>NC_140590.1:723031899-723397101 GCF_964204655.1 Triturus cristatus | reverse complement strand
ATTTGGGGTGACCACAGCACCCAGGATGTTCACAAAGTGCCTTGCAATAGTAACAGCACACTTGCGAAGACAACAAATCCATGTATTTCCATAACCTCAACGACCGGCTCATAAAAGCCAAGTCATACAACCAGTGTGTTCACCACACTCATCAAACCATTCAGCTGCTAC
The DNA here is from genome assembly GCF_964204655.1 of Triturus cristatus. Taxonomy (NCBI): domain Eukaryota; kingdom Metazoa; phylum Chordata; class Amphibia; order Caudata; family Salamandridae; genus Triturus; species Triturus cristatus. The sequence continues at coordinate 723,396,930 of NC_140590.1, read as the reverse complement.
ACAACTTGGGGTTCACAGTAAACTACACCAAGTCACATCTTCAACCCTCCTACATGCATCAGTATCTAGGAGCCACAATAGACACTTCCTCATAAAGGCATTCCAATTTCCAAAGCCGGAATTGCCAGGTGGATAGTAAAATGTATTCAAATATGCTATCAGAAAGCAAAATGTACGTTAACAATTCCCCCTAGAGCGCATTCAAAACGCAAACTAGGGGCTTCCATGGCATTCTTGGTTAACATTCCCTAGAAGACGTTTGTGAGGCAGCAACATGGTCTACAACACACACCTTCTCCAAACACTATTGTGTAGATATGCAGGCAAAGCAACAAGCTTCTGTAGGCCAAGCTGTTCTTATGGCACTTTTTCAAACCACTGCAACCCATACAGGCGACCACCTCTAGGGGAGACACTGCTGTCAGTCTATGCACAGAGTGTGAATTCTGCAGCTCATATGCCTCGAACGGAAAATGCTACTTACCAGTATGCATCTGTTCTTGGCATTTAGAGCTGCAGAGCACACCCACCTACCTCCCCGGAACCTGTATCTGTTTCAGTGTTATCTTACTTAGATACATTCCTCATGGACATCTTTCTGTTTATTACAAACTCCGTCATTTCACTTCATGGCGAAAAACAATCCGAAGATGAAGTCGATGCCCATGCGCACTATGGTCCCAAGGAAGGAGTCGCCTATCTCATGACGACAAAAGACTTATTCCAAGACAACAACAAGGTGCAAGCATCCGAGCCCAACACCAGAGGACGATCTATGCACAGAGTGGATTCTCTGCAGCTCTACATGCCATGAACAGATGCATACTGGTAAGTAGCATATTCCTTTTTCATTCATTTGACAGAGTACTTGGAACCCCCGCCGCGGTGGGATGACGGTAGTCACGACAAGATCTAAATCAGACCATAAGTAAAAAAAAAAATATCTAATTCTTTGAAACAAAGCATGGTTAAAAACTGAGTTCTAGTTGTGGCGCAAACTTGAAAAGCCATGAAAATTCGCCAGTTATGGTTAGCAACACCATAAATCTTGCCACCTGCAAAACACCAATTTGCACGATACTCTTCATATTCCTGAACCACCTCTCCTGAAATCAGCAGCATATGTACGTTTCTCGCAACCATGTGGCTCACCTTCATGCTAGGCCGCTCCCTTACTATTCTGGACTCAGTTAAGTGACATTTTAATAAAGGCAATTAAACTTAACTCTCGTCTTTCCCACAGCAAAAATAATGATAATGAAGCCACTTTTATCACAAAATATCTGCTATGACCCACTCGTTTTACATATGATCTTCGAGTATACCCAGACATGCCTTTGTGGGAAATGCATCACCAGCTCTTTGTGGCTTCCTGAACTTTACTGCTACTAGGATGATTAGAGTCACACTCCACAGGTTGTAGTTAATTAAGGGTTGCAGGCATATTAAATATAGGCTTTATGAGGTTTGTACCATAGGTTCATCTTGGCTCAGCCTTGCAGAAACTCAGTCTACAAAAGAAGCAACTGCAGAGCCAGTAGGTTATGAAACCTATTGGGGGCTTTCAATGCTTAACATTAGCTTTGATGGCTGCTGCGAATGCGAGCACATCCATGGCAGCCATCTTTGAATGTAATTTGTTAAAATAGGACAAAATACATACAAAGATGGCTGCCTTGGATGTGTATGCATTCAGTGTGGCCATTTTGTAATTTTTTTAATTTGAAAAGTTTTTTTTATTGTTTTGGTTTGCAATCAACATCATAACATCCTCATATTGTGCATCAAATATCTTCCGAATCATTCAACCCCCCCTAACAACCCATGGCCATTTTTTAATCCATGTTATATTTTAACAAATCCTGAGCGTTGTGTCCTTATTCATTATAGGACTATGATGGCAAGAAGAAGAAACAGGGAGTGGAGCCAGAGAGAAACCAGACCCCGTATATCACCCCTCTGAATCTGCTAGGTGCTGTCACCTACAACGGTTGTAGTGGGTCATCCAAAACAAAGATTGAACCTTCATTATCATGTCTTTCTGAATACTGATCGCTAACACTCTCTATAATATATGATATACCTCTATATTATCTCCAAACACCAGGCTGTTGGGGATATTTGTAAACTCTGTGTAGGAAAAGGCACCCTTGGTACCAACGGCCTTGTGGTTGAAGAGCATCCCTAATGGCTGCAGCTAGAATTTTGTCACTCCAAGGGTCCCCTCACCAAGCACATGCACACTACCACTGCAGCCTGCGTGTCTCGGTGCAAACAAAACTGTATATAGTCAACAGGGCACACATCCCTGTGTGCCATGCCCCCAGACACTGCATGGGATATAGGTTAGACACCCCTCTAGCAGGCCTTAGCCCTAAGGCAGTGTGCACTATATCCCCTGTTAGGGCATATCTGCATGAGCAGATATGCTCCTCCAATATCCTTGTCTATTCCTGGATATTGTAAGTGACCAGGGAAGCCATACTAGGTACATGGGCTGGACACTTGTCATTATGAGTTCCCCAGCTCCTTGATGGCTTATTGAAGTATGAGATACTTGGTACCAAACATCTCAGCATAATAAACATGCACTGGTACCTGTGTCAAATTTATTGCAAATTGCACACAGAGGACCCCTTAGAGGGGTCCCCAAAACCTTGTGGTCACCAATTGGCCCAAGCCAGCCTGCTACCACCAGACAGTGTTCTGACCTCATGGGTAGAGTGCCTGCATGCTCTGAGGAGGAGAACAATGCCTTTCATGGGTGGAGGTGTTCACATCTCCCCCTGGTCAAGAAGAGCCATCTGTGGCAGGGAGCTTCAAATGCCTTGCTGCCTTTGTAATGCGACCCCCAACTTCTCATGATAGAGAGAGCTGGCCCCCTTCCTTTCCTCACCCCTTTTTGGCTGGAAGGCAGGTGGGAAAACATAGAAAGAATAAGAGGTGTGCCCCATCTAACAACTCCACACCTTAGGTGCTGGTGACGTGGTGAAGTACACTTTTCAGTGCCCACCATCGTGAAGATGGTGGAATTTTGCCGATCAGGGCTAGGTGTGTGTCCCCCCTGCCACAGGAGGTGGCATATTTGAGGGTATAGACACCCCAGGTAAGGGGCCCATTAGCCACTACCTGTCACTCCTGTGTAACACCCCTAAATCTAGTATTTAGGTGGCCTCCTCAGGCCCTGAACTTCAGTTCCTGACGACCTAAGAAGAGCTGAACACTATAAAGTTGCGCCAGCAGAAAAGACAACAGAGAACTGCTGACATGGCCCCTGCCCTACCAGCCTGTCAGCAGCCCTCAACAATCTTTCACCAAAAGACGACTCGTCCAGCAGCCCAGCGACCTCCAAAGCCTTGGGAGTACGGTCAGCCTTCGACAAAGACCAAGATCTCCTGAGAACAGTGGACCTGTTCACCAAATAACTATCTTCATCTAAAAGAATGTGTGACCTGAAGAACCGTGAAGACTGCTCCCGATCCACCTCTGCACCCGACGACTTGGCACTCCAGCCCTTTAAAAATAGTAGGGGCACTGCATGTTTTTTTTTGTCTGTCCTCTCTGCCACATCAGCCACACCACCAATGTTGTCCCCACCGTGGCTACAGTAAGCACATTCACTTTCACCAGCAGATGCAGCCAGTCCAGCAAACTCCTCAGCTCTTCATGGCTGTGGCGGCGGTACCCACAGCCAACATGAACAACATGGGCAGCATGGAGCCCAGTCTTCAACTTCTCTGGCTGCCGCAGTCTCAAAACCGCTTTAGTGTATCCTTCACGGCACACTCACCCTTTCATAGTCCGGATCGGGCACGTATTACTGCAGTGGCAGGCAGAGACTTTAGAAGAGTGGGTCATACAGATTGTTCAGCAAGTTTATACCCTACCATCCATTGCCACCTTGCCACATCTTCCACCATCCCCAGAATGTGCCATCATTCCCATCTAAAGAAATTGTAGATTTTTATATCAATGTTTCTGGTGCAGCATTCCTGCCTGTGGCATTATTAATCACAAGTTTATTTCATATTATAAGCTAAATATCATATTACACCTATGGCTTTCAGCAGTACTGAACTGGCCTGCTAGAAAGGATTGATTTATTACTGAAATTGAGCCAAAGAGTTAGTGATGATTCACAATCATTATGAATTTGTACTGTTTCATAAGGACAAACCTTTTGATTTGTAAAGTGCTTTTAGTTCTTCCTTCAACCATGTACTTACTTGGCATAGGCTTCCATATTTAATACTTTTTAATTTCATTTACAATGAGCACTCATTCCAGGGCACCTCCCTTTTTCAGCGATGTATGCCAACTCTGCCAGAAGAATGCAGCTTTTGGCACTCCAGACAAGGGTAAATATTGATAGAATGCATGACAGTCACTTCAATAAGTATTCCAGGGACAGCTGCTGCCATATTGTAATGCTGGTTGGTGATAGTTATTTAGAACATGACTGACTTAGCCACTCTAGCCATGACTGCTGCCATCATCCATTTGAACTATTTCAGTTCACTGGAAATTGAGGTAGTTAAGGCAAGAGTAAGAATATATTGTTAATCTGTTTCTCTATATTGTCTGTGTGTGTTTAGGCCTTGGATGCTTTCAAGACCAGAGAGTGCATCTTTGGGTATGCTAAGATTTTAGCTATGACACAGATTTTAGATACACCTCAGACCATGCCATCCCCCCCCCCCCCCCCAACCACCAGTAGAAGGTGTTGCATCATCTGCTGTGCATGAAATATCAGTGCTGCAAGATGGCTAATCACAATACTCTGAATCTAATGGGTGCAATACGGGAGACATCCTACAATGGTGACAGATGGTATTGAGTGGAAACAGAGAAATCAATATAGAGAGAAACTACAGTGAAATATTGTTACTAAGAAAAATAATTTGATTAAATGTAGCAACATGTAAAACCCGTGAAAGAACTTTTTTTAAATATACATGTTGTAAGAAAGTAATTAAGGGCCACATGTACAAAACTTTGAAATAGTGAGTGCCTAATTGCAATTTCATGCGAATCAAAATTAGGAAATGGCAATTTCAAATGTATGAAACTCATTTGAGTTGCATTTACTATTACCATTGGGTCGCAAATAGACCTACCTTATGAATCTTAATGAGGTAGGTCTCTGTTTGTGACCCTTTGGGAATCGCTAAATAACAGGGATGATGGCCTCCTGGGGACAACAGACACCATTTCTGAGATAAAGCAATATTTTTTTGGGAAAATGCAGCCCATTTTCCTCTTTTCCAACAGTTTCATAACAAGCGTTGTGGAAAGACGAAATTAGCAATGTGATCGACTTCAAAAGTGGACCAGAAGATAAAAAGTTCAGACTAAACTGTATGAATGTGTTAATGTGATAGCTCAAAAAGATTGAAAAACTATATCAATGAGGTTACAAAACAGTTATTTCGCCTTACCCCTTAAACGAATACATGAATTATTGGATTTACTAACCATGTTGGTCTTGTATGACTCTTTCATCCAGGTGCGAATGGGAAGCTTTTGGATCAGCTTAGTGATAATGCCAAGATGTTAATGGCTATAGCAGACTCCGTGTTCATGGACATCTCAGAGAAACTGATGAATGGGACCCTTCTGTGGAGGCACTTAGAATGCATCTTAAAGAACAAAGACCAGTTTTTGAGTATATGGGACCTCAGTAAGTGTTTTTTTCCCTTTTGTAATGCCTTTTATTTCTGTAGCATGTTTAGGACAAAAGGTGGCACAATTCGCTTCATGGTTTAAAAATTAGTTTTTAAACTTTTTCTTCATGTTGCAGTCTTCAGTAAAAGAGAGGATGTCTAACAGCAAGTGTGTTAAGAACAGTAATTTGAAGAAGGAGCGGACGGTAGACGCCTTCAAGAACTTCAAAGGCTGTCTGCGAGATATTGCACTATGGATGAACTCAAATAAATTAAAACTTAATGCTGGGAAGACAGAAGTTCTGTTTTTCGGCAAGGGCTCGGTGCCAGATGGAGATGTATGGTGGTCGCCAGAAATGGGTCTACCACCATCCCCTGCTACACTTATTCGTAATTTAGGGGTGAGATGGGAGGTGGACCTCTCTTTTTCAGCCCAAATACAGCAGGTTTCTGCAACCTGTTTTAGTAAATTAAAAAATCTCCGGAAAGTTTTACATTTCTTACCGGAAGATTGTTGTAAATCAGTAGTTCATGTTACATCTAGGCTAGACTACGCTAATGGATTATATCTTGGGCTCCCCAAATACGCCAAAATACGCCATCTGTCGCCTTCAGATGATTCAGAATGCGGCTGCGAGACTGGTTCGTCGTATACCGTATCTGAAAGAAACACGTTAGTTAGATCCCTCACCTTAGAATATCCCCAGGCGTCAGACTGGATCCGGAAGATTTTTCGTCAGCAATACCCCTTGCGCGTCGCTAGGCGTCGTCTGCGGCTCCGCGTCCGTCGTCGGCGTCGTGCGCCGGAATGACGTCGTCGGAGTTCTTGGACGCCGCCCTCGCGCGCTGACGTCAGTTCTTCTTTTTTCCGCGCCAGTATGCGCAGATCCGGGAGAGCTACCCCTTTTAGTCTTTTTTGACTAAGTTTTTTGATCCTTTTTGATCTTGTCTCGACTCAGGTGCCGGTAGGATGCCTGGTTTTACAGCCTGTGCTGACTGCAACCGCTTGATGTCGGTTACGGATAATCACCGCCGGTGCCTTTACTGTTTGGGCCTCGACCACGACGCGGAGTCGTGTTCGGACTGCAAGGCCCTGACCTCGAAGGCTAGACGGGAGCGGTCCCGTAAGCTTCTCGAGCTTCGCCACTCGGCTCCGCGCCCCTCTCGATCCCGGTCCAGGAGGAGGTCCAAGGATCGGTCGCGGAGCCGCAGCCGACGTCCTCATCGATCGTCTGGCTCCAAGTCTTCGGGTAAGTCGAAGCACTCCAAGAAGTCCAAGAGGCGACACCGCTCTTTCGACTCCCCTCGCGCGACTCGGCCAAGGGTCAGGGTGGTTCCACCCCCGCGGCTCCAGCGGAGCCGCAGGCGCCGCGCAAGTCCCCATACCCGCCGGTCCCTGGGACTGACGCGACGCTGGCGGAAGTCAGTGCCTTCCTCTCGGCCATGAGGAACCTGGCTCTGCCGTCGACGCCCGCTGGCGCGCCTTCGGGCCCCGCGGACCCGACTGGGCAACCTTGCATGCCGGCGGCTCCGGCCCCGGTGCCGTCGCCGGCTCCGGCCTCGACGCCGCAAGTGCCTGAGGGACTCGTCCCCGAGTCCCCGCCGACGCCGGTCGACCTCGTCACGCCTCCTCCGCCGGCGTCGACACCGGTTCCACCTCCGACGCCGGCTCCGCTCGGTGTCGTGCCCCAGTTCAGCCCCGCTCCGGACCCGGCACCGTTACGGCGTCGATGGACGCCGCGTACGGCGCCGCTGGAGACACATTATGTCTATCGTCCGGCTCCGATCCTTCCTCCTGTTTACCAGGAATCGGATGACGGGGGCGAATGGGAGGGGTCCGAGGATCCTATGGCCGTTCAGGCTCAGCTGTCGCAGGACTGGGCAGATGAACTGGGGGAGGCCAGTGGTCTGGATACCTCACCAGACACTGGATTCATCTCTCCTCCGACTGTGGCTTCGGAGGAGGGTGCTGCTTTCTCTGTGGTGCTGCGCAAGGCGGCCGCAGCCCTTGGGCTCGAGCTGCCTGCCGTGGCTGTGAGAACTAACGTCCTCACTGAGGTGCTTCAGTCTGTAGCAAGCTCCACTGAGCCTCTGCTGCAATTCAATGAGGCCCTCATTGACGTTCTGCAGGGCACCTGGTCCAAGCCCTCCACGGTTCCTCCTGTGGACAGGAACGTCGCCAGGCGCCACCGCCCTGCTCCGGGCGACCCCGGGTTTCTGTCCTAACACCCCACCCCCGAGAGCCTGGTTATCCAGGCTTCTACCTCCCAATCCTCCTTCCCGACTGCTCCGCCGGACCGGGATTCCAAGAGACTGGAACAGTTTGGCAAAAAGCTGTTCTCCTCCCTTAGTTTGGGCCTGCGGTCCTTGAACACCGCCTGTCTTTTGGACCGTTATTCCCACTCTCTGTGGGATACGGTGGAGGACGTGCTGCCCCTGTGTCCGGAGGAGGTCCAGACACGACTTACCCAGGCTCTGGCCGATGGGAGGGATGCAGCGCGCCATGCTATCAGATGTGGGCTTGACACTACGGACTCGCTGGGTGGGGCGATTTCTACCACGGTGGCGCTTAGACGTCAGGCCTGGCTGCGGTCCACGTCCTTTTCGGGAGATGTCCAGAGCACTCTCATGGACATGCCCTTTGATGGCACTCGCCTTTTTGGTGAGAAAGCGGACAGTGCGCTGAATCGCTTTAAGGACTCCCGGGCTACGGCCAAGTCCTTGGGCCTCTCGGCCCCGCGGTCGCGAACTTCCGCCTTTCGCCCCTTTCGTGGCCAAGGAAGGGGGGCCTCCTCACGTCCGCCTAGCCACCAGCCGCAGAACCAACCTGCGCGCGGTCGCGGACGTGGTTTCCGCCGAGGCGGTTCTGGAGGACGACGCGGTCAGTCCACATCCACCCCGGCAGCATCCGCCTCAAAGCCTTCCTAGTCCGAGCTTTCAGGCCCATTCCACGCCAGTGGGCGGCAGAGTTCGCCATCACCTGCTCCACTGGCGGTCCATCACATCGGACAGGTGGGTGCTGCAAATCGTCCGAAGGGGCTACTCCCTCCCCTTCGAGACGACCCCTCCAGCCATGCTACCGCAGCACCACCGTATCTCGGGGGATCATTTGAATCTTCCCCACGAGGAAGTTTCGGCCCTCTTGGCCAAGGGGGCCGTCGAGCGCGTTCCGAGCCCAGAAGTAGGTCGTGGTTGTTACTCCCACTACTTTCTGGTTCCCAAGAAGGGCAAAGGGGGCCTACGCCCTATCTTGGACCTCCGGAACGTCAATGCCTTCCTCCGGAAGGAAAGGTTCAAGATGTTAACTTTGGCTCAGGTTCTGGCTGCTCTCGACCCTGGAGACTGGATGGTAGCGTTGGACTTGCAGGACGCATATTTCCACATCCCCGTCCTGCCGGCCCACCGGCGTTACCTGCGGTTCACGGTGGGTCAAGAGCACTTTCAGTTTACCGTACTCCCCTTCGGCCTTACCAGTGCCCCTCGCGTGTTAACGAAAGTGATGGCGGTGGTCGCAGCTCATCTGCGCAGATCAGGGGTTCCAGTCTTCCCCTATCTCGACGACTGGTTGTTGAAGGCGGGCTCGCCCCAGGCAGTCGTCTCCCACCTCCAGACTACGGCGGATCTCCTGCATTTCCTGGGGTTTTCCATCAACGTGCCGAAGTCACACCTGAGTCCCTCTCAGAAGCTCCTCTTCATCGGAGCGGTTCTCGATTCGGCGCAGTTCCGGGTCTATCCGCCGGAACAGCGGGTCCGGGATATTCAGGCCCTGATTCCCATCTTTCGGCCTCTATCCTGGGTTTCGGTCAGGCTAGTGTTGCGGCTTCTGGGGCTGATGGCCTCCTGCATCCTACTAGTGCATCACGCCAGGCGGCGCATGCGGGCTCTGCAGTGGGACCTGAAGTTTCAGTGGGCCCAGCATCACGGCAACCTGTCCAACCATGTCTTGATCTCGGAGGGCACTGCACAGCAGTTGCAGTGGTGGCTCACGGACCGCGATTGGGTCACGGGCAAGAGCCTCTCCCTTCCCCAACCGGAGCATGTCGTAGTGACGGATGCGTCCCTCCTGGGATGGGGTGGCCATATGGGAGAGGCGGAGATCAGAGGCCTCTGGTCTCCGGCGGAGTCTCGCCTCCACATCAACCTGTTGGAGTTGAGAGCGATCCGACTTGCACTGAAAGCCTTCCTTCCCTCTGTCAGGGGAAGTGTTGTGCAGGTGTTCACGGACAACACCACCGCCATGAGGTATTGCAACAAACAGGGCGGGGTGGGGTCGTGGACCCTTTGTCAGGAGGCTCTGCGCCTCTGGACGTGGCTGGAACACCAGGGCGTCACCCTGGTGGTTCAACATCTGGCGGGCTCTCTGAACGCCAGAGCAGACGAACTCAGCCGCCGGTGCATGATGGATCACGAATGGCGTCTGAACTCCGAAGTGGCGCAAGGCCTCTTTCAGCAGTGGGGAGAGCCTTGGTTAGATCTATTCGCCACCGAAGAGAACGCGCAATGTCAGCAGTTCTGCGGGTTGGAATTTCCAAGGCGGCACTCGCTCGGCGACGCTTTTCGTCACGAGTGGAGTTGCGGTCTGTTGTACGCCTTTCCGCCTATACCACTTCTGCCCAGAGTGCTGAAGATCAGGCACGACCGGGCCCAAGTCATCTTGGTGGCTCCGGATTGGGCACGAAGATACTGGTATCCCGAGCTACTCAGTATGCTGACCGATCCCCCGATTCGTCTGCCCCTTCGGGAGGATCTTCTGTCGCAGCAGCAGGGGACGGTCCTCCACCCGAACCTGTCCAGCCTCCACCTCCATGCGTGGAGATTGAGCGGCGGCAGTTGATGCCATTTGACTTGCCTCCTGAAGTCTGTGATATCATTCTGGCAGCCAGGCGTCCCTCCACAAAGTCGGTATACGCCTGCCGGTGGAACAAATTTGTGGCATGGTGCACAGCAAAGGCTGTGGATCCCCTTTCCGCCCCTCTTTCTGAGGTTCTCCTCTTTCTTCTTTCTCTGGCCCGGCAGGGCTCTGCCCTAGGCACCCTGAAAGGTTATCTTGCTGCCATCTCCGCCTTCTTGCGGCTTCCTGATCAGCCTTCTCTTTTCAAGTCCCCTGTGGTTACACGCTTTCTCAAAGGCATTACACATACGTTCCCTCCGGTCCCTTTTGTAATGCCTCAGTGGGACTTGAATCTGGTCTTGACATTCTTGATGTGCGCTCCCTTCGAGCCTCTTCACAATTGCCCTCTTCGTCTTCTGACTCTTAAGACTGCTTTTCTGGTAGCCATCACCTCGGCTAGACGGGTGAGTGAGCTCCAGGCTTTATCTTCAAAGCCTCCTTTTCTGTCTGTTCATCCGGACAAGGTTGTCCTTCGGCCTCGTCCCTCCTTTCTTCCTAAAGTGGTGACTCCATTTCACCTTGGGCAGTCTGTCACCTTGCCCACCTTCTTTCCGCCTCCGCATCCTTCCAAAGAGGAAGAGAGGCTCCACCGTCTGGACCCAAAACGTGCGCTCTCCTTTTATCTGGACCGCACAAAACAGTTCCGGGTGGACGACCAGCTTTTTGTTGGGTACGTGGGCGCTAAGAAGGGGAAAGCTGTGCACAAACGGACCATCTCTCGGTGGGTCGTTTTGTGTATAAAAATTTGCTATTCCTTGGCTAAAAAGGACCCTCCTGCTGGGCTGCGCGCCCATTCTACTCGGGCCACGGCGGCTACTACTGCCTTGGGACGGGGAGTCCCTTTGCAGGACATCTGTCAGGCGGCGACGTGGGCTTCGCTACACACGTTTGCCAGGCATTATTGCCTTGACAGCCAAGTCCGGAGGGATGGCTTCTTTGGCCGTTCTGTCCTCCAGGACTTTCTGGTGTGATCTTGGTTCGCAGACCCACCACCGGGGATGGTATTGCTTGGGTATCTATTCTAAGGTGAGGAATCTAACTAACGTGTTTCTTTCAGATGAACAAGTTACTTACCTTCGGTAACGATGTATCTGTAAGAAACATTAGTTAGTTAGATTCCTCACCGACCCACCCATCCTCCCCGTTCTGCGAACTGACATCTAGGGTTAAGGTTGTCCTTTCAGGCCCCTAGATTGTATTTTTGGCACCAGTGTCGGTCTTTGCATGGCTCTGCGTTCCTGGCGCGGAAGGCTATGTACAAGAACTGACGTCAGCGCGCGAGGGCGGCGTCTAAGTACTCCGACGACGTCATCCCGGCGCACGACGCCGACGACGGACGCGGAGCCGCAGACGACGCCTAGCGACGCGCAAGGGGTATTGCTGACGAAAAATCTTCCGGATCCAGTCTGACGCCTGGGGATATTCTAAGGTGAGGAATCTAACTAACTAATGTTTCTTACAGATACGTCGTTACCGAAGGTAAGTAACTTGTTCTTCTGGCTAGGAATTGATTAGTAAACAATAATATGTATTAAAATTAAACAGAATGGAAATGAAGGACCAACGATTGAGAAAAGCTTAATTTGTTTTTTTATTTCTCATTTCCTTCAGTGCCTCATGCTGCAATACTCACCAGAGAGTCCTTTCAAAATGACTATGCCAAAACATACAGGGGAGGGAGGACAGGAGTAGAGGAGATGCTGGAAGATTGATAGCTATTTAGTGCCTCTCGAGGGAGGAGTTAAATTTCTACATACTCAGAGCACTCATAGAATAAGGGCATTGTATGGGTCTGAGTGAAATGCCAGATGTTGAAGGTATTCAAAATACATAGCTTAAGTGAGTGCCAGAGGAATTCCTCTAGGTGGAGCTTTTCAATAAATTGAAAAAGATCCTACGTTTTAGTTGATTGAAAAATTTAGGTGTAAGAATGGATGAACATTCTCAAGTATAAAGCTCTTAGCCTCAACTGATTGATTATAAAATAATGTTGCCAGTACCGCACCTTCTGAACATGACGCAGGTTTAGCAAACTTAGCTATAGCTAAAGACTCTCATATTCAGTGGGGTGACTGAGACTGTAAAGGAAGACGTCTTCTATTGATCATTCAACCAGTGATAAAACATCTTGACCACAGCTAGAATCAAGGCAGAAAAGAGACTCTAAAGCAGCTTAAGAGTGAGGTGAAGAATTCTCGGAGCCGATTCCAGAGTCATTCTCGTACTCACTTCATAGTAGATTATGGAGTTGTGTGAAACATTTGCAGCTGTAGTGGTGATGGCATCAGAATGGTCAGTTGAGTTCTTTGCTCTGTGTAGAGCTGGAGATGCAGCATACTCAAATATCCCTGGCTGGGAATACTAGTCAGTGGTGTTACTGCTCTCATTAAGTGGTATTTCATTCAGAGTAGGTAGAGTCTGAGAATTTCTGCTCTGAAGCAATCTTGGTGTCTACTGTGGTTTGCTGTAGAGAATCGGTCACGTAGTGCTTTTTTATGTGATTGATGGACATCTGTCTGTTTTTCTTTGAGCCAGAGAGAATGACAGTTCTTTGCTTTTTAACCCAAGGACTTTAACGGATGGACTGTAGGATGGTTCAAATCTTGCTCTTCTTGGATCTTTTCACAAACTTGATCCCTTATATTAGGGACCCACCCGTCATCAACGGTTTCAACCTGCTTTTCGTTGATGGCAATTTCAGAATGGTTCACATTAGACAGCTTGTCTCTGACCTCTTGGAGACTCTGTAAGACATTCAAACATTTTTCCATGTCAAACATTTCTTCATCCACCACCTTCCCCAATTTATCTAGGTCAGACACATACATAGGAACTGAGAAGAGAACCTTGAATGGAGTGTGCCCCCCAGAACCTCTTCCAGGAAAGTTATTTAATGCTCTTTGCACTAGATACAGATTATGGTCCCAACTAAAACCTGAACTTAGTACCTTAGTGGTCCAAGCTTTTTTAATCATGCTGTTAGCCCTCTTAACTAAATGTTGGATTCTGCTCTGATCAGGATGCTCAATTGCGGACAAACTCCTAGTACAGACATGTATCCCGGTAAGTCTTGCAGGTGAATGCAGGACTATTTTCCATGAGAAATGAATGAACTGCCCCCATAGCTACCAGTCACTGCCAATCCTTTACCACCGCTGAAGGACTCGCATTTCTCTGTGGCCACATCCATAGGAATCGAGAACATGAATCACTTGCTATCAATATGTATTGATCTCAGTTGACAGACTTTCTCGGGTCAATGTGGTCCGAATAAATTACCCTGAAAGACATGTTAGAGACTGTGAGTGGAGTTAGCTAGGGTCTCTTAACAGCAGATGGTTTAATCTGCTGACAAATGTCACACTTTCTGAGATAGTCCTTAGTCTGTTCATATAAACAAGGCCACCAGTAGGATTGCTGTAGCATTCATGCAGTTGCATTAACCCCATCATGGGCAGATGCCAATCCCTCATTAAATCAAATCTGGAAAGCTTGTTAGGGATTATTCAATCTCTCACTCGTAGTAGTGGGACTACAGGAGTATAATCTGAATTAAGATTGGTTTAGGAATATTTGAGAGGAAAGCCTATGGGATGCTTCCTGAATTGTTTGATTGAATGTATGGCTGTTAACATATCTGTGTCGATCTATGTTTGAGATCTGTTTAGGGCTGCTACTCTAACAGTCTGAATTACAGCTTTGGTAGCTAAGTCAGCTGCACAGTCCCCTTCAGCATGAAATCCACTACGCTGATGTTCCAAAGTGTGCCTCACATGGACCAGTGGAAGCTTATCTTGGAAGACCGCTACCCTTCCCCAGAGTTGTTGATCTTTAATCTATTTCCCTCTGAATCCTTGAATTCATTCAAACTCTAATGTTGCAAGTCAACATTGTACTCTTGCACACAGAAGGATGAATCCGACACTACAAGTGTGGGGCCTGCTGGATTAACCTTTTGTAATGCAACCAGTTACGTGAACTATCGTAAGGGTTTGAAAGCCTGGCTGTTTAATATGTAGAATTTTTCTTCTTGTTCTTCCTCTACCTTGACCCTTGGGTAGCTGTGTGCCTAGTAAGACTAAATTAAAAATAACAAGTAGCAGGGCATGAAGTTTTGTGTGTTCTGCAGTGCTGCAGCTTAAGATCTTAGTGTGGGTGTGCTGCGAACGGAAGTCTTCATCCTTCCCTGCACCTTGCACTGATGCACAGGCTGTCGAGTACTTTTATTTCATTCCTACCACTGGTTCAACAGAGCCATATATGTAGAATATGCTCTGATAAAACTGAATGGGCAAAGCTTTTGGAGTAGGAGGAATATGTTGGCCTGGACTGTTGTTCTAGTCCATAGGCTAATGTTGAAATGAGAACTGCACCCCGTGGAAACTTAACGCGGTTAGATACTCCATTCAGGTGCCATATTCTGACTGGAAGTATATCAAGTGTTGTTTTAAATTTATTCTGCACCAGATTCATCATAAAACCTGTAGTATGCAATTTTTGCTCAGCATATGTTTTAGTATGGGCGTTTGAATTCCTATAGTCTAAAGCTATCTTATAGGAGCTGTTAGGGCAGGTAGACAGGAAAACAGCACGTGTTCATTGGTGAAAGCAAAGGCGCTATTATAGTTGACTGATCTTATATTGCTTTAATACCCCACTTCTGTTTTTGAAGAATATTGAGCTTGAGCTTGAAGTTCACTGCATAAGGGAATGACATGTGGAACTGAATGTTTATTCCCACCCAGCTTAGTTTCAGTAATAAGCGTGTCTTGCAGCCCATTCACGGGTGTAAATTTCCCTAGGTACTATAGGAGAAAAAGCTACTCTGATTACTTCCTCCTTTCAGGGAACTTCCCTAATAAAGAGTGGAGGCCAGTCTTCCTCAGCTAGTATGATGTCATCATCGGATAAATGATCGCAGACAACAGCTTTAATAGTGCGTGATATTCCTCTTAAATTCATAATTCCAAATCATAAACCCAGTCTGATAGTCTTCTAGCTGCAGATTGCTTACCTTCGAATTATCCCCAGGCATCAGACTGGATCTGGAAATTTTTCATGAGCAGTACCCCTGCGCACTGGTGGGTGGTGTAGCTTGGCTCCACTTGGCATGGTCATCCACATCGAAAGTGATTTGCCCAGTGTCTATATAGGTGACACTCCAGACGTCAGTTCTTTTCTTTCCACAGCAGTCAGCGCAGTTCAGGAGAAAGCTACACCTAGTCAGTTTTTGACTGACCTTTCTTTTGAGATGTCCGTGACGAACCCGCACCTTGTTTGCCTCTGGTGAACCAAGGCGTTGACTGCCACACCATGCACCTCAATGCCTTAAGGGAGCGCTCTGAGACCATGCATCTGATATTTAGGTTACAAGCTCACGCCCTTTTGGGCCCCATGGTTTAGGAGGGGTCCCCACTAGTTCTCTGCCGGTGGTTCCATCCTCTGCTCCAGTCGGGCCACTTGGATCCACGGATGGATCTGGACCTGTGCCATCCCCATTCTCATCCCTGACTCCGACATGGACTCGGAGAGGCGTCATCCGTTGCAGACTTGAGCCATGCCCAACCCCTATTCTTATGGGCTGGGACTCAGGGAGGATTGGGAGGGGTCACTGGACCTCGAAGAATACCAGCTCCTAGACCCTAACCCTTGTGTGAGGAATTGGCGGACACCAGCGGAATGGTCTCCTCTCCAGATACTGGCATGCTCTCTCCTCCTACTGTGGCTACAGAGGAGGGAGCTTATTTTGCGATGGTGGTGAGAAGGGCAGGCGAGTTCCTGGACCTTAGCCTACCCTCAATGGCAGTCAAGGCTAATGTCTTGACAGAGGTGTTTCAGCTGGGATTGCCGCTCCCAGAACCACTTCTCCCATTCTTTGAAGCCCTCACGGACGTCCTCCTGGGGACATGGTCCAAACCCTTCACAGAGGCTCCTGTGAACAGGACGATTGCCCGCTGCCACTGCCCTGCCCCTGTGGATCACACCTTTCTCGCCCAACACCCTACCCCAGAGAGCTTGGTGGTCAACCTCCCGTGTAAATCCTGGCGCATTCCCTACCACTCCACCGGGTAGGTAATCCAAGAGGCTGGACATCTTAGGAAAGAAAATGTTTTATTCCACCAGCCTGGCACTGCGGTCAGTGAACACCGTGTACATTTTGGGCCACTGCTCCCACGCATTGTGAGATTTGGTTGTGCAGGTGCTGGTCAATGTCCCAGAGGAGACCCGGGCTATACTCTCCTAAGCTGTGTCTGACGAGAGAGATGCAGGGAAGTTCATGGTTCGATGTTGGCTGGACACGACTGACTCGCTGGGCAGAGTGGTTTCTTCATCCCTGGCTGAGATAAACTGGCTTTACCGGACATGTCCGAACATCGCTTATGGACATGCCCTGAGATGACTCTCGTCTCTTCAGAGATAAGGGCGGACTCGGCACTGGAGTGCTTCAAGGATGGCAGAGCTATGGCCAGGTCTTTGGGCCTTTCCATGGCACCTTGACAACCTCAGGACACCTTTTGTGACCACCAGTGGTGGCCGCAACTTAACGGGGGCGGGAGGGTAAACAAAAGAAAATACATTTTAAAAAGCAATTACCTGTAGGCAGGCTGCTGCCTCTCGGTCCTCTTTGCCCGCTTTCAGAGGCAGGAACCTGGAACAGGAATCACCCAGGCTTCCAGACTCCCCTGCCAATCATGACATTGCTGATAGCAGCGTCGTGATTGGTCTGAGCACTGTGGTTTGTCGCTCAGAGAGGGACTGGTGGCCTGGGCATGTTCTTCATCCAGGCTGTAGTACAGCCTGGGTGAAGAACATGCAAAGTGCGCGTGACTGTTTGGCTGGCCCAAGAGGGCTGGCCAAACAGTCCTGCACACTCAAGTGAGTGACTACCCCATCTCCCCTGTTCCTGTAAGAGCCAGCCCCGCCCCTAATCAGCCAAGCCATGGAAAAGTACAATGATAATAAGGTTCGTTATTATGATTTTGTTTTTCCTTTTTCAACTGTTCACAGAGCAGTGGGGCGCTGCTCATCCGCCTTAGCCCCTGGTGGTAATGGAAGGGGCTTTCAGCCTCGTCTTTACCTGCCCAGCCACCACGACGCACAAGCTTCCCAGGCACTGTGTAGCCAAAAATTCAGTACCCACAACCCCTTTGGTCCGGCAGTCAGAGGTCAGGCCATTCCACCACTCTCCCAGCAGCTGCTCCCTTCAGACCCCTTTAGTTTGCCCTCTTACCATTATGGGTACCCAGTAGAAATAGGATACGCCACCAGCTACCCCACTGGAGGTCTATAACATCAGACCGCGGGGTCCTTCAGTTTGTTTGAAGGGGTTACTCTCTCCCCTTTGTGACTACCCTCCACTCATGCCACCTACCAACAGGTTGCTGGAGGACCATCTCTCCTTGCTCCACCAGGAAGTGACATCTCTCTTGGCCAAGGGAGCTATCGAGAGGGTGTGGACGCCAGGAATAGGTTGTGGTTGTTACTCCTGCTACTTTCTGGTACCCAAGAAGGATGGATGCCTTCATCCTATCCTAGACCTGTTCCCTCTCAATTTCTTCCTTGAGAAGGAGATGTTCAAAATGCTCACACTCACTCAAGGCATGTCTGTCCTGGACCCGGGAGACTGGATGGCAGTGTTGGACTTTCAGGACGCATACTCCCACAGTCCAGGATATTCAGGCGATGATACCAATGTGTTCGAGGCATATGAGCTGCAGATTACACACTTTTGCATAGATCGCCATCTGGTGTTGGGCCCGGATGTTTGCAGTTTGTTTTTCCTCTTGGAAAGTCTTAAGAAGTCACGAGGTCGGTGACTCCTCCCTTGGATCGTATTGCGCATGGGCTTCTGCTCCATCCTCAGATTGTTTTTTTCCGCCATCTGGCTCGGATGTAATACTTCGCACTCCGGCTCCGAACATTTCCAGTTCGACGATCGAAGCGGAATCCTCGCTTATAGCGGTATTGTTCAGATCCAGATCTCCTCAATCACCTTCTCTTCGACACATCTTCGATTCCAGTCGTCGACGGCAGCCTTCGGGCCTACCCAAGCTCCGGTCCCGGCTGATGGAAAGAACTCCTTTCAAGAAGTGCCCTTGATGTGGGTCCAAATTCCCCCACACCGATCTTCATGAGGTATGCAACCTCTGCCTCTCCCCTGAACACGAGGCTCGAGACTGTCCGGCCTGTAAGTCTTTCAGATCGAAAAAGACTATTCTAGATCGAAGAGCCAGACGAAACATGGAGCACTCCTCGACCTCCTTTCCAGTCGACATCTTCGGGGACGACGTCGAAGAACCGGGACAGCAGCACACAGAAGAGGACCTCGTCAGTGCTTCTGAAGCCGACGACTCAGATGTGGAGGACATCACCCTGGCACAGAGGGTCGTGAGTACTATACTTCCTCCCACACCCAAAAAGGCTTCGGTCACGCCATCGCCTCCGGGCCTAGGCAAGACCAGAGACACTGCTTTACACACCTCACCTTCGGGCCCGGTGAAGAAGCAAAATAAGCCTTCCGGCAGCTCGGGCTCGAGCCTGCCCTCCAGCGGTGCCGAGAAACACACTTCGGCACCGAAAAAGAAACCGGTGTCGAAACCCAGCCTTTCCATACTGACGCCATCTTCGGTACCGACCAAACCCCATAAGGCCCTCGGCACCGACGCTTCCACGCCGAAGCCCACCTCAGCGCCGACCAAGAAAACGGAGGTTCTCAAGCCCAGTGCTAAGCACGGCACGGACAAGCCTAAAAAGTCATCGGCCCCGAAACCTTCGGCGCCGACGGAACTAACATTGTCACAGGAACTGTTTACACCGGATCCCTTGCAAAAAACTCTTACCAAGGATCCAAAAACTGGACATTTGGCACTCTCTTCTAAAAAGAGACATTTGGACAAACCGGCTCCGCCTCCACCTCCAAAGAGGAAGGACTCTGCTACCTCCCCTTTCAGAGTGCCTTCCCCACCTCCTCCACCTTCTCCACCTCCGCCCCCTCCTCCTTCTCCACCGCCACCTCATCGCTCTCCGACCCTGTCTCCAGACGATGATGATCAGAGGGACCCATATTGCGATCCAGGTTATGTGCCCCAAGACCCCACCCCTACAGGATCCCCAGACCCATGGGACAACTACAATAATCCAGATATTCCAGACGTCCCACAAGATGACCTTTACCCTTCCAGGCCATCTCCACCGGAAGACTCATTAGGTTTCCACCGCCTACTTCAGAGGGCGGCACATTATCACGGGGTAGAGCTGCATATTGACCCAGTAGAAGAGGATTTCCTCCTCGACACCTTTGATACCGCACATAGGTCTACCTCCATACTACCTATGCTCAAGGGGGTGATAAAACATGCGCCAGAGGTTTTAAGGAACCAGTCAGGGCTAGGGTCATTAACCCACTCATAGAAAAAAAGTACAAGGCTGCCCCCACAGATCCTGCCTATATCAAAGGGCCAGCGCCACTAGATTCCCTAGTGGTTTCCACTGCACGGAAGAGGTCAAACTCCCAGGCGTCAGGCGAAGCACCACCACCTGACAAAGTGTCAAAGCTACTGGACGCGTCGGGAAAGCGTACTGCGTCACAGGCAGCTAATATATGGCGTATCGCCAACACCCAAGCACTATTGGCCAGATACGATAGGGCGCATTATGATGAATTAGAAACCATAATGCGCCACCTCCCAGAAAGATACAAAAATAGGGCCAATGAATTAATTCAAGAGGGTAAGACTATAACTAACACCGCCATACGCTGTGCCTTAGATGCAGCAGACACAGCCTCCAGGGCCATTAACACTAGCGTCCTCCTCCGTCGCCATGCTTGGCTGAGAATATCAGGTTTTAAACCGGAGGTACAGGCCTCCATCCTAAATCATCCCTTTGACCAAGAACACCTATTCGGCCCAAAGGTAGATGAGGCCCTCGAGAAAATGAAGGACACTGATACAGTGAAATCTATGGGAGCCCTGCAGTCACACCCTCCTAGGCGCTCCTTTCGCCGCTCTTCCTTTCGGGGTACAGCTACTTCTCAGCGCGTCCACTTCCTACAAATCCCCTGCTCAGTCCACCTTCACAAGGGGTTATCAAAGAGGCGGCTATAGGGGCAATAACAATAAAGGCAGAGGCAAAACAAATACCGCCCGCTCTGCCACACTGCCTACCCAATGACTTGCCCCCCGCTCCCTCCAGACCATCTCACTCCGGTCGGGAGCAGACTACAAAATTTCCTTCAGGTCTGGGAGACCATCACCTCAGACAAATGGGTGACCCAAATTATTCGCTCAGGGTACTGCCTAGAATTGACATCTACCCCCCCAAACATTCCACCCAGGCAACGCCCAATGTCACAAGAATATTCCACATTACTAAAACAGGAGGTAATCTCCCTCCTACAAAAACAGGCAATAGAACAAGTTCCCGTCAATCAGCAAAATTTAGGGGTCTACTCCCTATATTTTCTAATACCAAAAAGAGACTAGACTCTACGACCTATTCTAGATCTGAGGCCCCTAAACACATACATACATTCAGACCATTTTCACATGGTAACGCTTCAGCAGGTACTTCCGCTCCTCTCCCAAAACGACTTCCTCACCACACTGGACTTGAAAGACGCATACTTTCACATTCCAGGACACTATGCTCACAGAAAGTACCTCAGATTTGTAGTGGACGGGCAACACTACCAGTTCAAGGTGCTCCCATTCGGGGTCACAACAGCACCAAGGGTATTCACCAAGTGCCTAGCGGTAGTGGCGGCACACCTCAGAAGACAGCGCATTCACGTCTTCCCATATTTGGACGACTGGCTGATAAAAGCCATGTCCTACAACCAATGTGTACACCACACCGCCACTACAATCCAACTACTTCACCAACTAGGCTTCACGGTGAACCACCAAAAGTCCCAGCTAACACCATCCCACATAAAGCAATACCTCGGTGCCACCATAGACACCTCAAAAGCCATAGCCTACCCCAATCCAGCCAGGATTGCAAGCATTCAGGCTTTGCGTCAAAGATTCATACCTCAACACTCCCTTCCAGCAAGAGTGTTTATGCAACTGATAGGGATGATGGCCTCTTGCATTTTCATAGTGCCTCACGCAAGACTCCAGATGTGTCCACTCCAAGAGTGCTTAGCGCGCCAATGGAACCAGGCCCAGGGGCAACTGACAGATCTGGTGTTGGTAGACGGTCGCTCCCATCGCTCTCTGCAGTGGTGGAACACCACAAATCTTTCCAGAGGTCGACCGTTCTTGGACCCGGTTCCACAAATGATACTAACAGACCCATCGCTCTCCGGCTGGGGAGCTCATCTATTGCACCTCACAGTGCAGGGCACATGGATGCCGCAACAAAAAATACTCCATATCAACCATCTGGAGTTACTGGCAATCTTTCTAGCCCTAAACTCCTTTCAAACACAGATTTTAGGCAAGGCAGTCCTCATTCGCACAGGCAACATGACGGCCATGTATTACATTCAAAAACAAGGCGGCACACACTCTACACAGCTCTCTCAACTAGCACAGCGCATATGGAGATGGGAAATTCCACACAAAATCTTTCACCTAGCTCAACATGTTTCATAAGTCCAAAACACTATGACAGATCTGCTCAGCAGACAAACGCAACAAATCCACGAGTGGGAACTCCACCCGCAAGTTCTTCACCCGAAATTTCAGATGTGGGGACATCCGCAGATAGACCTCTTCGCCACCCACGAAAACAAAAAATGCCCAAGCTTCGCCGCCAGATACCCAAACCCATTGTCCAAAGGCAATGCGATATGGATGAACTGGTCAGGCAAATTTGCGTACGCCTTTCCACCTCCCCCACTAATTCCATTAGTGGTGCGAAAGCTACAACAGCATTCCCTCACACTGATCCTAGTAGCTCCAACATGGGCCAGACAACCGTGGTACACCACACTGCTGGAACTCTCGCTAGTACCACACCAAAAGCTACACCTCTCACCATGCCTCCTAACCCAGAACCATGGAAAGATCAGGCACCCGGACTCAGCTCAGCTCAACCTTGCAATCTGGCTCCTGAAATCCTAGAATTTGGATACCTAAACCTTCCCCCTGACTGTATGAACGTCATCAGAGAAGCTAGACGCCCTACCACTAGAGCCGCCAAGTGGAAAAGATTTGTTGTTTATTGCCATAACAACACAATCAATCCTCTAGACGTGTCTATACAACACATCATATGCTACTTACTCCATCTACAAAGGTGCAATCTAGCCTATACATCCATTCGGCTACACCTCGCAGCAATTGCCCCTTACCTACAAAACAGGCAGCACCTATCACTTTTCAGAGTGCCTGCCATTAAAGCCTTCATGGAAGGCCTAAAGCGAATAATTCCCCCCAGAGTACCACCCTCACCTGTGTGGAACTTAAATATAGCTCTCACAAGGCTAATGGGACCGCCCTTCGAACCTTTGCATAAATGCGAACTGCAATTTCTCACATGGAAAACAGCTTTTCTTGTAGCCATCACTTCCCTTAGAAGGGTCAGTGAGATACAAGCACTTACCATACAAGAACCTTTTCTCCAAATGCACCAGAACAGGGTTGTTCTCCGTACCAACCCAAAATTCATACCTAAAGTCATTTCCCCTTTTCATTTAAACCAATCGGTAGAATTACCGGTATTTTTCTCGCAACCTCAAACTGTTGCAGAAAGGGCTCTACACACGCTAGATGTCAAACGAGCCTTACTTTACTATATCCAAAGAACACAACCTTTCAGAAAGACCAAACAACTTTTTGTCTCTTTCTCTCCACCACACAAAGGCAACCCCATCTCAAAATCAGGGACAGCTAGGTGGATTGTAAAATGCATCCAGATTTGCTACCACAAAGCAAAATGAACGCTATTTGTTCCCTTTAAAGCCCACTCTACACGAAAGATAGGGGCTTCTATGGCTTTTCTAGGGAACATCCCATTAGATGATATCTGCAAAGCAGCTACATGGTCAATGCCGCACACTTTCACTAAACATTACTGTGTAGATGTGCAAACCAAGCAACAAGCTAGAGTGGGCCAGGCTGTACTAAAAACACTATTTCAAACCACTGCAACAGATACCGTTGGTCGCCGCTGAGGTTGGGAACTGCTATATAGTCTATGCAAAAGTGTGTAATCTGCAGCTCATATGCCTCGAACGGAATATGCTACTTACCAGTATGCATCTGTTCTTGGCATGTAGAGCTGCAGATCTACACACGCCCACCCGCCTCCCCGTCTACCTGTATCTGTTCCAGTCTATCTTATTTAGATACAACACACATGGGTTTCTTCACTGTTATTACTATGCTCCATCTTTCCCGGTTGGCGAAAAACAATCTGAGGATGGAGCCGAAGCCCATGCGCAATACGATCCAAGGGAGGAGTCACCAACCTCGTGACTTCCAAAGACTTTCCAAGAGGAAAAACAAACTGCAAACATCCGGCCCCAACACCAGATGGCGATCTATGCAAAAGTGTGTAGATCTGCAGCTCTACATGCCAAGAACAGATGCATACTGGTAAGTAGCATATTCCTTCAGCCTCTATCCTGGATTTCTGTGAGACTGACTCTGAGGCTGCTGGGCCTCATGGCCTCCTGCATCCTGCTTGAGACTCATGCCTGCTGGCATATCCAGGCTCTGCAGTGAGACCTGAAGTTCCAAAGGGTGCAGCATCGGGGAAATCTCTTACACATGGTCCAGATTTTGGAGGGAACTGCAAAAGATCTGCAGTGGTGGCTAACAAATGAGACTGGGTCAGCAGCAGACCCCTCTCCCTTCCCCAGTCAGATCTGACAGTGGTGACAGATGCCTCACACCTGGGGTGGGGTGACCATCTGGGAGAGGTGAAGATCAGAGGAGACTAGTCTCCAGCGGAATCCAGACTCCACATCAACCTACTGTAAATCCGGGTGATCCAACTGGCATTGAACGCCTTGCTACCCTCCATTAGGGAAGGCTAGTGCAGGTGTTCACGGACAACACCACCGCCATGTGGTGCTGCAACAAACAGGGCCGTGGGGTCCTGGACCCCCTCAAGAGACCCTGCGTCTGTGGACATGGCTGGAACATTAGAGATTATCACCTGGCGGGATCTCAAAACGCCAGGGCAGATGAGCTCAGCCGAAGATGCCTAGCAGATCACAAATGGCTTCCCAATCCGGACGTGGTGCTAGGTATCTTTAAAAAGTAGGGAGAGCCTTCGTTAGATGTGTTTGCCACCGCCAAGAATGCGAAATGTCAGTAGTTCTGCATGATGAAGTTTCCAAGGTGAATCCCGCTCTGAGACATCTTTCCGCCCATACCCCTACCACTCTCAAGATCAGGAATGACCGGGCCCAAGCCATCCTTGTGGCTGCAGACTGGGCTCGTAGAGTTTGGTATCCCAGGCTGTTGGGCATGGCCATTTGTCCTCCGATCAGGCTGCCCCTTAAGGAGGATAGTCTGTTGCAGAAGCTGGGGAGGGTTCTCCACCCAAACCTGTTAACGCTGTGTCTTCAAGCGTGGAGATTAGGCAGCTACAGTTGACAGCTTTCAGCCTTCTGCCTGAAGTCTCCAATATGATCCTGGCAGCCAGGCGTCCCTCAACCAAGACAGTGTACGCCTGCAATTAGGGCAAGTTTGTGGCATGGTGTACAGAGAAACAGGTTGACCCTCTTTCTACTCCCCTGTTTCAAGCCCTTCTCTCTATCCTTTCTCTTGACCAGCAGGGATCTGCTCTGAGCATCTAAAGGGCTATCTTTCTGCCATGTCAGCCTTTCTGTGGTTGCCAGATTAGCCATCTCTCTTCAAATCCCCTGTTGTAAATAGGTACTTGAAAGGTTGTCAACACAGGTTTCCACCTCCTTCATCATGCCTCAGTGGCATCTTAATCTGGTCTTAATTTTTCGTTCCTTTGAGCCCTTGCACAATTGTCCTCTCAAGCTCCCGACCATCAAGACCGCCTTTCGGGTGGCAGTCACATCTGCCCGGAGGGT
This sequence comes from Triturus cristatus, assembly GCF_964204655.1. Lineage (NCBI taxonomy): Eukaryota > Metazoa > Chordata > Amphibia > Caudata > Salamandridae > Triturus > Triturus cristatus. The sequence goes on along the minus strand of NC_140590.1, from coordinate 723,371,372 downwards.
CGGTGAGCTTCATGCTTTGTCATCAAAGCCTTTGCACCTGAACGTCCACCCAGAGTTACTCACATTAGAGCTTCCTTTCTATCGAAAGTTGTCACTCCCTTTCATGTAGGTCAGTCCATCACCCTGCCTACTTTTTACACACCACCACATCCTTCAAGGGAAGCAGAGGGTCTTCATTCTACACCCAAATAGAGCGCTCTACATCTACCTTGACCGCACAAAATAGTTCAGCGTGGATGACCAACTCTGTGTGAATTATGTCAGAGCCAAGAAGGGAAAGGCTGTGCAAAAGCGGACTATCTCCCTATGGATCGTGCTCTGCATTAAAGCTGCTATGCACTGACCAAAAAGCAAACCTCAGAGGCTTGCATGCTCATTCCACCAGAGCCAATGCTGCAACCACTGTGGAGTTTCAATCCTGGACATGTGCCAGGCAGTATTGTGGGTGTGTCTGCACTTATTCAGCAAACACTACTGCCTGGAAGGGTAGAACTAAATGGATGGACATTTTGCCTGATCGGTCCTGCAGGACTTTTTAGTGTGACATTTTTCACAGACCCACCTCCAGGGAGGTATTGCTTGGGTATTAATTCTAAGGTAGGAATCTGCGGCTAGAAGTCTCTTATCAGCTGAACAAGTTACTTGCCTTCCTTGACGCTTTATCTGATAGAGACTATCGAGCCAGAGATTCCTTACCGATCCACTCATCCTGTCGGATCTGCGTACTGTCTTTTTTAAATTAAAAGATCCTTTTGGACCCCACTTTTGGCACAATATGTCCCTCTTCCTTAGCTTGGATCCATGCTTCTGGTGTGGAAAATATAGTCAAGAATGAAGGTCAGCGTGCCGCGGTGGCGCCTGTCTAAGCACTGTGCACGTCGCTTCCAGCACGGACAACACTACTGACTCCATGTGGAGCCGAACTTCGCCGCCTACAGAGCGCTAGGGGATTTGCTAAAAAAAAATGTCCGTATCCAGTCTGATGCCTGGGAATATTCTACGGTAAAGAATCTGCAGGTAGATAGTGACTTTACCAGATAGAGCATTACCAAAGGTAAATAACTTGTTCTTTTTACTGAAAAAGAAAATGTGATATGTAGTAAAGCACAATTGTTTCCAGAAAATATAAACCTTTTTCTTGTGGAATTTTTTTAATTTGTCCCAAGAATGTCTCACTATTATTTGGGGGGGAAATAAGTGCACATATTTGTGTGTATATCTGTTACCTATATTGTGGCACCATTTGTTTCGGTAACAAAGTCTACCAACCTGCTACTTGGATAGTTGTTTCATGACTTTTGTGAGCACATGACAGATTCTATTGTGGTATGTTTTCATAACAATATCACTATAAGCAACTTCTTTTTAGGGCTGGGATTTGCATGATTCATATTAGTTAAGTTATTCCTACTAACTGAGGCTTACGTTTGTGAAATCTGTCTACCTTTTTCATTTGTGGGAAGGGGCATTGAATGTTTAGATTATTAAGGCTGGTAAAATTTATAATCAAATTATTTTACCTGCCTGTAAAACTTAGGAACACATCTTTAGGACCCTTCCCCAGATACCCAAACAACCAGGAGGAGAATCTGGCCCCTTCCGAACAATGGATTATTGGAGTAAGAGTGTTACCTTCAGAGTGATTAGTGAAACCGTGGTCCTTTACCATAGTTCTTACATAAATTATGTTGTTAAACGCATCAGTTAGTGCATTATTTATAGAATATTTCCATCCCAGTTACGGGCAGGGGCAAATTAGATCACCAAAGTGTCAAATCAGTGCCTCAGATAGACACTGTAGACTGGTTTTGTTTGTGATTACAGATTTATATCTAAATAATGTGTTCACTTATATCTTTGTCTACAGAGCAGAATCGCCTGTCAGGTCAGAAGAAAAAGCAATGCGATCAAATGGGACACATGCTGGTGTGGAGACAGAATGAATTGAGATCTCTGAAGCAACAGAGGCAATGGGTGGACTGCCTTCTGATGATGTGCCGTAATGTGGAGGAGATCATAAAAGGTAGGGTGCTCTCTTCCCAGTCATTGCCCCACTTTTAATCATTATAGTGGTAGCTTCTATCATATTTTTAGGGGAATTTCACTGTGTAATAAATATTTAAGAATCTAAGCTGGCTTAATTGTGTTGATTCGGTCCAGCCAAGATAAGAAAGGGACCATAAGGTGAAGTCTTCATATAAAGTCTATAGCAGTTGGTGATAGTTGACCTTATAGAGGTTATTCAGGTTTGGTGTGATATTGATTCCAAGATACTTGATAGATTTGCTTTTACCGCGGAATTGGCTTTAGGGCTTTCAAACATCCCATCGTAGCTGGGAGTCAGTATTTTAAATGTATTGATGTTAATTTTAAAACCAGAGGGTTCTTCATAATTGTTAAGTTGGATTTGTAATAAATGTAACACAGCTGGAGATTTCGGGGTAAATTCATCCTCTGCAATGAAAGTGATTGTCATGCTCATGAGGAGCAAAAAAAATGCAGTTTATTTTGTTGTGTGCTCTAATTTTGATGAGTCGTTTTATTCCTGAGAGCAACTAAAACCAGGGATAGAGGACAACCTTGCTGGATGGATGCCTCTCTGGAGTGGGAATGAATTGGAGTAGTTATTGATATTAACATGGAGCATGGTATCCTTCCATCACCATTTTTATAAAGGTGAGGCCAAAGGCTATATTGTTTTAATGAGGAAGTTCCAGTTCACCTGGTTGAAGTTCATTCTGTGTGCAGTGAAGCCAGAATAGCTTTCTCTTTGACGCTTTTGACAAGGTGTACTACCCTTCCAACATTATCATGGGTCGGCCTTGTTATGTTGATTTGTATAGCTCACTAATCACCCGAGAGGGCATCCAGGCACTTCGGCTGGTGTGTTTGTGTATAGTCACCTAGGTGCTTATATGAAAAGCCAGGTCCCCAACTTCTTGCAGAACTCGAGGCGGGAGGAGGAGGCTCTGATGTTTTGAAGCAGGTCATTCCATGTCTTGGGTGCTATGTAGTGGAGAATGAGCGGCATCCTTTTTTGTGGATGCAGGGAGTGTGTGTGAGTGACAGTGAGGCAGATGGTAGGTGTCTGGTGGGTTGGTGAAAGTGTGTGCGCCTGTTCAGGTTTTCTGGTCCTGTATTCTTTAGTGCTTTATATGTGTGCATTAAAAGTTTGATTTGGCTGCACTAGTGAAAGGGTATCCAGAAAAGCTTCCTGGGGCATGGTGTGATGTGTGTTGTGAGAAAGTGCCCTCGTTCTGCATGGTTGCCCCCACTTGTTGCTGAATTGCTGATGTGCTTTGACTGAGTGTGCCCTGGGCTCCTGCTAATCAGGTACCTAGGGCCTATGTTCTTTCCCTAAAACTGCATTGATGCCTAAACCCAATTGGCATCTCTGGCTACAGGTTAGCCCCTGGTAAATGGTACCACAGGTACCCAGGGCACTGTGACCAGAGAAAGCCTCGAAGGGCTGCAGCACTTATTGTGCCACCCTTAGAGGTCCCGTACCATTACATTCACACACCGCTTTTGCAGGCTGCGTGTTTTGGTGCAGAACAAAGTGAAGAGTCGACATGGCACACATCTCTATGTGCCATGCCTACAACCCACTGCCCTGGTATAGATCAGTCAGCCCTCTAGCTGGGTGCACTATACCAGTGGTGAGGGTACAGGTGCATGAGACCTGTACCCCTACAGTGTCTAAGTCCATTCTTAGACATGGTAAGTGCAGTGCTGCCATTAAGAGTATATGGTGCTGGCAGCTTGTCATTACAAACTCAACTGCACCATAATGGCTACACTGGAAACCAGCACATTAAACCCACACCGATGCCAGTGTGGGATTTAATGAAAAATGCACACAGAGGGCATCTTAGAGATGCCCCCTGAAAACTATCCTACCACTAGTGTTCAGGCTGAGTGGCTGCTTTCAGCTGCCACCACCAGACATGTTTCTGGACCCCTGGGTCGAGAGCCTGCTGCTCTCAGGGGCCTGAAACAATGCACATCCTGGGACGAGGTGCCAAGTCTCCTCCCCCAGGATGGGCAGGGTTCACGAAGGGGAAGCTTCAAAGGCTTGCCGCCTTTGTGAGCTTCCCCAGACCACTTGCTGCTTTCAGCAACTGGTCCCCACTGGTTCTGACCCCCACTTTAGGCGGGAGAACCGGCGGGAAAAACAAGTGAGGAAGAGAGGTGTGCTCACCTCTGCCAACTCCACCCCTCAGGTGGGGGAGGCGAGGTGAAGCACAACTCTGTCCCCGCCATCTATCAGATTGGGGGGACTCAGCCAACTAGTGAAAGGCTAATGCCTCCCTCCCCCTGGACAGTGGCATAATAGGGGGTTTGCCCACCCCAGGAAAGGGAGCCATTGGTCCCAACCTTTTTACCTTCCTGTAACACCCCTAAATCTAGTATTTAGGGGCAACCCTGAACCTTGCTTCCTCAGACCAGAAGAAACTACAAGAAAAGAAGAAGGACCGAACAGCTGTGCAGAAGCTAACAAGAGGAAGACGCTCACTGACTTGTCCCCAGCCCTACCGGCCTGTTTCCACCTCGAACCTGCGAAATTCCGATGTGTCCTGCAGCCAGCAACCTCGCAAATGTATATGTACTTTATTTACAGAGCATTGCATTTCTCAGCAACAATACTGCAATTACTATCCAAACTGTATTACAACTGTATATGTATTCCAAAGTATTTATCACTTACCTGTGCCAGGCTTCCTTGGTTCTAGAAAATAAAATAACTGACGGAATTTTTTTATACAAAAACAATTGGTCTGAAGTTCAGTCTTTGAGTGTGTGAAATGATTTGCTGACTGAGTGCGTACAACAAATGCTTAACACTGTCCTCTGATAAATCCTTACTGTTCGACCACACTACCACAAATAGAGAGTAATTTGCTATCTAACTTTACCTCTGCCTACCTTTGGGGTTCCCCTGGACTCTGTACATACTATACCTCACTTTGGTATAGTAAATACAGAGCCAGCTTCCTACATAGGTGCATTGTAGAAGGTTGAGTATGAGGCTTGCAGCAGCAGTCTGGATGGTCTGGAGTCTCGGTAGGAGGAGTTATTTGGAGATTCTGTCATAGTGTGTTGCCGTGGTCCAGGCTTCTGGAGATGAGTGCTTGCTTGACGGTCGATCTGGTGTTCTGATGCATCCATTTGAACATCTTTTTTCATCATGTGTAGGATGTGGAAGCAGGAGGTGCTCACTGCCTTGACTTAAGCCGTCATGTTGAGCTTGTCGTTTAGGATGATTCTTCACTTTCTTGCATAATCTGTGGATGTGGATGTTGGTCCTAGCACCAACGACCCCAGGTAGAGTCACATGGAGAGGTCTTATTGCCGAAGACCAGTACTTCCATCTTGTCAGAGTTGAGCTTCAAGCAGTTGGTTCTCATCCAGTCTGTTACCATTATCATGCAGTTGGTGAAGTTGGTTCTGGTGGTGGTTGTTTTGTCCTCAGGGAGAGGATGATTTGGGTGTCATTGTCGTAGGATGGGACAATGATGTCTTGTGATAGGATGATGTTGGTGAGTGGTGTAAAGTCTATGTTAAAAAGGATGGGGCTGAGGAATGGTCCCTGTGGGACTCCGCATATCAGTTTATTGGTCTCTGATGTGAAGGGTGGCAGCTTGAGCCTTTGGGTTCTTCCTGTGAGGAAGGAACAGATCCATGTGCCTGTGGATCCTTGTATGCCAATCTTGTGGAGTCTTTTGATGAAGGTGTTGTTGGAGACAGTGTTAAAGGTCTCCTTGGTCCAAGATGGGTGGAATGTCGCCGGTGGCCGCAATGAACACTGTTTCAATGCTGTGGTTCATTCTAAATCTATATTGAGTGTTGTCTAGAAGATGGCGGAGCTTGAGGTGGCCTGCGAGTTACTGGTTGATGGCCTTTTCAATCACTTAGGCAGGATAGGAGAGCAGGGAGATGGTCGGAAGTTGTTTGGTTGATTATGCTGGCTGTGGGCTTCTTGAGGAAGGTGTTGATTTCTGCAAGTTTCCATTCATCCGGGAAAGTGGTGGACATGATGGAGATGTTGATGATGTGGGCCAGGGTGGTGCCAACTGGTTATGTTCCAGGTTGTAGATTTGGTGGGTGCATGGGTCCGTTGCATCTCATGAGTGGATGGTATGCATGATTTCTACTGTGTTGTTTCTGGTGAGGGGTGTCCTTTTGGTCAGGTGGCCATCTTAGGTGGTGGTGGGTAGGTTAGCAATCTGTTCTCTAGAGTTGGGTTGATGTGCAAAGTTGCTGTAGATGTTTGTGATTATTTGCTGGTGATAGCGTCTGAGTGCAGCTTTGTAGATAGTTCTGTCAGTGGTGTTGTAGCTGGCTCTCCAATTCCTTTCTAGCTGTTTTAAGTGTCTGTTGGTGTTTCAGAGGTCTTGTGTACCAGTTGGCCTACTTGTTTTGTTATGTGGTCACTTAGGCACAGGCAAGAACACCACCATTTTACATGCTCATTTTTTAAGTTGACATCTTTCGTGAGCATTGACACTTAACACACATTTGCTTTTGTGCTGGTATGGGATAATATTCTCTGAAATGGTTTTGCTTACATTTCCTTTTCTTCATAGGCATATTATCAGATCCTTGAACATTCTTGAGGGCTAAGTTCACTGTGCAAAATGTTGATGTTAGTTATTCTCTGCTCGGCGACAGCTTTTTAAAGATGGAATCAATAATGGCTGCCAGACTAGGGCTTCGGCATGGACACATGGGTGAAGTTAATTATATAAACAACATCACTCCTTTGTTTGGGCAGACGAGCATTTCGCGGACATTGTTGAGGTCTCCCGATGCTAGAATTCAGCCCAGCTGAATCCTGTTTACTTTCTGAAAAGGATGGTTCCTAGCTCTACTTCAGGATGGCCCCACATGAAACATGCTCACGGGTAACTGGGAAGTTAGTACACCCAAAGGAATTCTGGCAGATTCACACACACTAGGCTTACTTGGTGAGCAAGCACCAGGTACGGATGTAGGTGTGATTATACATGTATGCCTATAATCAATGTAACAACACAATGGTTTAATTGTTCATCTTCTTTATGATTTTAGTAATGCTGATTACTCCGTTCTGTTTCCTTCTGTTGATCATTGCAACACACATATTGTACACAAGAATCATAATGGTTCAGTAAATGATTGAAATGCCCATTTAAGTATTTCCTGTGTCTTCCTTTGGGCATGCATGAGTTACAAACGTAAGGGAGTGATCTGTTTCCACGATTTTCTTGTAGAGCCAGAGTTATGTTCTTAGGTTGCATATGCCCTCCGGTACCTTTTAGGGTTTAAAGGTTCAGGGGTGCACTGTGTACTAGCCAGGAGTAAGGCCAACTTATCTACTATTGTTGTTGGGTCTGATGAATGTGAGGGAGTTTGTGCAGTTGTTGAAGTTGTTGATGTTCTTGTCAACGTTGTCTGTGGGGATAAGTTGATTCATGCCGAGGGTTCTGAGCCAGTCTGCTTCTGTGATTTTGCCCTGGCTGCAGCTTGAAATGCTGAACCTAGTAGGGGTGTTGACTTGAGGTGTGTTGATTTGGAAATTGATGATGGATTGGCCGGTCCATGTGAACGGCATGGTAGAGTTATACTTTATGCTGTCGCTTGTGGTGAAGTTAGATTCCAGTGTGTGTCCTGCGGTGTGCGGTGGTTCTAAAACGAGTTCAGTGAGTCTGATTTTGCTCATGCTGTCGGAGTGTTGCGGAACAGGGGTTGTTTCTGTCTTCCAGGTGAAAGTTGAGGTCGCCAAAGTGAATGTAAGCTCTGGAGTCGATGGTGATGTTGCTAAAGGTGGCTTGTGGTCCGGGTGGTTGGTAGGCGAGGGTTCCATTCAGGGTAAAGTTTTTGGGAGATTTGCTACTTGGAGTGCAGTTATTCCACAAATGGGGTAGCGCTCTGTGGATGTTATGATTTTGATGGATTCCTTGTAGATAATAGCGAGTCCTCCTCCTGGCTTGTAAAGGCAGTCCTGTTGAGTGATCTTGTAGCCCACTTGGATTGCCATGGAAATGTTGGGAGCCGATGAGGGGTTGCACCAGGTCTCTTTGATGAAGAGGATGTTGGGTGCGTCAGAGCAGGTCTCATATTTTGGTTTTGTGTTTGTTGAGTGATTGTGTATTGTAAAGCATTCAAGCGAGAAGGTATGGATGTACAGGTTTGCTGTGGCTTGTTGTATAGGGTGGGGTGTTGGGGGCGTTGTTGGTGCTTGTGTGACATGTGTGTTGGGAGGGGGTGTTGGGTGTGTTAGTATTTACATGGGGTATAGGGGTGAGTGGCTGCTGGAAAGCCAGCAGTGGGTGCAGGTCAAAGCTCCTCCTCTGGTGTGAGGCACAGCAGCAGTTGGGGAAACAGCGTCTTGAGTCTAGGTACCGAAAGACTGCTGCGGAGTATCTCTACTGAGCGGTGCAGACAGGTTTGCCTTTGGCGTCCCAGTGGTGTGCCCGCTGTGTTCGTCCACTGCATGCCTATGTTGCAGCTGCCATTCAGTAGGTCCTGAGAGTGGAAGGAGTGCAGGATTCTGTGATGGCATTTCCTGTGCTGATGGGTGATAGAAAGTGGAATCCTCTTGCTTGGCTCTTCTTTTAAATACAGTTTTGGCAGGAAACCAGTAATGTCACTTCCTGCCTATATGGAGGATGAGAAATTGGTGCCTTCTCATTCTGAATCCTGTCACTTCAGGATGTACAAGTTGTGAGAGTAAGATTCCAATCTAGTTGCCAGAATTTTAGCATATATTTAAGCGTCTACATTTAATAAGGCTCGGGCCTATAAGAGGCACACTGCCTAGGATACTCCTTGGCTTTAAGATTAAGGAGTTGCTAGCTTCGGACATGCCCTCTTTCCTAATTGATTTACAAGAAGGTGGTCAAGTGAAGAGCCAATCTGCAGGAAAATGCTTTGTAGACGTTGTACGTGCAGTTGTCTAAGCCCAGGGGTTTATGTAACTACAGTGATTTAACTGCGCAAAATGGAACTCAGTAACTTGCTACCAAATCGCATTTTGCTTTTGCGATTCGGTATTAGGAAGGGGCGTGTTTAGGGCTCCCTTCCTCATACTGAATAGCACTGGTATGTATGAATGTTTTGCGACTGAAATGCAGTTGCAAAACATTCATAATTTACTGACTCCGTAGAGGTACATCTGGCCCTCGTTCCAGCTTGCACCTCAGTTGCCTGGCCAGGTGTGCACCTGCCTTGTTACCTTGATCATATGTATTCTTTGAGATTAAAAAGAGGATATTCTGTTTTATTGTTAGCCATAACATTTAACTTCCAAGGACAAAACTTTGCATTATAGCATTGTGGGATTGCTTCATACTTTCTTTCTGCTAGTGCTAGCTCGTCTTCAATAGAGTACATTTGATACAACTTTATTTCATTATGTTCTCTAATGATCCTATGCTCACTCCACTTATGACTATCTTGAAGGCATCCTATGTGCATACCAGGTTAGTGTCGCCTGGGGCAGTTCAATGAAAGTACTACGTAATATGGTCCAGACGCTCAGTCTTTAATACTGGGTCCTTCAGGAGACCTAGATTAAATATGCACCATCATTGAGAAATGATGCTAGGGCTCCATGTGAGTGCCAATTCAATAGAGGCTGGACAGAGATTAAAATTTGCCTTATCTTGGCTTCACTAACTTTAGACAGGAGGACATTACTGAGTAGTGTGTAACCTATTCTGGAGTATGACTTGTATACATGGGAGGGAAATGGTGTAGTCAGAGTGGTTAATGTGCTGTTCTCTCCTGGGATCTCTCAGTTCTTTGTCTTTCAATACACTTCAGTTGCTTTGAGAACGCTACCGAGTGCAAGATTGTAGTCATCGATCTATCTAAAGCAGGCCTATACAGAGTTAAAATCTCCCGTTAGTAGTATGTTGCCTGCAGTAAACAATTAATTGAGGACATTTATAAGAAATGCATCCTGGCCTTTGTTTGTGGCATATAGGATCACTATAGTAAATTATTTGCCCTGTAGGTTGTCTGTATTCATAACACAATTTGTGCAGGAAGTGCTTCGCCGTTGCTGAGTAAAACAAAAGGGGGGTAAACCCTATGCTTAATACAATGCTCATCTTGTTTCCCAAGATGTCACTTGGAGTGTTATACTGTCACTCTGCTCTCCGCAAGGAATGCTATATATTAGTTCTTTTGTCCAGGTAATTGTGCAATTTCAGATTGAGGAATACTATGTTAGCAAACACCAAAAGGTGTAAAAGAAGGAAGTGCCTGGGTGTATGAGCATCCATTCATGATAAATCCACCTGCATAGGGAGAGTGGACAGTAAAGCTGCTGCATTTGCGTAGGTGATATGTTAGGTACACAAAAATGATCACTGTAGGAAGGTGGATATCTGACTATGGTTACCCCCAACTTTTTGCCTAGTGTCTAGCTTGTTTTTCGACTTAGTTGGCCTGAGATCCTGCCATTCAGGGTCTCAGGCTGTCTGCTCTCTCTTTAAAATGGACTCCATGTACCCTAGGTACATTCCCAATTGGTATGGATCACCTTATTGGACCCTGTACAGTGTACCCTAGGTACCCAGGGCATAGGTGTACCCTAGGCCTCCCAGGGGCTGCAGCATGTATTATGCCACCCCTGGTCTGTCTTTCCAATCAGACACAACTGGCTGATCACTCAGCTGGGGCAAGGTCGTGTAATCACCCCTTGCTTAGATATAGTATACCTATATCTACCCTTAAAATAAACACATGTGTACCTATCAGCCACTCCTATGGCAGGCCTTAACAATCCTGGGGGCAGAGTGCTTGGTAACATGTGAGATGGTGCTCTAGCATGAGCTGAGCCTGTCTGCAGCTTTCGGAACCATGTCCTTATAGCTGTTCTATGATATAGCCTACCATATACTCTTAAAGTGCCTTATAATCTTAAACGGTTATGGTAACTATGGTTTTGGCTTTATCAAAACATGTCGTGTAAGGTGTCTAACACTTTGGAATAATACCCCCATACCATTTCTGGTGATGAGGATATTATTCCCCCCTTCTAGAGGGAGAGACATGTTAAAATCCTACTTTGCTGTTTAACTCTAACCAAAGCCTCAGCATCACAAAATGGATGCTGCTGCCACAGACACGAGTCTGACCTCCTGCTGCTGGGAGTGATCCCGGCAAGGGAGGCTTGGACAATAGGTTTCCTGCTTGGGGAGGTGCTAGCACCTCCCCAGACAGACTTTAGTGTATTGGGGCAGGGAGGGCTGAAAGGAATGAGACATGCCTGGGGCACACAAGGTGTCCCATGCATAGTCCAGTTCAAACCGGTGCTGGGGCACTCCAGCCCCAGTCCTGGCGCGAAACTGGACAAAGGGAAGGGGGTGTAACCACCCCCCTCCCAGGTCCCACCCATAAGGCGTGACCTAGCAGGCAACCCAGCCCCCCAGATTCGTATAAGAGTGGTAGCTGGGCCCCAGGAGATTAGATTATCCTGAACCTGCAACTCTGGACCTTCGACATTCGACGAAAGAAGAAGACTGAAGAATCTCCTTTGTGGCCAAGGAGTGGCTACCCTGTCAAACAGGCACCATCAAGAGACTACCCTTTGCTTTGCTGAAGTTCTACGAGGGACCGACTGCAGAGCCCGACCAGAGCCTTGACTTCCAGACTTCTCCGACCCTGATCCACATCCACAGCCGAGCTGAGATCCGTGGAGGCGACGAGAGACGTGGGACCGGCTACCTGGGAAAAGTGGCGAGTATCTTCCAGCGCAGCTTCAGAGGCACCCTCGAAGTTGTGCACTGGGGATTGAGAAGCCCCAACCCCAAGCACCATCTGCACCGAAGATCAGCCCCCCACACTCCACGAGTCCTGCGTGGGGCCCTTCTGCATTTTCCTGCTTGCCGCGTCTGTCCGTTTGCTTGCCCGTTGGCTAGCGGCCTTTGTGACGACACACCTTGAAATCTTCACTGCTGGTTTGGCTCCTCCAGACTGGCTCCCGCTTCTTTGCAAAAGAGAAGCACCCCAGACCTTCCTGGTCTGCACCAGAAGCAAGTCCTCCGTTCTTCGTGGGTTCCGCTTGCCAAGGCTTGGTGAGTCCTAGTTCGACTTCGACGCCGCCGACAGCAAGAGCCTTCGTGGGACAGCTCGCCCCCTGGTCCTGGTCGTCCTCGACGTCTCCTGGTACCCGTGGCTGCAGCGACAAGCTTCACCTTTCACCTGCAATCTTCACGACATCGCCTGGTTCCTTCCTGGTTCCACGTGGTCACTGGCTAGTGACCTTGACTCTGTCCCTTCTGCTTGCAGGTATCCTCTCGTCTTGATCCCAGCCTTGGGATCCACCGGACACTCTTCACTGACTGCCTGTCAGCAACTTTTCTTCAGGCATCCATAGAAGTCCACGACGAAACCCGACACAAGTTCACATCTATGCACCCGCAGCCCGTAGGCTAGGTAACTTGGGTACTTCGGTGCTCACAAGGGTAGTGACTATCCTAGGGTCTAGTTTCCGATTCTCGACTCTCTAGCTGCTTCAGAAGTGTCCTTAAACTGTTAATTTCTAACTGCTAGTAATTCTATCAACTTTTACGCGTGAGTGTTTCCACTCTGCACCTGAATCCCGTGGGCCTCCCACTTCCTAACTGTTGCAGTGTAGTGTAGCCCCAGCGATTCCCTAGGCCTATCCTATTTTCGTGACAATGGTCCTTATACCACTTCTTTAGTATATGGTTTGCGTAGCCCCTAGGGCCTAACTGTATTACTTACCTGTGTGACTTAATGTATGCTTGAATAAGACTGTGTTGTACTTACCTCTAATCTCATAAAGAGTGCTGAGGGGTTGACTAGAATAAATACACTTTAATTTATATATATATCTGTTGTGGTGTCCTTTCATTTGGTATTCAAGGGATTATATATGGTATCACAGCTGGCTTCACATGCCATTCAGAGTTTAGCCTAAGACTGCTCTTGTCCATGCTACCGCTAGGATAGCTGGTCTATAAGGTTGACTTTACAACCAATCACCATAAGGGTTGTTTGGACTGATATAAGGTGTACCCTAGAACTAGTGACATCATACATCAGGCCAACTTCTCACATTGGTGAGCAGCGGTTGGGATCTGAGCTTGCTGTTGTAATACCATTGTAATCTTGAGATACTAAATTGAAATATCACACAGATATTGTTTAGGTACATATAACGTAGATTATAATACTTAAGTCCTACTGGACTTAGTTGTTGTAGGTTGAAGGGCCTAGCACACCCTGACTACAACTACTAGAGAGGTTTAGTAGATACAACTAGTGTAGGTAGGTGCACACACCACACCCTCACTAGAATCATGTCCCTGAATGGAGATCACACTGATACTCCCTCAGGAGAGGAGAAACCTGGACAGATTCCCTCTAGATATGATGCATTCACTTTCCAGGAGATGAGACAACTGTGTACCTCCAGGAGATTAAAATAGGGTTCCAACCCTACCCTTAGACAGCTAGTGGAGCTTCTGGAGGCCTATGATGCTGAAAGAGCTGCCAAGTATGGTGCCATAGGTGTAGATAAGGGCCTCCCCTCCACAGAAGAGACCCCTGATTTAACTGATACAGATGAGTTAGAAGAGACCTCAGAGGAAGAGGGAGGTAGCAAGACTTAGTCAGGCTAACTTAAGCTTGCATGGGAGCTTGCATGGGAGCTTCCCTTACAGGCCCCCAAGTAATCTTAACAAGAGAGATAGGAGGGGTAGATCTCCCTCAGGGGACTCTCTCCACTCCTATCACTCGAGAAGTTCCAATACTTCATCCCACAGGGGGATGACTTCCCCCCCCAAAGGAGAGAGCATGAGGCCAGAATGAAGGAAGCCAAACTGAGGATTGAAAGGGAAGAACTTGCCCTTGCCAAAGAGAAGCTTGCTCTGGCCAGAGAGCAAAAATGGTGTGGGTCAGAACCCAGTGGTGGCAGCAACATTCCTAGAGATAGGGAAAGGTCTTATGACCATAGAAACCTAAGCAAGATAGTCCCCCCATATCAGAATGGGGATGACATCCACAAGTGGATGACTGCTTTGGAGAGGGCCTGCAAAGTACAGCAGGTACCCCAGAGTCAGTGGGCAGCTATCTTGTGGCTCTCCTTTTCTGACAAAGGTAGAGACAAGCTCCTCACAGTCAGTGATGAGGATGCTGACAATTACAAAGTCCTGAAGAGTGCTCTGATAGATGGGTTTGGCTTAACCACTGAGCAATATAGGTTGTTGTTCAGAGACACCCAGAAGACACAGACACAGGACTGGTCTGATTTTGTGGATTGTGCCACTAAGGCTTTGGAAGGTTGGTTAACTGGCAGCAAGGTGCAGGACTATACAGGATTGTACAACTTGATTATGAGGGAGCAGATCCTTAGTAATTGTCAGAACCAGCTTCTCCATCAACACCTGGTAGACTCAGATTTGACCTCTCCCCAAGAATTGGGAAAGAGGGCAGATAAATGGGTCAGGACCAGGATTAGGCCTAAAAATCAGGGTGGTGACCAAAAGAAAGAAACCACCAAGCCTCAAGAGAAGGGTGGGGATAAAACAAAAGAGAAATCTTCCTCAGGGCCCCAAAACTCCACACAGCGTGGTGGGTCCCAAGCTCCCTTCTCTACCACAGTTAAAAAGCCTTACTGCCATGTGTGTAAAACTCATGGGCATTGGAAAACTGACAGCAGTTGTCCACAGGCTAAAAACAAAACTGTTCCTCCAACTACTCCTGTCACACCACCTATTACTGTCAGCAGTAATCCCCCAGGTGGTGGGAGTGCCCCCAAAAATTTGGTTGAGTTTTCATGGGGAACACAGGGGGACCCTGGCTTAGCCAATTCCCCTACAGCAGCTACTCTTGTCTGTGATGGTGGCATGGGGTTTGCCAACTTCACTGCCTGTCCCAACACTTTGGGTAGGTACAGACAGGAGCCCTACATCAATGGTAGAAAAGCTGAGGCCTACAGAGACACTGGAGCTAGCATCACTATGGTGGCCCATAGGCTAGTTCCCTCTGAGCAGCTTTTGCCTGGTTTCTCATACCAGGTAACTAACATTGATGGCAAACAGAACAGTCATCCCATGGCAGAGGTATGTCTCAGCTGGGGAGGTGTCACTGGCCCTAAAAGGGTGGCAGTGTCTCCAACCTTGCCTGTGGACTGCTTACTGGGGAATGACTTAGAACTCTCAGCTTGGGCTGGAGTTGAACAAGACACCCATTCTAAAATGGTAGGCCTTTCACAAAAGGGTAGTGGGGTTGTGCCAGCCACAACCCCTGTCCAAGTAGATTTCCTCCCTGAAAAGGTTGGAAGGGCAGTGGTAGCCACAGCCCAGGCAAAGACAGACTTCCCTGTAGAGATTGGCAGAGCTGTGACAGTCACAGCTCAAACCCAAACTGAGTGCCTCCCTGAAAAGGTTGGCAAGGCTGTAATGGTCTCAGCCCATACTCAGACTGACATAGGTGTAGTGAAGCCTGAAACTATGGATCACTCCACACAAACAGAGTAGTGGGGAGGAAGAAAAGTCTCCCTCTCCCCAGACATTAGGAAAAGGTCAGCCTCCTCAGGGATCTGACCTCACCCCTTGTGAAGGAACTGCCCAAGAGGTAGCCAGGCCTGGCAGAGCCTCTGAGGTCAGTGGCCCCTTCCAAGGTGGAACCCAGTCTGGTGCAGGTAGCCTGCCTCTCTCTACCCTGCCTCAGTCAGCACAGGGCTGCAGAGGTCAGGGAGGCCAGTGGACCCCAAGAGGGCCCCTGTCCACAAGAACCCCCCCATCAAAAGAATGAGGATTGCCTGGCTAGTAGCCCTAGCCAGGTGATGGTTAAAAACATTCCTGAGGGATCTCCTTTACAGGTAGTTAGGGACCTCCCCCAGAGGGATTCTGTTGGGCACAGGCAAACATGGGACCTTAGGGCCCCAAACCTGACCTGTCCCTCCAGTAAGCCCACAAAAGGGACCCAGCCTCCAGCTTTAGGTAGCCAGAGGCTGACCCTGAGAGCACAGTGCAACTCGGTGAAAGAAAGAAAGGCATCCATGGTGGAGGGTGATTGGAGGAAGCTGAGGCCTCACTTTGAGGACACTCACTTCAGTACTCCATCTCAACACCAGCCTTTTACTTTGCAAAGACACACCAAAGGTAGAGATTCCCTATGGTGGAGACCCTATGATACCTTTAGGGTGAGGGATTGCTTAGTGGACCATGAGACAGGGGGTAACCATGCCAGTGCTGGTTCTTCCTTAGATGGCCACTTAGGCAATAGAGGCTTACCTTGTCAAGGCCAGCCTTATCTCCTTTTGTTTGTGGGGGGGGGGGGTTGTGTAGGAAGGTGGATATCTGACTATGGTTACCCCCAACTTTTTGCCTAGTGTCTAGCTGTTTTTTTTGACTTAGTTGGCCTGAGATCCTGCCATTCAGGGTCTCAGGCTGTCTGCTCTCTCTTTAAAATTGACTTCATGTACCCTAGGTACATTCCCAATTGGTATGGATCACCTTATTGGACCCTGTACAGTGTACCCTAGGTACCCATGGTATAGGTGTACCCTAGGCCTCCCAGGGGCTGCAGCATGTATTATGCCACCCCTGGTTTGTCCTTCCAATCAGACACAACTGGCTGATCACTCAGCTGGGGCAAGGTCGTGTAATCACCCCTTGCTTAGATATAGTATACCTATATCTACCCTTAAAATAGACACATGTGTACCTATCAGCCACCCCTATGGCAGGCCTTGACAATCCTGGAGGCAGAGTGCTTGGTAACATGTGAGATGGTGCTCTAGCATGAGCTGAGCCTGTCTGCAGCTTTCGGAACCATGTCCTTATAGCTGTTCTATTATATAGCCTACCATATACTCTTAAAGTGCCTTATAATCTTAAACGGTTATGGTAACTATGGTTTTGGCTTTATCAAAACATGTCGTGTAAGGTGTCTAACACTTTGGAATAATACCCCCATACCATTTCTGGTGATGAGGATATTATTCCCCCCTTCTAGAGGGAGAGACATGTTAAAATCCTACTTTGCTGTTTAACTCTAACCAAAGCCTCAGCATCACAAAATGGATGCTGCTGCCACAGACACGAGTCTGACCTCCTGCTGCTGGGAGTGATCCCGGCAAGGGAGGCTTGGACAATAGGTTTCCTGCTTGGGGAGGTGCTAGCACCTCCCCAGACAGACTTTAGTGTATTGGGGCAGGGAGGGCTGAAAGGAATGAGACATGCCTGGGGCACACAAGGTGTCCCATGCATAGTCCAGTTCAAACCGGTGCTGGGGCACTCCAGCCCCAGTCCTGGCGCGAAACTGGACAAAGGGAAGGGGGTGTAACCACCCCTCTCCCAGGTCCCACCCATAAGGCATGACCTAGCAGGCAACCCAGCCCCCCAGATTAGTATAAGAGTGGTAGCTGGGCCCCAGGAGATTAGATTATCCTGAACCTGCAACTTGAACAGAAACTCTGGACCTTCGACATTCGACGAAAGAAGAAGACTGAAGAATCTCCTTTGTGGCCAAGGAGTGGCTACCCTGTGCAAACAGGCACCATCAAGAGACTACCCTTTGCTTTGCTGAAGTTCTACGAGGGTCCGACTGCAGAGCCCGACCAGATCCTTGACTTCCAGACTTTTCCGACCCTGATCCACATCCACAGCCGAGCTGAGATCCGTGGAGGCGACGAGAGACGTGGCACCGGCTACCTGGGAAAAGTGGCGAGTATCTTCCAGGGCAGCTTCTGAGGCACCCTCGAAGTTGTGCACCGGGGATTGAGAAGCCCCAACCCCAAGCACCATCTGCACCGAAGATCAGCCCCCCCACACTCCACGAGTCCTGCGTGGGGCCCTTCTGCATTTTCCTGCTTGCCGCGTCTGTCTGGTTTCTTGCCCGTTGGCTAGCAGCCTTTGTGACGACACACCTTGAAATCTTCACGGCTCCTCCAGACTGGCTCCCGCTTCTTTGCAGAAGAGAAGCACCCCAGACCTTCCTGGTCTGCACCAGAAGCAAGTCCTCCGTTCTTCGTGGGTTCCTAGTTCGACTTCGATGCCGCCGACAGCAAGAGCCTTCGTGGGACAGCTCGCCCCCTGGTCCTGGTCGTCCTCGACGTCTCCTGGTACCCGTGGCTGCAGCGACAAGCTTCACCTTTCACCTGCAATCTTCACGACATCGCCTGGTTCCTTCCTGGTTCCACGTGGTCACTGGCTAGTGACCTTGACTCTGTTCCTTCTGCGCGCAGGTATCCTCTCTTCTTGATCCCAGCCTTGGGATCCACCGGACACCCTTCACTGACTGCCTGTCAGCAACTTTCCTTCAGGCATCCATAGAAGTCCACGACGAAACCCGACGCAAGTTCACACCTATGCACCCGCAGCCCGTGGGCTAGGTAACTTGGGTACTTCGGTGCTCACAAGGGTAGTGACTATCCTAGGGTCTAGTTTCCGAGTCTCGACTCTCTAGCTGCTTCAGAAGTGTCCTTAAACTGTTAATTTCTAACTGCTAGTAATTATATCGACTTTTACGCATTACGCGTGAGTGTTTCCACTCTGCACCTGAATCCCGTGGGCCTCCCACTTCCTAACTGTTGCTAGTGTAGTGTAGCCCCAGCGATTCCCTAGGCCTATCCTATTTTCGTGACAGTGGTCTTTATACCACTTCTTTAGTATATGGTTTGCATGGCCCCTAGGGCCTAACTGTATTACTTACCTGTGTGACTTAATGTATGCTTGAATAAGACTGTGTTGTACTTGCCTCTAATCTCATAAAGAGTGCTGAGGGTTTGACTAGAATAAATACACTTTATTTTATATATGTATCTGTTGTGGTGTCCTTTCATCTGGTATTCAAGGGATTATATATGGTATCACAGCTGGCTTCACATGCCATTCAGAGTTTAGTCTAAGACTGCTCTTGTCCATGCTACCACTAGGATAGCTGGTCTATAAGGTTGACTTTAACACCAATCACCATAAGGGTTGTTTGGACTGATATAAGGTGTACACTAGAACTAGTGACATCATACATCAGGCCAACTTCTCACAATCACCTCTCGTAAACTATGTTTAACCTTGGCAACAATAGCTCATCTTTTAATCAATTAAGGAAAGTAGAGGCACATAGAGAAGAGGGAGTTCCTCGACAGGTTGCCTCAGGAGGGAGTCCCTTGCATGTGAACCATTTGAGAATTCATTGCGCAGCAAAGGTTGTGCCTCTTCACCTTGTGCTGGTACCAGAGAGAAAGCAGGTGGCCTTAACACAAAATTTAGCGACAAGCCTTGTCAGAACCGTCCTTCATCTCCGGGGCTTAAGACCTGCCTGGTGCCAAGGAGAAGGAGGCTTAACTTCCGACATTGCAGCAGCGCAAGGAGGAGAGTGTCCAGAGGTTATTTTCTCTGACGCACATGAGGGCAAGAAAGAGGACTTCCAAGAGTTGATGGTGAAATTGGCGCAAGCCCAGCCCAAAGACCAGATCAACTCTTCGCGCCTCTTCAGCATGACAAAGTCAGTCCCCCCGACAGGCCAAAGCACCACTGCCGAAGAAGTCATGCTTTGAGCCCAGAGACGAACCAATAATGGCAAACTTGTTTGGGTTTGGTTCTTTAGCCGAAGTCTACCTTGATGCAGTGGTGAACATCACCAAGGGGTTGATCTTCTAGAAACTGTCCTCGATGCAACTCGCCAACTCTTAGAGGAAGATGTTTGTGTGCTTCTCACAAAACCAGTGCCTGTAGAAGAACACGGGAAAAGATTGTTCGAGGCATGTGAGCTGTAGATCACATAATGTGCATAGCCTGCCATCTAGTGTTGAATCTGGATGTTTTCACTTTGTTTTTGTTTGAAGAAGTCTTTTCCAGTCACGAGGTAGGTGACTTCTCCTTTAGGTGATAGTGCGAATGGGCATCGACTCCATTGTTAGATTGTTTTTTTCCGCCATCGGGTTCGGATGTGAATTGCTGTGCTCCAGTTCGGCACTGTTTCTCGGGTTCCCTTCGATGCGCATTCCACTATCCTCGACGGTATTGTTTCTCGATCGCGTTTCCCATTCTCTGTGTATCATTTCCACTTGAAGATCTTCGATCGGAAAACTCACGAAGGGCCGTCTGGCCTACCAGCCCCGTGCTCGCTAGCAGTCGATGGAAGGGACTCCATTCAAGCTCTGTCCCGGGTGTCGCGCCAAGTTTCGCGAAGTGTGCAATCTGTTTGTCCCCGAAACACGACGAGAAAGATGGTTTTGATCAAAGAAGACGCTTCATGACCGTCTGGCTCATCGTCACGAGATGCAACACCGTGGCGGCTATGCACCGGACGTCTTCGGCGAAGGTTCCGACCGACAAGAAACACAGGCTCAAGGAACCGAGGAAGAAGAACATGTTTCCGTGTCCGAGGCCGACTACAACATGGAAGAAGAGGAGCAAGTTACACTGGGTCAGCGTACGGCGAGTACAGAAACCCCCTTGCCGCAACAATCAAAAACTAGACTCCCGTCCTTCCTCTATCTGCGGGCCAAGGTCGGCACCGTGAAAAGGTTTTGAGCACCCCTCCTACGTGCCCTGCGCCGAAACACAAAGAAAAGCCTTCCGGCTCGGCCTAGAGTCAGCCCATACCGGTGCCAAACCAAAATCCTCAGCGTAGAAATCCAAGCATGTCCTGGTCCACGTTTCATCTTTGTCAAAGCCTAGATCTTAGGTACCGAAGAGTTCAGAGCTGAATCTTTCAACGCCAAAAACTGCAAGTAAAGATAAATAGACTCCGACAAAAGAGCCTTGGTACGATGTTCCACCTTCGGATCCAAAACAAAAAGAACTGGCTATTAACCCAGATACTGGACATATTCATGCCATATTGCCTCAAACAAGGAAATTGGACCAACAGGATGAGCACCACATGCCCTTGAAGAAAAGGAATGTGGGTACGAACACTTCCCCCACCTTATGTGCGACTTCTTTCACCTACTAATCCTCAATTACTCATCACATCCACTTATCCACCACCACCACCATCACCTAACCCACAGGATGAAGGGGATGGGGATGGAGATGAGGATAGGCCCCAAGATATTGACCCATGGGAGGATTATGATATTGATCCACACACAGATACTGAACCTGACTTCTAACCATCCAGGCCATCACCACCTGACGACAATATAGGCTACATTGAACTTCTTAATAGGGCAGCTCATTACCATGGGGTGGAACTAAATAAGGAGACTTTAGAGGAGGACTTCTTGTTTGAGACTTTAAGCTCCACTCAGAAAACTACACATACACTACCAATACTTAAGGGGATGCTAAAGCATACAGATGAGGTTTATAAAAATCCTGTAAGGGAGGAATCATCACACCCAGGGCTGAGAAGAAATATAAGCAAGCACCTACTGACCCTGGCTACATCAAGGGTCAGCTGCCCTTAGTCTCTCTTGTTGTTTCTAATGCTCGCAAGAGAGCTAACTCTCAGACCTCAGGTGAGGACCTCCTCTTGATAAGGAGTCCAAGTTAATTGATGTCTCTGGCAAAAGGGGAGCCTCACAAGAAGCTAATCACTGGCGCATTGCTAATGCTCCGGCTTTGCTAGCCAGATATGTTAGGGCTTGTTATGATGAGTTAGAAAAACGTATGCAACTTTTGCCTGATGAGCACAAATCTGAGGCAAATGATCTTATTCAGGAGGGTAAACTTATCACCAATACCTCCATTAAGTGCGCATTAGATGCAGCAGACACAGCAGCGCGCACAGTAAACACCAGCGTACTGCCACATAAACACGCATGGTTGAGAATTTCAGGTTTCAAACCTGAGGTACAGGCCTCCATTCTCAATCAGCCCTTTGATAAGGAACACCTCTTTGGTCCAGCAGTTGACACCTCACTGGAAAAAATAAAAAAGGACATTGAGGTCGCAAAGTCCATGGGGCTTTACAGTTACCTGCAAGTAGGGGTTCTTTTCGGCACTCCTTTTACAAGGTTTGGATCTAAAAATATTACCACAGAAAAACCCTCCTCCTCTTACAAGGGCAACAACCAATCACCCTCATCAAGAGGCTATTTTAGTGGAGGTTTTAGAGGAAACAATGGTATGGGAAGAGGCAGAGGCAACTCCACACGCACTTCTCCTGCAAATAACAAACAGTGACTTCCTTCCGCTACCCCAATCATTCCACTCCTGTAGGGGGATGTCTCTCTCAATTTCTCCCTGTGTGGAACACCATCACCTCAGAAAAATGGGTTTTTACAAATTATCCAAAATGGTTATTGCCTGGAACTTACAGTTACTCCCCCAAACAATCTTCCAAGATCACACGTAATGTCACGGGAACATCTTACCCTTCTAAAAAAAAGTAGTTCTCTGTCTGTTGGAGAAAGGAGCGATAGAAACAGTCCCATTAAAACATCAAGGGACCGGAGTATACTTCCTGTACATCTTAATTCCCAAAAAGGACAGCTCTCTCAGGCCTATCCCAGACCTCAGAGAACTAAATCTATACATTCAATCAGACCACTTTCACATACTCACTTTCCAGCAAGTGCTCCCGCTCCTTCAACAAGGAGACTTTCTGTCCACTCTGGACTTATTGGACACCTATTTCCATATCCCAATACCTCCTTCTCACCGCATATACCTCAAGTTTGTAGTAGCAGGCCAGCACTATCAGTTCAAGGTGCTTACATTCGGAGTAACTACCGCACCCAGAGTTTTCACCAAGTGCTTGGCAGTAGTTGCAGCTCATCTTCAAAGACAAAACATTCATGTCTACCCATATCTGGACGACTGGCTCATAAAACCAGTGCGCAAGAAATCCGTCTCCGTCACACTCACAAAACAGTGCTGTTGCTCCACGATCTTGGATTCACAGTAAACCTGTCCAAATCCCATCTACAGCCATCCAACACACAGGCAAATCTGGGAGCCACAATAGCTACACAAAAAGGTTTGGCCTACCCTAATCCGAACAGAATCCGCAACATGCAGACTCTACTCTGCCAGTTTCAGTCTCAACACTCATTGCCAGGGATGATGGCGTCTTGCATATTAATAGTTCCTTAATTAAGGCTTTACATGCGTCCCCTTCAGACGTGCTTAACATGTCAGTGGAATCAGGCTCAGGGTCTGTTATCAGATCTAGTGTTGGTGGACGGCCGCACCCATTGCTCTCTGCAGTGGTGGAATACACAAAACCTTTCAAAAGGGCGACCCTTCATAGACCCGGTTCCACAGATAGTGCTAACAGCAGACACATCGCTCACTGGTTGGGGAGCTCATCTCCACATGCATACAATTCAGGGCATATGAAACCTGCAGCAAAAGCAGCTTCACATATATCATCTAGAGCTGTTAGCGATTTTTCTAGCGCTCAACGCGTTTCAAGTTCATCTAGTAGGCAAAGCTGTCCTGATCCGTACAGACAACATGACAGCAATGTACTACATACAAAAACAAGGGGAGACACAACTAGCACAGACCATCTGGAGATGGGCCATACGTCACAAAATGTTTCTCCTTGCAGAACACTTTCCAGGAGTAAACAATCAGATTGCAGATCGCTCAGTCATCAAAGACAACAGATAAACGAATGGGAACTCCACTCTCAAGTTCTCCTCCCATTCTTCCAAATGTCGGGTTTTCTGGACATAGATCTGTTCGCCATAAACCTAAACACAAAATGCCCAATCTTCCCATCCAGACATCCACACCTATTGTCCAAGGTCAATGCACTACGGATGAATTGTTCAGGGATATTTGCCTACGCTTTTCTGCCTCTCCCACTCATTCCATACGTGGTTCGGAAGCTCAGACAGGCATCCCTGACATTAAGCCCGACAACCCTGGTTCACAACCCTGTTTGACCTCTCAGTAGTTCCTCACCAAAAACTGCACTCCACTCCCAAACTTCTCACTCAGAGCCATAGAGAGATAAGACATCCATATCCCAGCCATCTCAACCGTGCGATCTGGCACCTTAAATCTTAGTTTGGCTACCTTAATCTTCTGCAAGACTGCATGCATATTACCAAAGAGGCTAGACGTCCTACCACAAGAGTATGCTATGCAGCAAAGTGGTAGAGATTTGTGATATACTGCAATAACAATCAAATAGATCCACTGGACGCTTCAGTTCAAAACATCATTTGCTATTTACTACATCTGCCACGTTCCAATTTAGCATATTCTTCTATACGTTTACATCTTGCAGCAATAGGTGCTTGCCTACAGAACAGACAACATCTGTCTCTTTTTAGAGTGCTTGTCATTAAAGCATTTATGAAGGGGCTTAAAAGAATCATTCCTCCAAGACTTCCACCTGCTCCAGTGTGGAATCTCAACATTGTCCCCACCAGGCTAACGGGTCCACCCTTTGAGCCATTGCATGGATGTGAAATACAATGTTCGAGGCATATGAGCTGCAGATTACACACTTTTGCATGGATCGCCATCTGGTGTTGGGCCCGGATGTTTGCAGTTTGTTTTTCCTCTTGGAAAGTCTTTGAAAGTCACGAGGTCGGTGACTCCTCCCTTGGTTCGTATTGCGCATGGGCTTCGGCTCCATCCTCAAATTGTTTTTTTTCGCCATCGGGCTCGGATGTAATACTTCGCGCTCCGGTTCCGAACATTCCAGTTCGACGATCGAAGCGGAATCCTCGCTCTCCGCGGTATTGTTCAGATCCTGATCTTCTCAATCACCTTCTTCTTCGACACACCTTCGATTCCAGTCATTGACGGCGGCCTTCGGGCCTATCCAGGCTCCGGTCCCGGCTGATGGAAAGAACTCCATTCAAGAAGTGCCCTCGATGTGGGTCCAAATTCCCCCACACCGACCTTCATGAGGTGTGCAACCTCTGCCTCTCCCCTGAACACGAGGCTCGAGACTGTCCCGCCTGCAAGTCTTTTAGATCCAAAAAGACTATTCGACATCGAAGGGCCAGACGAAAAATGGCGCACTCCTCGACTTCCGTTCAAGTCGACATCTTCGGGGACGACGTCGATGCTCCGGGACAGCAGCACACCGAAGAGGACCTAGTCAGTGCTTCCGAAGCCGACGACTCGGATGTGGAGGACATCACCCCGGCGCAGAGGGTCGTGAGTAAAATACCCCCTCCCACACCGACACCCAAAAACGCTTCGGTCACGCCTTCGCCTCCGGGCCTAGGCAAGACCAAAGACGCTGCTTCGAACACCCCACCTTCGGGCCCGGTGAAGAAGCCTAATAAGCCTTCCGGCGGCTCGGGCTCAAGCCAGCCTGCCAGCGGTGCCGAAAAACACCCTTCGGCACCGAACAAGAGATCGGCCTCTACCTCGACACCGAGCTCCGCACCAAAGCCCTCGGTGTCGAAACCCAGCCTCTCGGTACCGACTAAACATCATAAGGCCCTCGGCACCGACACTCCCGCGTCGAAGCCTGTTTCGGCACCAACCAAAAAATCGGAGGTTCCAAAGAAGCACGGCACAGACAAGCCTAAAAAGCCATCGGCCCCGAAAAATTAGGCGCCGACCGAACAACCAGTGTCGCAAGAACTCTTTACACCGGATCCTTTGCAAAAGACACTTACCAAGGATCCAAAAACTGGACATTTGGCACTGTCTTCTAAAAAGAGACATTTGGACACACCAGCTCCACCTCCACCTCCAAAGAGGAAGGACTGTGCTACCTCCCCTTTCAGGGTGCCTTCCCCACCTCCTCCACCTCCTCCACCCTCGCCACCTCCGCCCCCTACACCCCTGCCTCATCGCTCTCCGACCCCGTCTCCAGACCATGATGATCAGGGGGACCCATACTACGACCTAGCAGATGTGCCACAAGACCCTACCCCTACAGGATCCCCAGACCCATGGGATGATTATAATAATCCAGACATCCCAGATGTCCCACAAGATGACCTTTATCCATCCAGGCCATCTCCACCAGAAGACTCATTAGGTTTTCACCACCTACTTCAGAGGGCGGCACATTATCACGGGGTAGAGCTACACACTGACCCAGTAGAGGAAGATTTCCTCCTAGACACCTTTAATACAGCACATAGGTCTACTGCTATACTACCTATGCTCAAAGGGGTAATAAAACATGCGCCAGAGGTTTTTAAAGACCCGGTCAGGGCTAGGGTCCTAAACCCACGCATAGAGAAAAAGTATAAAGCTGCCCCCACAGATCCTGCATACATCAAAGGGCCAGCGCCACTGGATTCCCTAGTGGTATCCACTGCAAGGAAGAGATCAAATTCCCAGGCGTCAGGCGAAGCCCCACCGCCTGACAAAGAGTCAAAGCTCCTGGACGCGTCAGGAAAACGCACTGCGTCACAGGCAGCCAATATATGGCGTATCGCCAACACTCAAGCGCTATTGGCCAGATACGACAGAGCGCATTATGATGAACTAGAAACCATCATGCACCATCTCCCAGAAAAATACAAAAATAGGGCCAATTAATTAATTCAAGAGGGTAAGACCATAACTTTCAGGCTTTAAACCTGTGGTACAAGCCTCCATATTAAACCATCCATTTGACCAAGAACATTTATTCGGTCCAAAGGTAGATGACGCCCTCGAGAAGATGAAGAAAGACACAGATATGGCGAAATCTATGGGAGCCCTACAGTCACACCCTCCAAGGCGCTCCTTTCGCCGCTTTTCCTTTCGGGGCACGGGCAGAGGCTACTCCTCAGATAGCGCGTCCACGTCCTACAAATCCCCTCCCCAGTTAACCTTCACAAGGGGTTATCAAAGAGGCGGCTATAGAGGCAATATTAATAAAGGCAGAGGCAAAACAAATACCGCCCGCTCTGCCACACCGCCTACCCAATGACTTTTCCCTTCTCCCTCCAGACCATCCCACTCCGGTCGGGGGCAGACTACAAAATTTCCTTCACGTCTGGGAGTCCATCACATCAGACAAATGGGTGACCCAAATTATTCGTTCAGGGTACTGCCTAGAACTCACATCTACCCCCCCCCCCCCCCCAACATTCCACCCAGAAAACGCCCAATGTCACAAGAACATTCCACGTTACTGAAACAGGAGATAATCTCCCTCCTACAAAAACACGCAATAGAACAGGTCCCCCCCCGATCAGCAAAATGTAGGGGTCTACTCCCTATATTTTCTGATACCAAAAAGAGACGAGACTCTACTACCTATCTTAGATCTCCGGCCTCTAAACACATACATACATTCGGACCATTTTCACATGGTAACACTTCAGCAGGTACTTCCGCTCCTCTCCCAGAACGACTTTCTCACCACACTGGACTTGAAAGACGCATACTTTCACATTCCGGTACACCATGCCCACAGAAAGTACCTCAAATTTGTAGTGGACGGGCAACACTACCAGTTCAAGGTGCTCCCATTCGGGGTCACAACGGCACCAAGGGTATTCACCAAGTGCCTAGCGGTAGTGACGGCACATCTCAGAAGACAGCACATTCACGTCTTCCCATGTTTGGACGACTGGCTCATAAAAGCCGCGTCCTACAACCAATGTGTACACCACACCGCCACTACAATCCAACTACTTCACCAACTAGGCTTCACAGTGAACCAGCAAAAGTCCCAGCTAACACCATCCCGCATAAAGCAATACCTCGGTGCCACCATAGACACCTCAAAAGCCATAGCCTACCCCAATCCGGCCAGGATTGCAAGCATTCAGGCTTTGCGTCAAAAATTCACACTTCAACACTCCCTCCCAGCAAGAGTGTTTATGCAACTGATAGGGATGATGGCCTCTTGCATTTTCATAGTGCCTCATGCCAGATGCGTCCACTCCAAGAGTGCTTAGCGCGCCAATGGAACCAGGCCCAGGGGCAACTGACAGATCTGGTGTTGGTAGACGGTCGCACCCATCGCTCTCTGCAGTGGTGGAACACCACAAATCTTTCCAGAGGTCGACCGTTCCTGGACCCGGTTCCACAAATAATCCTAACAACGGACGCATCGCTCTCCGGCTGGGGAGCTCATCTACTACATCTCACAGTGCAGGGCACATGGACGCCGCAACAAAAGTTACTCCACATCAACCATCTGGAGTTACTGGCAATCTTTCTAGCCCTAAAATCCTTTCAGACACAGATTTTAGGCAAGGCAGTCCTTATTCGCACAGACAACATGACGGCCATGTACTACATTAAAAAACAAGGCGGCACACACTCTCCACAGCTCTCTCAACTAGCACAGAGCATATGGAGATGGGCAATTCCACACAAAATCTTTCTCCTAGCCCAACATGTCCCAGGAGTCCAAAACACCATGGCAGATCTGCTCAGCAGACAGACGCAGCAGATCCACGAGTGGGAACTTCACCCACAAGTTCTTCACCCATTCTTTCAGATGTGGGGGCATCCACACATAGACCTCTTCGCCACCCACGAAAACAAAAAATTTCCAAGCTTCGCCGCCAGATACCCACACCCATTGTCCAAAGGCAATGCGATATGGATGAACTGGTCAGGCAAATTTGCGTACGCCTTTCCACCTCTCCCACTAATTCCATTAGTGGTGCGAAAGCTGCAACAGCACTCCCTCACACTGATTCTAGTAGCTCCAACATGGGCCAGACAACCGTGGTACACCACGCTGCTGGAACTCTCGGTAGTGCCACACCAAAACTTACACCTCTCACCATGCCTCCTAACCCAGAACCATGGAGAGATCAGACACCCGGACCCAGCTCAGCTCAACCTTGCGATCTGGCTCCTGAGATCCTAGAATTCGGATACCTTAACCTTCCCCTGACTGTATCAACGTCATCAGAGAAGCTAGACGCCCTACCACTAGAGCCTGCTACGCTGCAAAGTGGAAAAGATTTGTTGTTTATTGCCATAACACAATCAACCCTCTAGACTTATCTATACAGCACATCATATGCTACTTGCTCCATCTACAAAGGTGTAACCTAGCATATACATCCATTCGGCTACACTTCGCAGCAATTGCTGCTTACCTACAAAACAGACAGCACCTATTACTTTTCAGAGTACCTGCCATTAAAGCCTTCATGGAAGGCCTAAAACGAATAATTCCCCTCAGAGTGCCACCCTCACCTGTTTGGAACTTAAATATAGTTCTCACAAGGCTAATGGGACCGCCTTTCGAACCTTTGCATAAATGCAAACTGCAATTCCTCACATGGAAAACAGCTGTACTTGTTGCCATCACCTCCCTTAGAAGGGTCAGTGAGATACAAGCACTTACTATACAAGAACCTTTTCTCCAAATGCACCCGAACAAGGTTGTCCTCCGTACCA
The DNA here is from genome assembly GCF_964204655.1 of Triturus cristatus. Taxonomy (NCBI): domain Eukaryota; kingdom Metazoa; phylum Chordata; class Amphibia; order Caudata; family Salamandridae; genus Triturus; species Triturus cristatus. The sequence goes on along the minus strand of NC_140590.1, from coordinate 723,342,159 downwards.
ACCCAAAATTCCTACCCAAAGTCATCTCACCCTTTCATCTAAACCAATCTGTAGAATTACCGTTTTTTTTCTCGCGACCTCAAACTGTTGCAGAAAGGGCTCTACACACACTGGATGTTAAAAAGGCCTTGCTTTACTATATCCAGAGATCTCAACCTTTTAGAAAGACAAAGCAACTGTTTGTCTCTTTCTCTCCACCTCATAAAGGCAACCCCATCTCGAAATCAGGGATAGCTAGGTGGATTGTAAAATGCATACAAATTTGCTACCACAAAGCAAAACGCACGCTATCTGTTCCCCCTAAAGCCCACTCTACAAGAAAGATAGGGGCTTCTATGGCTTTTCTAGGGAACATCCCATTAGATGATATCTGCAAAGCAGCTACATGGTCAACACCGCACACTTTCACTAAACATTACTGTGTAGATGTGCAAACCAAGCAACAAGCTAGTGTGGGCCAGGCTGTACTAAAAACACTATTTCAAACCACTGCAACAGATACCGGTGGTCGCCGCTAAGGTTGGGAACTGCTATATAGTCTATGCAAAAGTGTGTAATCTGCAGCTCATATGCCTCGAACGCTATCGGTTCCCCCTAAAGCCCACTCTACAAGGAAGATAGGGGCTTCTATGGCTTTCCTAGGGAACATACCACTAGATGACATCTGCAAAGCAGCGACATGGTCAACACCGCACACCTTCACAAAACATTACTGTGTAGATGTGCAAACCAAGCAACAAGCTAGTGTGGGCCACGCTGTACTAAAAACACTGTTTCAAACGACTGCAACGGATGCCGGTGGTCGCCGCTAGGGTTGGGTACTGCTATATAATCTATGCACAGTGTATAATCTGCAGCTCATATGCCTCGAACGGAATATGCTACTTACCAGTATGCATCTGTTCTTGGCATGTACAGCTGCAGATCTACACACGCCCACCCACCTCCCCGGCTACCTGTATCTGTTCCAGTCTATCTTATTTAGATTCAACACACATGGGTTTCTTCACTGTTATTACTACGCTCCATCTTTCCCTGTTGGCGAAAAAACAATCTGAGGATGGAGCCGAAGCCCATGCGCAATACAAACCAAGGGAGGAGTCACCGACCTCGTGACTTCCAAAGACTTTCCAAGAGGAAAAAGAAACTGCAAACATCCAGGCCCAACACCAGATGGCGATCTATGCAAAAGTGTGTAGATCTGCAGCTCTACATGCCAAGAACAGATGCATACTGGTAAGTAGCATATTCCTTCTCACTTGGAAGGTAGCTTTCCTCATAGCTATCACATCTCTCAGGAGAGTGGATGAGCTTCATGCACTAACCATAGAAGAACCATTCTTACAAATACAGCAAAACAAAATGGTTCTTTGGACCAACCCAACATTTTTACCAAAGGTCATTACTGCTTTTCATATCAACCAATCTGTTGTGTTGCCCGTGTTCTTCCCTCTACCAGATTCTGTGGCAGAACGTGCTTTACACACTTAAGATGTAAAAATAGAAATTCTTTACTAAATATAAAGGACAAAACCTTTCCACAACACAAAACAACTATTTGTCGCTTTTGCTCCACCACATAAAGGCAATCCTATATCAAAATCAGACATTGCAAGGTGGATAGTCAAGTGCATTCAAATATGCTATGCAAAAGAGAAAAAAGAACATTAACAATTCCCGCTAGAGCGTGCTCCACACACAAACCAGTGGCTTCTATGGCTTTCTTAGGAAACATTTCCATAGCTGACATCTGTAAAGCTACAACAGTCTATACCACACACATTTACAAAACAGTATTGTGTAGAGGTGTTAGCTAGACATCAAGCTAATGTAGGCCAGGCAGTTCTACGTACACTAACTCAAACGACTGCAACAGCTACAGGTTAGCCACCCTCTGGGAGATTACTGCTGTACAGTCTATGCAAAGCATATGATCTACAGCTCACATGCCTCGAATGGAAAATGCTACTTACCCAGTATGCATCTGTTCTTGGCATGTGGAGCTGTAGATTCACATGCGCCCTCCCACCTTCCCAGGTACCTGTAACTGTTCCAGTACTATCTTAGTTAGATACATACACATGGACATCTCTATTCTACTCTTACTAGCTCCATTCTCACCCTCTGCGGGAAAACAATCTAACAATGGAGCCGATGCCCATGCGCACTATCACCGAAAAGAGGAGTCACCTACCTCGTGACTGGAAAAGACTTCTTCAAACAAAAACAAAATGCAAGCATCCAGACCCAACACTAGATGGCAGACTCTCGCAAAGTTTGTGAATCTACAGTTGTCCATGCCAAAAACAGATGCATACTGGGTAAGTAGCATTTTCCTTTCTCTACAAGTGTTGGCCACTACCTTTTTCTCTGGATCGGGGGTCTGCTGATCTCACTTCCCAGTTAGGCACACTGGATTAGTCCAGACCACGGTGAAATGTGGTGCTGCCCTTAGTGAACATTTTTTTGGAAGAACTGATTCAATATTATTAAACCGTGGGGAGAGTGTGGGTGCACACTAGTCAGCCCTTGCAAAGTAGACTGTTTAGCCTCTCGATAAGCTCTTACCAACCAAGTAATCTATGGATTGCAGTTACCTCCTGTCTACACAAAGATTTTACTACAGTCTGGCGGCCAACAATAGTTAATTTGTTCTCAAGGGGGTGGGGGGTGGTTAATGACACATTGGATACTTAGTGACATCTTTAAGGTCCTTGATTTTACTCCCGAGAAGACATTTGGGAATATTTATGTTGGTCAAAACACGTCGGCACACCATTGAGCCACATTTTCTTTATAAATAATTGGAAGTAATCAAGAAATGCCTTTTTTTTTTTTTTTTTTTTTTTTAAAGCGAGTTCAGCTGACCATGAATTTGGACTTTTTTAAATGACTGTTCAGCTTCCACTTTGATTGTGAACTTGAGGTGGTAGTCTGGCTTCCAATTGAATGACACAAGTGCTTTCTTCATTCTTGCACTAGAAAATTTTAATGTGCAAACTCAATAACGGATCATGTGATAAATAGAAATTCAAGATGGGATACTTGATGCTTTCTTGTTTTTGTGCATGCTACAAACATCATAGTTCAATAGATTCAATTGTTTGTGAATACATTTAAATTATACTCTTATAAATAACAAGCAAGTCAAAATCTTTTCCATAAAGACAAAATACTATTCTTCTATTCCTTCTTCCAGGCCTTGGCTGGCTTCTTGCTGAGACGACTCATGTCTCCATATCATGTTGGGCATGCTTCTGGTCCTTAGTCACGGCCCTCTTGCTTTCATGGTGCAGTTAATGATACCTCTTCTTGTGGCTTCCTCCCCTGAAGAGCATGTATCCTGCCGTATATCTTTTCAGACTTTCTCGTTCAGTCGAGCTTGGTTGCCATCTTAGCAGGGTAGTTTATGACCCTCTCCCAAAATAAGTGAGCACATCTTATCTAACACGATTCCCTGGTTGAATATGGGGTTTCGGGTTCATGCTGGCTCGCTAGGAGTCTAGCTGAAATTAGGGTGCCACCCTGAGGCACGCCCCATTTTTCTTCCTAATGTTAATAGGGCTTGTATAGATTAGTGTTTTACAGCAAATAGAAGCCAATCACTTAAGTGGCTTATTAATGGTAGTTTCTAGTCAATCTCTTTCCAGACAGCTTACTCACCTATCATGTTGTAGTCTAACTGGCCTCTTAATATCTTGTTTTGGCAGAGAATAAGGGCTGATGACCTAAACCATACAGGTTTGCAAAGCAGGAAGGGTCTGGGTAAGATCAAGCCACCAGTATACATGGGATTTATATTTCTGTATTGTTTGTACTGAGAAATGGCCCTACATTGTCACCTACTTGCTGGCGTCTCAAATTTCTGGAGTAACGTAAAATGAGGAGTGCCTGTGCTAGAGTGACTACAGTCAGTAACTCAAACATTATCAAAAACTGAACAAATGATTAGTGTTAAAATTTGCATCTAAGCCCTTGCCTTATGCATACGTGTTTAATGGTTGTTCTTTCTTTTGCAGTGGACACTGGTGAAGTTACTCAACTCCATTTAGCTGATGTAGGCAATAAAAAACTCGATGACATGGTGAACGTGAAGCTGCTGGACTCTATCTCTGAGTCAGAGGAGGTTATGGTGACCTATTACAACCTGAGTGACGAAGTCATGGAAATGGCTAAGCAGTTGCATGAATTTAAAGACAGCCATATCTTCGGTCTTTGTTGGGAAAGAGAAGCCAAGGCTGTTGGGGGTGAGGACGACGAGGATCATGACCAAGAACTTACATTGGAAGAGTTAAAATATGAACTGTTTGATGCATGCTTTGAACAGTACAGAGAAATATATAAAAACCTGCAATCGGGGAAGCTCACATTCAAAGTGGTGGCTGACATTTTCAGAGACTACAAAGACAGTTATAAAGAGCTGAAGGAGGAGCTCCAGATCATGCATCATCTTGATGTGAAAGACAAGGGAGACTGGATAGATTTCCGCGTGCAGCAGATTGAACAGTACCACCAGCTCCATCTGGCTATTGACTCTGCCAGGGTCATCGCAAATGTCAAGAAAGAGCTGAAGCTGTCTGGTGATTTCAGAACACTGAGGACCTTATTACAATTTGTAAGTTCACTATAACATCATTGATAACAAAAAGAGTGAAGGATTAATGGTGAATGAGCACTTGTTAAACATTGAAAATCAGATAATCAGAGGAGCAGACAAGTCCTTGTGATGGGCACTTCTAACCGCGATTCCCCACATTATCAATATTTACCCAGGTTTCGGCATGTATCAGAAAACGTAATAGCAGTACTCCTGTGTGCCCTTAGGTGGTGTTGTGCGGCTCACCATTGAACCACTCCAGAAGTGAAAAGTAGGGCTGCATATAAGCACCACCCAGACACTCTGACATCAGTTCCTTTCTTACTCCTCTTTGACAAGTATTTTTTCTCCAAGTTTTCTTTTCTGGTGTGCAAGGGACAATATGTTACCTCTAAAATTTAAAGGATTTGAACCCCGTAGTGAGTGTCGCAAACAGATGTCTGTGACAGATCCCCACGAGGTATGTCTGTGATTCCTGGTGTCAGAGAATTACTCCAATGTCTGACAGCTATGCCCAGATGAACCCAAAGGCCGTATGGGACTGCGAAATAGAACTCTGCATTGTCAAACATCAAAATACTCTTCACCCTGACGAGTTGAAATCAAATGGAGCTTCCTATTCCTGAAGTCCTTCCCATAGCACATACTCCTAACAGTCCAAGCATTTGGGTAAATATAAGAAAAGCATGAGAAACCAAAGAAGGAATTGATCCCTTCCTGCCACACTCAAAATTAAGAGAGGATTGCTGTTGGTGCCTTTTATGTATCTTGAGTCTTCATCTGGTTCCGCACCAGCTTCAGTGTCAACTTCAGTTCTGGAGCCAATCTGTGCTGCGGTTCTTTTCTCATTGATGCTGGTGAAGACGCCTCCAGCGCCAGGAGAGGAGCCAAAACTCATAATAGGATTCCGACTCCACGCCGACTTTGACTGAGGCCTTGTCCTAATCTTTTGGGGGTTCAGCCAATAATAAATCCCTCTGACTCGGATAGCTTGCCATTACCACGCAGTAAAGCTCATAAGCTACTTCAGCTCTTTGGGTGAGATTCTGTTAATAATGACTTTGATAAAGGAGGCACATTCACCCTTTAATATTATGAGGCCTATTACTACTCTGAACTACAGGATGCTAGTGGTCTGGGCACGTCCCCAGACACTGAGCTTGTATCTCCACCTAGTCCTTCCACTGAGGAGAGTGCTTCTGTTATGATGGTCATGAGGTGGGCTGCTAGGGACCTTGACCCGCAGATACCCTCAATGAAGGTGAAAGCAAAATGTTTTAACAGAGGTTCTTCAGTGTGGACAGGCACCAGCTGAACCTTTACTCTCATTCAATGAGGCCTTGAGGGATACTGTTTTAGACACTTGGGCAAAGTCATGTTCTGAGCCCACAGTTAATAGACCGGTATCTCGTTGCAATAGACAGGCACTGGACTTAAACAGTACCCTACACCTAAGATCTTAGTGGTCCCGGCGTTCACAAGCAGTCAACCATAATGCCTTCCCCATGACTTCTTTTGGTAGTGAGCCTAAGTGCATGGAAACTGTCAGCAAGCACATGTTTTCTTCGGCCAGCCTTGCTTTCTTCTCAGTCAATACCAGCTTCCTTCTCGGCCCAACAGTCATGTTTTGTGGGAAGCAGTTGTATAAAACCTGACCGCAGTTCCTGAGGACCTAAGCACTTGTTTAACCCAGTCTTTGCAGCATGGCTGGGATGCATGTAGTACCATTTCATGGTGAAAAAGAAGATTCAGCCCTGGAACTCTTTAAGATGATTAATGACACAGCATGTTCTCTGGGGATGTCTGCTCATAGGAGACAATTTCTGCAGCAGTTTTAGCCCTTTAGTGGCTACACTGGGCTTTTTTCAATACTGCTAATGCCAGACACCACCACCACTTGCACAACAGCCTGCCCAGCCATTTTGTGGCTGAGACCACGGCCACCAAACAGCATTCAGGGCATCGGGAAGAATTATTTGCAGTTCATTTCCCTCCCCTCCAGCAACCACAACCACAAAATCACTTTATTTTAATGTGTGCTTTTCAACACACACCCACCATGTAGGAGGCAGAATCTGACATTTCCTGCAAAGGTGGCAGCACATATCTTCAGATGCATGGGTCATCCAAATGTTCAAGTAAGGCTACACCCTACCATTCCTTTCTGCCCTGCCGTTTTTACCCTCTTCCATCCAACATGGCTGACAGAGGAACACTTGTCAATTTTTGTGGCTGGAAGGGGAGGGTCTTTTTTTGTAAAACATATGTTTATTGGCATTTGTTTAAGTTAACAGTATGTACCGTACAATGACAGGAGTATTGTAGGTAAACAAAACCTAAACGGCATCGGTTGCGTAATCAAGATGGGAGCTTATCTCCCATATGAAACTGCGGCTAACCACGGTGGGGGGACCTTCTATAAAGTGTATCACAGTTCAAGAAGCTAATAAGTCCTACCCTTCCATGGGGCCTCATAATCTGCACTGTCCTGTTAAATTGAAGCTTCAGCCTCCCAACTGGGGAGGAACTCCATAGAAGAAAGAAAAATCAAAGACATAACAATGAACTCAATTACCTTTTCCCCCTCCTACTTAAGAGGAGCGTGGTGGCAAATCACGTAGTGGTGCGTAAACGGGTGGCTAGGCTAAGGATTAAGATGTTAAAATTGGAAACGATGCATGTCTCTAACAGACGGAGGGCAGACCGCCAGCAGTAGACCTCGTGTAAGGAAGGCGACAAGGGGGCCCCACTTATATTCAAATCCCTTGTAATCATCGCGGAATATGTCCGCCATTCTTTCTAGACATAAAAGTTTCCACAGTCTGGCATGCCACACCGAGATGGCAGGAGTAGTCTTCTTCTTCCATGCGGCTGCAATTGTGATCTTCGCGGCCCCAATGCAAGTCCACATAATGGCCTTATCGGCCCTGGTCTGATGTTCTAGAGCAGGGTCCCGGAGACCCAGGAGAATTCCCTCCATGGACGTCGGTATGGGGTATCCCAGTATGGTTTTGAACTGGGCTAGGATATCCTCCCAAAAAGGTCGAATGGAGGGACTGTCCCACCATATATGTTGGAAATCACCTAGCAGCCCACACCACCTCCAGCATCTATCTGACGTGTTTGGGGAAAATGCTTTTAAGTTTGGCGGGGTAGAAGTACCAGTCCATTAGAGTTTTAAAGTGTGCTTCTCTGAGCGCCAGGGAATGGTTACATTTTGAAATGTCGAACCAGAGTGCTGCCCATTCCTTGGTCTGTTTATCTTGGTGTACCAGGTGCTCCCACATAGACATGTAACGCGGCTGGGCGAAATGTGAAGTGGAAAGTAGATAAATGGAAAGTAGATAATTATAGAGAAAGGAGATCACCCCTTTCATTGAACCCACTGTCCTCACATACTTTTCAAACCCCGTTTTCTCCCGCGTAGGATTATCTCGTGTGTGTGTGGGGTGAGCGCCCAATGCCGCAGCTGCATGTAGTGAAAGTGTTAGTCTGGGGATCGGTGAAACTCTCTTCTGCAGTTATCAAATGTTAAGATGTCATAATTGTGGAATAAGTGGTCTAGCATGAGGCATCCCCCCTCCCTCCAGGCATCGAATGGCCATTCATGTAAGGCTGGAGGGAAAGCCGGGTTGAAATGGATCGGAGTGTAGGGAGAGGGGAACGTGGTCCACGCCTCGTTTCCTGCTAAGGAATCCCAGACTTTCAGGACCGTACGAGTGGGTGTGCTAATGTATGCGTTTGTTGGGCGATCCTTCCTATGCTTCCAGATCAAATCCCACTTTGTCCTCCCCACTACTCTCCGATCCATGGGAAGCCAGTGCTTCCCAGATTCCCTTTTGAACCATTCCGTCACTGTCCTCAATTGTGCCGCCTTATAGTAAAGCCCGACATCAGGCATTCCCACCCCTCCCTTTGATCTAGGTCTACGCAGGATAGAGAAGGCGAGACGCGCCCGTCCTCCCTGCCAAACAAACTTAGTGAGGAGAGATTTGATGGTGGGTAGGAAGCTCGAGCCTAATTCTATGGGCAATGCCTGAAAGAGATGCATCAGTTTGGGCAGTAGGGTCATCTTAATAGCGTGGATGCGGCCTAGCCAGAAAATAAAGAGAGACTTCCACCGCTTAAGGTCATTCTAAATTCGGAGTCAGGTTGCAGAACTCCTCGGGATCCGGGTGATGATAAATAGGTCCACCTCCTGATCTCCCCGGACTCCAACCAAGGGTTACAGAGCCCAGAGGTGATCAGGTGAGGGAAAGGGTGTGGGGAAGGGTCAGCAGGGAAAAGATTCTGAAACGACAAAACATACATATAACAAATATGAACAGTCTACACTCATTAGGTCTCACTAGACAATGGGGTTACTACTATTACTGCGGGCACAGACCTCTCTTCCTGAGAGTCCACCCACCTGGTGCACAATACCAGACACTCCCACAGGTATTCATAGAACCTCCATCAATCTCTCACTTAGACCCCTAGTGCACTTTCCTCCCTGTACCATAACAGAGTAGATCTTACGTCAGACCTTTTCTATGAGTGAACTAATCCCCTTCCCTAGGGTAATGGTGTAACTCAAAAGACAACCTAACAAAAAGGCTTCCACGGTGGAGACACCGCCGCCGGGGATCCCTACGATGTAGCGCTCCTTCACCTATGTGAATCTCAACACGCCAGGTTTCTATTCCAATCTTTCCTAGCTTAGTGCCCCCTTTTTCCAGCTCCAATGTCTCACTCCTTTAAGCTTGTTGGCGCTCCTCCGAGGCCGTCGGTGAATGATTGCTACACCGGTGATTACTCTCCAAAGTCTCGCTCCCTTTAGCGCCGCCAATAAACTGTAAGCTCCTCCGAGCTCGATAACACCAATGCACTCCTGCACGCGCCGACAGATAGTTAAGCTCCTCCGAGCTCGATAATACCAATGCGCTCCTGCACGCGCTGTCGGAATGTTCAGCTCCACCGAGCTTCGACCGGGGTATTAAGGGAGGTGGGGTAAGGACGTCCACGAAGGAACAGAACGGTGAAGGGAGGGTAAGCTCAGCCGAGCTCAACCGCTACCACTCACCTGCTTCCTCTCGTGTACCGCGTTGACTTCAACTAAGCTCCCCCGCCTGGTCGCCAAGCTCCGAGGGACGGGGAAAGTCGAGTCCTCCGATGCAGCTCCCCCGCCTGGTCGCCAAGCTCCGAGGGACGGGGAAAGTCGAGTCCTCCGATACAGCTCCCCCGCCTGGTCGCCAAGCTCCGAGGGACGGGGAAAGTCGAGTCCTCCGGTACGCCTTCCTCAATTCCTCCGCTCCTGCAGTAATTTCCGTTCCCTCTTGGACTTATCGCTCCAATGGTGACGAACGAATCCTTGGGTTCCAAAATAACGCACGCCTTCTGCTGTGCGCAACGTCTTCTTATAGACGCCCACTTCCTGGTTCTAGGGCTGCTGGGATTTGTAGTTTTGTGACGCTAGGTAGGCGCCGAAGATCCCGAATCCTCACACGATGGGGGAAAGTTAGCTTTATAAAGTCCTTCTACCTGGGGTGTCAGTTGGATCCCCAAATATTTTTTTTTTGTTGTTTTTTTTTTTTGTTGCATATTTATATAGCGCGAACTCGACTCAAAGGTATTGGAGCGCTTTACATAGCACCGTATTTACATTACACATTCAGGCATGGGGAGATTAAGTGATTTGCCCAGAATCACAGGAAGTGGACGCGACCTCGAGGCTCGAACCCTGGTTTCCTGCACCAGAGCGGCTCGATCACTGTAGTGGAGAGTGGGCCCGGAGGGTGCTTGCTTCGGATTTCGGGAGAGTAAGATTGAGTACGTAAGATTTGTCTAAGTTGGCCTTGAATCCGGGCACCACCTCGAATTTGTTCTAGTTGCAGAGCCAGGAGGGAATGTGCAGGGTCTGCGAATGTCAGGAGAACATCGTCCGCGAAAAGCGGAATTTTATGATCGTCCCCTCCAAAGGGAATCCCCTGTATGGATGCATTATTGCGGATGGACAGCGCGAAAGGTTCAATGCTTAACGCAAAGAGCAGGGGTGAGAGTGGGAACCCCTGCCTGGTGTCTCACGTAAGAGAGAATGGGTCCGACAATACTCTGTTGACTTGGACGCGAGAACGGGCTGTGAGTAATTGGCCTTAATCATATGTATGAGACCCTCTGCGAAACCATAAGCCTGTAGGACTAGAAATAAAAACGCCCAGTCAACTCGGTCGAACGCCTTTTCGGACTGCCGGGATCCCTTTTTTGTTGGCTTTCTCTATTAGGTGTATGATTCATCTAATATTGTCATGGGTTTGCCTTCCCTTAATGAAGCCCGATTGATCGGGGTGGATCAAGTCCGGCATCAGGTCTTGCATCTGATTAGCTAGAATAGAGGAGTACATTTTCGTGTCCAAATTGAGGAGCGCGAATGGTCGATAAGAGGGGCAAAGTTGGGCATTCTTCCCAGGTTTGGAGATGACCGTAACCACTGCTTCGGCCATCGAGGGGGTCACTTCCCTGTTTCAGCCATCTGATTAAAAAGGGTTGTGAGATGGGGAATGAGGTCTGGGGCAAAGGTTTTATAAAAGTAGGCAGTAAGGTCATCAGAGCCAGGGGCATTATGCATTTTAAGAGCAGATCTAGTCATTCTCACTTCATCCGTGGAGATAGGAGGCGAAAGTAGCTCATTTGTAGCCTGAGAGATGCGGGGAAACCGCAGTGCTTGTAGATGGCCGTCCTGTCCTGTTGGATGGTATCTCTGGGTTCTAACGTATATAGTGCTTCATAAAAAGACCCATAGAGGGCCGCCTTTTCCCAATCGGCGTGAATTAAAACATTATTCCGATCGTGAATGCCACTAATAAATTCTCTCTCTCGCTTCACTCGCAACTGTCTCGCTAGGTGCTTACCAATCTTGTTCCCTTGAGTGTATGAGGTATGGCATAATTTGAGCAATGTATACTCAGCCCCGTTGTTATATATCGTCTTTAACTTCCCACGTAAAGCTGTGAGGGCACGTAAAGTTACTCTGTTGGGGTTATTCTTATGGACTAGTTCCACCTGTTCTAGTTCCCGCTCTAGATCCTCTCGCTCACGCGCTCGCCGTTTATTTAGAGAGGAATGGAGTGCTATACATTTCCCTCTAATAACTGCCTTAAAGGCATTCCACGTGGTACTGGGGGAGGTGTCCTCCGGTTTATTCACCCTGAAGTAGTCCATGATGGTATTGCGTAGTTCTGTACGAAGTACCATGTCGCGTGTAAGGGAGACCAGGAAGTACCATTTCGGAGAGTTAGTTGTGGTAGAGCTCCGATTTAGGCATATCAAACGGGGACAGTGATCCGATATCGCAAGAGGAAATATTTTAGCCTCCGTAAGCTGACCCATCAGTCGTTGGTTAATGAACATGTAGTCTAAGCGGGAGTAAGTGTGGTGCACATGTGAGTAAAACGTGTAATCCCTTGTTTGGGAGAATAAGGTACGCCAGGCGTCCCTCAAGCCAGTGTTGTGGATTCTTTGCTTAATGTCTGCAGGGAAGCAGCCTGCCCCAGCTCTCTGGGTATGAGGGCTGTCTGCATCAGATTTCCAGGTGAGATTGAAATCCCCTAAAAGAATTGGTGGTCCCTCAACAAAATCCTCCATTTTATCAAGGAGGGAATGAAGAAAGTTTGTCTGGCCTGCGTTCGGAGCGTATACCGCTATGAAAGTGCATAATGTGCCCCTCAGAGTGCCTTTCACCATGACTAGTTGACCCTCCCTGTCCGACCATATGTCTAACGGTTGGAACTTCGTTAAGGCGTGGAACATCAGAGCTACCCCTCGGTGCTTAGTGTGGGCCAATGATCTATAAATGAGTGGGTATGATTTGTGTTTAAGTCGTAATTCGTCAGTCCGCTGGAGGTGTCTCATGAAGTGCCACTATGTCAAAATGATGGTCTGTGAGGTACTTCTATACCTTTTGTCTCTTCTGTGGGGAATTGAGGCCTCTAACATTCCATGAGGCTATGGTAATAACCATCTTAACTAATGTGGCCCCTGTCTTCCTCGCTCTTAGCCTTGCCGTCATCTCTCTCCAACTGCCTCTGGAAGGCTGGAGATCTCAAGAGTCCACGCCCTATCCTAGCATCGAGCCCCCTAACCCGTCGCTGTGTGAGTTGTATATGCCACCACCACGTCTCCTTCCCCCTCCCACTTCCTCCCAAAACCCCTAGAAGAAAAAAGAAAATCACAAACCCCGACAAAACTAATATGAACTTGCGTCGAGTATACTATAAGTCCTTGACTTTTGGTGGGCCCACCCGTTCAGGTGGTATGATGGATGCCGCCACCAGTGGTCCCAGCCGTGCCCATCTCGGGGGTGTTTAAGTAATGCAGATCGCCGAAAACAGTAGCCTCTGTGCAATCGCAGTGATAAAATCTTCCTGACCGCCATGAGAGCCAAGAGACAATAGCTCCAGAGAAGGGGGGGAGGGGGGGGGGGGGATTTGACCTCGGACGACCTTGGACGGAAGGCGGTGTGTATGCGGAGCACTTCCTGTTGGTTGTCGATCTCAGCCATCATCTATGGTTCCCTTTCTTGGACGTGGTTCACTTCGCAGGCAGCGGGTTGTGACGTCGGGGTCCCATTGCTTCGGTTGTTGTTGCTTCCAGATCAGGAGTCGGGAGGCCCAGCAATTCCAAGCCAACTTTGAGATCAGTGATGTGCTGTTTGTTGTAGTCGAAACTGAGGCCGAATTGGTAAGTCCAACGCTACTTGATTTTGTTGTCACATTTCTTGTTTGTAAGAGGGTGAAAGTGTTGTCTCTTTGCCGGTGTGGAGGGAGCTACACCCTGATAAACGCTGCAAGAGTGACCCTGGAATGAGATCTTGTCTTTTTTCCAGGCCGCCGAAAGAACCGTCTCCTTCACCTGAGCCATTGAGTGGGTCCTGGCCTCAGATGTAAAAACTAGGCATTACTCCCACTACTTCCTTGTGCCAAAAAGGCCATAGATTTTCATACTATTTTAGATCTCCATTCTCTCAGCACCTTCGTATATGAGGACAAATCCAGGATGCTGAAGATGGCTCAGGATTAATTCAACCCTAAATTCCAGAGACTGGATTGTACTGTTGGACCTGCAGGGCGCACATATCCATATTAGTGTCCAGCAGGCCCTTAGACATTACCTGCTGTTTGCATTAGGCCAGGAGCGTTTCCAAGTTGCAGCGCTTCTTTGGCCACACTAGTGCCCCTCGCTGCTCACAAAAGTGATGGGGTGGTCGCAGCACATTTTCGGGGTTTGAGGGGTACAAGTCTTTTCATAACTCAATGATTGGCTGTTGAAAGTCGGCTTGCCTCAGGCAGTCGTAGACTACCTCTAGACGACGATAAATCTCTTAACATTGTTGGGGTTCGCTATCAACATGCTAAAGTCACACCTGACTCCTTCATTGATGCTCCCCTTCATTGGAGCTGTCATACATACGATGCAGATCTGAAAGAAACACGTTAGTTAGATTCCTCACCTTAGAATATCCCCAGGCGTCAGACTGGATCCGTAAGATTTTTTGTAGCAATACCCCTTGCGCTTCGCTAGGCGTCGTCGTCGGAGTACTTAGACGCCGCCCTCGCGCGCTGACGTCAGTTCTTATTTTTTCCGCGCCAGTAAGCGCCGATCCGGGAGAGCTACCCCTTTTAGTCGTTTTTTGACTAAATATTTTGACTCTTTTTGGTCACTTTCTCGACTCTGGTGCCGATAGGATGCCTGGTTTCAAGGCCTGCGACGACTGTCACTGACTGATGTCGGTGACGGACCATCACCGCCGGTGCCTGTACTGTTTGGGGCCCGACCACGACGTGGAGTCGTGTTCCGATTGTATGGCCCTGACCTCGAAAGCTAGGCGGGAGCGGTCCCGTAAGCTTCTCGAGCTTCGCCACTCGGCTCCGCACCCCTCTCTATCCCGGTCCAGGAGGAGGTCCAAGGAGCCGCAGTCGACATCCTCGCTCGTCTGGCTCGAAGTCTTCGGGTAAGTCGAAGCGATCCAAGAAGTCCAAGAGGCGACACCGCTCTTCGGACTCCCCTCGCCGGTCGCGCGACTCGGCCGAGGGTCAGGGTGGTCCCACCCCGCGGCTCCGTCGGAGCCGCAGGCGCCGCGTACGTCCCCATACCCGCCGGTCCCTGGGACTGACGCGACGCCGGCGGAGGTCAGTGCCTTCCTCTCGGCCATGAGGGGCCTGGCCCAGCCGTCGACGCCCGCTGGCGCGCCTTCGGGCCCCGCGGACTCGACTGGGCGACCTTGCGCGCCGGCGGCTCCGGCCCCGTCAAAGGCTCCGGCCCCGAATCCGCAGGTCCCCGAGGGGCCCAGGCCTGGGCCCCCCGTCGATGCCGGTCGACCTCGTCACGCCTCCTCCGCCGGCGTCAACACCGGTGCCACCTCCGACGCCGACTCCGGTCGACGTCGATCCCCGGTTCAGCCCCTGTCCGGACCCGACGCTGGTGTGGCGCCGCTCGACGCCGCATCCGACGCAGCTAGAGACACATTTTGTCTATCGTCCGGCTCCGATCATTCATCCTGTTTACCAGGAATCGGATGACGGGGGCGACTGGGAGGGGTCCGAGGACCCTCTGGCCATTCAGGGCCAACTTTCGCAGGACTGGGCGGATGAACTGGGGGAGGCCAGTGGTCTGGATACCTCACCGGACACTGGATTCATCTCTCCTCCGACTGTGGCTTCGGAGGAGGGTGCAGCTTTTTCTGTGGTGCTGCGCAAGGCGGCCGCGGCCCTTGGGCTTGAGCTGCCTGCCGTGGCTGTGAGGACTAACATCCTCACTGAGGTGCTTCAGTCTGCAGCAAGCTCCACTGAGCCTCTGCTGCAATTCAATGAGGCCCTCATTGACGTTCTGCAGGGCACCTGGTCCAAGCCCTCCACAGTCCCTCCTGTGGATAGGAACGTTGCCATGCGCCACCGCCCTGCTCCGGGCGACCCCAGTTTTTTGTCCCAACACCCCACCCCCGAGAGTCTGGTTATCCAGGCCTCTACCTCCGAATCCTCCTTCCCGTCTGCCCCTCCGGACCGGGATTCCAAGAGGCTGGAACAGTTCGGTAAGAAGTTGTTCTCCTCGCTCAGTTTGGGCCTGCGGTCTTTGAACACCGCCTGTCTCTTGGACCGTTATTCCCACTCTCTGTGGGATACGGTGGAGGACGTGCTGCCCCTGTGCCCGGAGGAGGCCCGGGCACAACTTTCCCAAGCTCTGGCCGATGGGAGAGATGCAGCGCGCCATGCAATCCGATGTGGACTCGACACTACGAACTCGCTGGGTAGGGCGATGTCTACCACGGTGGCGCTTCGACGCCACGCCTGGCTGCAGTCCACGTCTTTTCAGGGGATGTCCAGAGCACTCTCATGGACATGCCTTTTGATGGCACTCGCCTTTTTGGTGAGAAAGCGGACAGTGCGCTGGCTCGCTTCAAGGACTCCCGGGCTACGGCCAAGTCCTTGGGCCTCTCGGCCCCGCGGCCACAAACTTCCGCTTTTCGCTCCTTTCGTGGCCAAGGAAGGGGCACCTCCTCACGTCCGCCTAGCCACCGGCCGCAGAACCAACCTGCACGTGGTCGCGGACGTGGTTTCCGCTGAGGCGGTACTGGAGGACAACGTGGTCAGTCCACATCCACCCCGGCAGCATCCGCCTCAAAGCCTTCCTAGTCCGAGCTTTCAGGCCCATTCCTCGCCAGTGGGAGGCAGAGTTCGCCATCACCTGCTCCACTGGCGTACCATCACTTCGGACAGGTGGGTGCTGCAAATCGTCCGAAGGGGCTACTCCCTCCCCTTCGAGACGACCCCTCCAGCCATGCCACCGCAGCACCACCGTATCTCGGAGGATCATTTGAATCTTTTGCAAGAGGAAGTTTCGGCCCTCTTGGCCAAAGAGGCCGTCGAGCGCGTTCCGAGCCCAGAAGTAGGTCGTGGTTGTTATTCCCACTACTTTCTGGTTCCCAAGAAGGGCAAAGGGGGCCTACGCCCTATCTTGGACCTCCGGAACGTCAATGCCTTCCTCCGGAAGGAACGGTTCAAAATGTTGACTTTGGATCAGGTTCTCGCTGCCCTAGACCCTGGAGATTGGATGGTAGCGTTGGACTTGCAGGACGCATATTTCCACATCCCCGTCCTGCCGGCCCACCGGCGTTACCGGCGGTTCATGGTGGGTCAGGAGCACTTTCAGTTCACCGTGCTCCCCTTCGGCCTTACCAGTGCCCCTCGGGTGTTCACGAAAGTGATGGCGGTGGTCGCAGCTCATCTGTGCAGATCAGGGGTTCCAGTCTTCCCCTATCTCAAGGACTGGTTGTTGAAGGCGGGCTCACCCCAGGCGGTCGTCTCCCACCTCCAGACTACGGCGGATCTCCTGCATTTGCTGGGGTTTTCCATCAACGTGCCGAAGTCACACCTGAGCCCCTCTCAGAAGCTCCTCTTCATCGGAGCGGATCTCGATTCGGCGCAGTTCCGGGTTTATCCACCGGAACAGCGGGTCCGGGATATACAGGCCCTGATTCCCATCTTTCGGCCTCTATCCTGGGTTTCGGTCAGGCTAGTGTTGCGGCTTCTGGGGCTTATGGCCTCCTGCATCCTACTAGTGCATCACACCAGGCGGCGCATGCGGGCTCTGCAGTGGGACCTGAAGTTTCATTGGGCCCAGCATCACGGCAACCTATCCGACCATGTCGTGATCTCGGAGGGCACTGCACAGCAGTTGCAGTGGTGGCTCAAGGACCGCGATTGGGTCACGGGCAAGAGCCTCTCCCTACCCCTACCGGAGCATGTCGTAGTGACGGATGCGTCCCTCCTGGGATGGGGTGGCCATATGGGAGAGGCGGAGATCAGAGGCCTCTGGTCTCCGGCGGAGTCTCGCCTCCACATCAACTTGTTGGAGCTGAGAGCGATCCGACTTGCACTGAAAGCCTTCCTTCCCTCTGTCCGGGGAAGTGTCGTGCAGGTGTTCACGGACAACACCACCGCCATGTGGTATTGCAACAAACAGGGCAGGGTGGGGTCGTGGACCCTTTGTCACGAGGCTCTGCGCCTCTGGACATGGCTGGAACACCAGGGCGTCACCCTAGTGGTTCAACATCTGGCGGGCTCTCTGAACGCCAGAGCAGACGAACTCAGCCGCCGGTGCATGATGGATCACGAATGGCGTCTGAACTCAGAAGTGGCGCAAGGTCTCGTTCAGCAGTAGGGAGAGCCTTGGTTAGATCTATTCGCCTCCGACGAGAACGCGCAATGTCAGCAGTTCTGCGCGTTGGAATTTCCAAGGCGGCACTCGCTCGGCGACGCTTTTCGTCGCGAGTGGAGTTGCGGTCTGTTGTACGCCTTTCCGCCTATACCACTTCTGCCCAGAGTGCTGAAGAAGATCAGACACGACCGGGCCCAAGTCATCTTGGTGGCTCCGGATTGGGCACGAAGGTACTGGTATCCCGAGCTACTCAGTATGTTGACCGATCCTCCGATACGCCTGCCCCTTCGGGAGGATCTTCTGTCGCAGCAGCAGGGGACGGTCCTCCACCCGAACCTGTCTAGCCTCCACCTCCATGCGTGGAGATTGAGCGGCGGCAGTTGATGCCATTTGACTTGCCTCCTGAAGTCTGTGATATCATTCTGGCAGCCAGGCGTCCCTCCACAAAGACGGTATATGCCTGCCGGTGGAACAAATTTGTGGCATGGTGCACAGCAAAGGCTGTGGATCCCCTTTCCACCCCTCTTTCTGAGGTTCTCCTCTTTCTTCTTTCTTTGGCCCAGCAGGGCTCTGCCTTGGGCACCTTGAAAGGTTATCTTGCTGCCATCTCTGCCTTCTTACGGCTTCCTGATCAGCCTTCTCTTTTCAAGTCCCCTGTAGTTTCACGCTTTCTTAAAGGCATTACTCACACGCTCCCTCCTGACCCTTTCGTAATGCCTCAGTGGGACTTGAATCTTGTCTTAACATTTCGGATGTGCGCTCCCTTTGAGCCTCTACATAATTGTCCTCTTCGTCTTCTGACGCTTAAGACTGCTTTCCTGGTAGCCATCACCTCGGCTAGACGGGTGAGTGAGCTCCAGGCTCTATCGTCCAAGCCTCCTTTTCTATCTGTTCATCCGGACAAGGTTGTCCTTCGGCCTCGTCCTTCCTTTCTACCGAAAGTGGTGACCCCCTTTCATCTTGGGCAATCTATCACCTTGCCCACCTTCTTTCCGCCTCCGCATCCTTCCAAAGAGGAAGAGAGGCTCCACCGTCTGGACCCAAAACGTGCGCTCTCCTTTTATTTGGACTGCACAAAACAGTTCCGGGTGGACGACCAACTTTTCGTTGGATATGTGGGTGCTAAGAAGGGGAAAGCTGTGCACAAACGGACCATCTCCCGGTGGGTCGTTTTGTGTATAAAAATCTGTTATTCCTTGGCAAAAAAGGACCCTCCTGTTGGGCTGCAAGCCCATTCTACTCGGGCCACAGCGGCTACTACCGCTTTGGGACGGGCAGTCCCTTTGCAAGACATCAGTCAGGCGGCGACGTGGGCTTCGCTACACACGTTTGCCAGGCATTATTGCCTAGACAGCCAAGTCCGGAGGGATGGCTTCTTTGGCCGTTCTGTCCTCCAGGACTTTCTGGTGTGATCTTGGTTCGCAGACCCACCACCGGGGATAGTATTGCTTGGGTATCTATTCTAAGGTGAGGAATCTAACTAACATGTTTCTTTCAGATGAACAAGTTACTTACCTTCGGTAACGATGTATCTGTAAGAAACATTAGTTAGTTAGATTCCTCACCGACTCACCCAGCCTCCCCGTTCTGGGAACTGACATCTAGGGTTAAGGTTAT
This sequence comes from Triturus cristatus, assembly GCF_964204655.1. NCBI lineage: Eukaryota > Metazoa > Chordata > Amphibia > Caudata > Salamandridae > Triturus > Triturus cristatus. The sequence goes on along the minus strand of NC_140590.1, from coordinate 723,322,754 downwards.
CCTTTTCAGGCCCCTAGACTTTTTTGGCACCAGTGTCGGTCTCTTGCATGGCTCTGCGTTCCTGGCGCGGAAAGCTATGTACAAGAACTGACGTCAGCGCGCGAGGGCGGCGTCTAAGTACTCGGACGTCATTCCGGCGCACAATGCCAACGATGGACGCGGAGCCGCAGACGACGCCTAGCGACGCGCAAGGGGTATTGCTACAAAAAATCTTCCGGATCCAGCCTGACGCCTGGGGATATTCTAAGGTGAGGAATCTAACTAACTAATGTTTCTTACAGATACATCGTTACTGAAGGTAAGTAACTTGTTCTTCTGTACCTTCCCTGAGGACTTTCATGCTATGATAGTGACATTTCAGCCTCTGTCTTAGTTCTCAGTGAAAATAGAGTTGAGTTTACTGGGCCTCCTGGCCTCCTGAATCCTACTGGTCCAACATGCCAGATGACACATGCAGGCTCAGGAATGGTATGTGGAGTCCCAGTGGGTACAGCACCAGAGGATCCTATCTGGTTTCATCCAGGTTTCGGAGGAACCTGTAAAAAAAATATTAGTGGTGGTTGCTAGACCATGATTGGGTCAGTGGCAGGCCCTTCTCCTTACGCCACCCAGAGCTGACAGTGGTTTCAGATGCATCACTACTGGGTAAGAAGGCAATCTGGATAAGGTGCAAATTTGGAAGACTCTGGTCTCCTGCAGAAGCCAAGCTCCACATCAGTCTGTTGGAGTTAAGGGTGATCTACTTGGCATTGAAAGCCTTCCTGACGTCTATCAAGGGGAGGCTAGTACAAGTGCTCACAGATAACAATACCGCCATGTGGTAACGCAACAAGCAGTGTGGAGTGGAATCTTGGGTCATGTCCCAGGATGCTCTGCACCTCCTTGAAGTTTCTGATATACCTGGGCCTTTCTCTGGTCATGAACCACCTGTTGGGATCTTTAAACACCAGGGCAGATTAACTTGGTTGCCGCAGCTAGCAGATTATGATTAGCAGCTCCACGGAGAGGCGGCACATGGCATTTTCCCAGCAGTGAGTAGAACCCTAACTCAGTCTTTTCACCACTGCTCAGAACATGCAGTGTCAGTACGTTTGCATGCTTGAATTCCCAAGAAGACTCTTTCTCAGATATGCATTCTGCTTAGAGCTCTGGGTTTATATATGCCTTTCCACTTCTACCCCGCTTGGCATTAGTTGTGATGAACATCAAGTCCAGCCAGCCCAAGACATCCTGGAGGCTCTGGCTTGGGCCAGGAGAGTGTGCAGAACTTCTGAGCATGATCAGCATCTGTCCTCCGGTCAATCTACTGCCTCTGGTTGATCTACTGTAACTGCAACTGGACAGTGTCTGCACACCGGCCCCTGCACTCTGGACAGCCATGCATGGAGATTGAACTGCTGCATTAAGTCTCATTCCACCTTTCTCTTGAAGTAGTTGATGTGGCTTTGACAGCCAAGTGCTAATCTGCAAACTCAGTGTAACCCAGGCATTGAGAAAGGTTTGTGGCTTGGTGCAACAACTGTGGGATTGACCTGCTAGAAGCCAAGTTGCCTGAAGTGTTGTTTTTTTCTCGTTGGTCCATCAAAGACTTGTGTTTGGCACTGTCAAAGTCTATTTGTCGGCTCTTTTTGAGGTTGCCGGATCAATCCTCTTTGTTTATATCACCTGTTTTGATGAGATTTCTTTAAAGTTTACAGCACGTCTCCTCCGAAGCCATTCATGATGCCACAATGGGACTCGCATTTGGTTCTCACTTTTTAAAATGTGCACCCCATTTGAGCCCAGGAAGATCTGTCCTCTAAATCGCTTGCCCCCAAAAATGCTTATTCTGTGCATGAGCTGCCATTTTGGTCCAGTCGCCTTATAGGACGCCCTTCTCAGACAAGCTGGTACTGAAAATCTGAGCTGCATTCCTGCTGAAAGTAGTAACCTCTTTCCTCGTCATGCTGGCTATCACTCTTCTGATATTCTTTGCCTCATCACACCCCTTAAAAGAGGAGGAAGACTACATCGTTTGGACAATAAGAGAGCTGTAGGTTTATATATTGATTGTACCAAGGGACATTGGTTGGGTGATGGAAGGGCAAGGCAGTGCTGAACAGAAAATCTGCTATGCGTTGGTTAAGAAGCAGCTGTCTGAAGGTTTGAGGGCTCATTCCACCTGCCTGTTCTGTATATCTGTCAGGCTGCTACATGGCATTAGTGCATACGTTTGCAAAGCATTATTGCCTGGACAGTCTGGTCTGTTGGGATGGGCATTTTGCCCGTGCTGTCCTGTAGGACTGTATGGTCTGAGCCATAATCACCACTGGGGAAGGTACTGCTTTGGTATATATTGATAGAGTGAGGATTATGTGATTAGAAATATCCATCAGGTCCTTCTGTAATTCTATTTGATCATTGATCCCTGATTGACCATCCCTCCTCCCATTCTATAGAATGTCTACTTTTCTTATACAAACAGGTCCCAAACTATAGATCTGCATACTGGTCACACTAGTTTGCTCATAGCTCTGTGCCTTAGAGTGGTGACGACCCTTGGAAAGCAATTAATGTCAGAGCAGATAGGTTATACTTATATGCTGTTCCACTGCTCTCTTTCTGAACTGTGTTACTCTGAACCACATGACGCCACCAACCAGAGAATTGCTTTTCAGTTTCCATATCCATTCTGATGCCTGGAGCAATATTCATAAGCCGATAAATCCACCAGAGAGAGTGCTATCAAAGGTAAAATCCAAATGGTACTTAACATATCAACGCCTGGATTTATAAGGCCTGATTTACTGTTCGGCGACAGGTACTGAGTCACAAACGGGACAGATATCCCAGCTGCCTTATTACAAGTGAATTACAATATGATGCATTTTTGATAAGATGGACAGAATATCCGTCCCGTTTGTGACAGAGTAACCATCCACCAAACTCTAAATCTGGCCCATAGGCGTAAACCCCTTCAGTCACAAGTTTTGAGTGACCAAGGCTTTTGATGTTCATGATCATTTTAGACGCAAGATAGAGGGTTGCCCTCTTCACATCCATTCAGTCCCATCATTCCCTGATATGCCTTTTCGTAAATGCTCTGTTTTTTATGCCTGTGGATTGAAACATGTTAGGACTAGTGCAGGGTATTAGGGAATTCAGGAGTTGGGTTGTATAGTTTACGGATTAAGATCACACTTAATTTGATTCTCCATCTTTGCATCTTTCATAGATTCACATGCTTGAATCATTCCCTTTCATCTGGCTGGAATACTCTGTTGTTTTAAACACAGCATTGAACATTGTTACCTGCCCATGGCCAAAGAATAGGGTTTTATTAGTAACATGTTTACGTCATTGACAGCTGCCAAAACCTCAGACTTGAGTTTACATTAGTTTTCTTGGATAGAAATTAAGAAGGATTACTATATTAAGTGCAGAATCTCATCATCTAAGATGACCACCAGGTGAATGATGAGCTGAATACTTTTGATGACGGGATTCCCCATGTAATGTAATCTTCACTGCTTCCTCAATGGTAACAGTTTTTATATTTGTTGTTGCTCCTCTCATGGCTGCTGACCCATCTCCATCTTGGAGCCTGCTGGGAGCATCATAGCTGCAGACTCTCTCCCTATCCATTCCGGGATCACGCAAGAGTGGGTTGAACAATTTATCTTTCAGATATGTGGGTCAAAAGCCGGTACTGCGAGTTCTTCCCATTGTTTCCCTAAATAAAAGCAATGTTCAAAACTGCTTCTCCCCATAAAAAGGTGCTTCTGCAGCCTGGCTGGAAAACAATGGTGCACGACTGCTTCTTGCCACCACTGTTGTCATGAAACACGACTGTCCGCTACAAACCCTGCCGCCCTTGCTCAGCAGCTGTACTGTATTATGGACAAAGCACTGGATACACTCAGAGACTGGGGTCCAACATACAGCCCCACCGAGCTTCCTGGTTAATTTGACACTAAGTGGCTATTGCCAACTGTGTTCCCGAAGAGCTAATATGGGAACGGTGTGTATGTATACAGCTCTCCTGAAAATGAGGATGTATTCATCCACTAACTTCCTCCTCGCATATTGTCCCTCTTTGAATAATTGTATTCTAGTGGTCCATTCCTTTAAGCACCTGATTCAATACTTTCCATATTGTTGTTTTTGGATCGAAGCAGTGCTTTACCTGATTATTCTGTCTTCGCCATACAGCCCTTGATCAAGAGACCTATCCACCCTCTTCTCCTTAGTCTTGTCACCATCTATCCTAAATTTCTGTAGCTTAAGCACTCACTCTTGCCTTACTCTTTATAAAATTTTATAAATACTGCAAATAGACTTCTCTTAATTTAATCCCTCTGGTGTTAGTTAGGTGACCTTCATGTCCTCCGCAGTACCTCTGGAGCCTGGCACACTGGAGTGAGAATCTTTTTAATGCTCAAACTTGACGTGATTTCCCTTGTCAGCCCCCTTTGTTAGGCCGCTGGGGAAGCTCTTCTCTTACAGCCCGAGACATTATTTTATAATTTTCAATGACGATCAATATGCCATGCATGCTAATATCATTGAAAGTGAAACTGAAAATAGATGGAGCATGTAGTCTCCGGATGTTTTATTTACCATCAATGATCAGAGGGATCATTGATGTTATCATGAAAGTGAACTTTTGAAAGGGTACTTTCTCTCCTTTCCAACAGTACCTATCCCTAGAGTATTCCTGCTCCATTCCTAGGGCATCATTCCCTCCCCACCATCCAGGTCCAAGATAGTGTTTTGGCCTCTGGAACAAGCAAAAAGCCCATGAGGACCACCACTCAAAGACCACAAAATGAACGGGGGGGGCAGGCCTGTTCTGACTTTGGACTGTTATTCGAAACCACAGGCTCTTGTCAGTCTGTCTGCGCTGTATGGATCCAGATTGAAGGTGGTTTACTTTCAATCTACCCATCCTGAGGGGTCAGAAAGCTCATTTGACCACCGGGAAATATTTATTGTGAATAATATGGTGGGATGGCCTGCTCTCGCATGAGACTACAGCTACCTTCTCCTCTCTCCAATTTGTGGACTTACCCGCAATCACCTTACACCTGTGCCTGAAAGTCTAATGAACACTGCTAAAATAAATAGGACAAGTGAATAGGGGAGAGGGCACAAAACACTGCTAGACACCAGGGATTTTGTTTGAAGAATGGGTCAAGGGTCAGCCCCACCCTGCATTTGGCTGCACCATCATATACCACTATCCTTTATCACTATCGCACTAAATAACTAACCTACTGTTACTCGGTCACCTAGAGGACCATACTGTTATTTTGTGTCTTGTGATGCGTTTCTTGGGGAGCTAACCCTAAAATGCACACCCAAGGAGAGCAGAAAACACCACTAGATGTCAATTGTTTATATTAAACAAATAGGGTGGCAGGCAACCATTTTTGCCATCCAGCCATACCCTCCCAAACCAAAGCTCAAATCATTCTCCTGCTTCCTTTGGGGGAATACATGACCGTGTGTACCCCAAATCTGTCCACCACAGTGAGGCTCTAGAAAGCATCACTATGCACCAGGGAGTGTGAATCTGGAGTACACCTCTCCTGGTTCAGGCACGGCTCCCTGACAGTTTTTCCCTTAACTGAGGAGACCGATTTTCCCACTGCCTCCTAATATGTACCGCACAAATCAGTAAAGCTAGTGAGATAGTGGAAACAACCCAGAGTAAGGCATATCTTGTCCCAAAAAGCTTGGCAACCCTCTCTGGTTTTTTTTTTGGTCGCTAGCTCAAGAATCCTTCCTGGTGTCAAGGGGGCATTTCAGGTCCCCCTAGTTAGGCAGATTGGGGTCTAATGGGTCTTGGTCCCACTTTCTACAATGGTACTGCTTTTCTGTTCGGGGACCTTATAAGAACTACAGTCCGTGCACAGACATCTTTTCGGGCACACACAAGTGAAAAGGAGTCGTGCACAAAGGACACAGTTCTGGTGAAATTCCAGAGTAGGATTCCTTTTGGATAGGAATTGAAAGCAGATGAGGAAAATACACTACCGGACTATCTTGGAGTGTGCATGCCCCGAAATGTATTCTTGGACACCAGGTATAATTTTTGGAAAAGCAAAGAGAAGAGTGAATGCTCAACCTGTAGACCTCTACCCACCATTTGCACTTTAGGTTTGACCTGTACTCTAGGGTAGGTGAAAGCCACTAAGTACAAAATATATTTTTTCTTTAAGTAGAGACTGCCCAACCGAACTGCACCGCACATCATCATCTAAATATGACCACTTGAGTGGATGACAGTACCATAAGCCAACCAGCCAGGTACCTTTTTGCCTGGTTTACACAGAGTCCTTATTAGCAGAGCTCAGTGCATTTCAGAGCCATGACACCAGTGCCCAGTTGTCAAAGTGGGGCAAAAAGTGGGGTGACAACTGCAAAAAGTTGTTTTTGAGGCATATGAGCCGCAGATTGTACACTTTTGCATAGATCGCCATCTGGTGTTGGGCTCGGATGTTTGCATGTTGTTTTTGTCTTTGAAGAAGTGTTGTAGTCACGAGACCGGTGACTACTCCTTCGGTGGACAATGCGCATGGGCATCAGCTCCATCGTTAGATTGTTTTTTTCTGCCATCGGGTTCGGATATGACTTGCTGCGCTCCGGGTCGGTGTCGTTATCGATACCCCTTTCGACGAACAATCACACTTAATCGATGGTATTGTCTCGATCACGTGCCTTCGACGCGCACCCTCGATAACTTTCGAATAAACTTTGATGCCTGTGGACTTCGACGTGGGCCGCTGGGCCTACCCACGCCGGTGTAGACGGACGTCGATGGAACGGACTCCCTTTAAGAAATGTCCCCAGTGTGGTGCTAAGTTCCCACACTTGGACCTCCATCCTGTTTGCAATCTGTACCTCTCTCCAGAACATTGAGAGGACGATTGTGAGGCTTGTCTCTCCTTCAAGTCCAAGACGACCATCCGGGATCGCCGAGCTTGACGCCACAAGATGTCCCGAGGCACAGGTTCCATTCCGGACATCTTCCATCCAGGTCCTGATAGCCTCCGGAGCCAGAACAGGAAGAAAAGGTCCTGTACTCCGAAGCAGACGTCTCCGACACCGAAGATGACATCACCTCGGCTCAAAGGGACGTGACTATCGAGTCCAATGCCCCACCCAAGCCCATACAAACTGCTCCGGTGACACTTTCGCCTTAGGGCTCTGGTCCACAGTGTACAAAAACTTCGAGCGCCCCGCCTCCGGACCCGGCAATGAAGGACAAAGAAAAGCCTTCCGGCTCGAGCCAACCACCCGGTACCGAAAAGCCATCTTCGGCACCAAAAGCTCAGTCGTCCGAGTTACCGCGCCCTCCTCCGCCGGCACCGGAAAAACATTCGACACCAAAATCGACAAAAAATCCCTTGGCACCGCAGCAGCCGGATAAGGCACCGGCACCGAAGCAGCCGGATAAAACCTTGCCCTGAAGCTCACAGAGAAGACTTCGGCACCGAAGCTCACAGAGAAGACTTCGGCACCGAAGCACACAGAAAAGACTTTGGCACCGAAAACTTCAGAGCTGAAAACATTGAAGGACAAAACTCCTATCAATAAGCCTCCTAAACAAATGCCTCTGGAGCCGAAACAACCCACACCGAAGGCCTCCGAACCAGGGAAAGCTTCTGTACCGGACACTGTCCCTAAACAGCCAAGAACAGTTTCCAAGGAGAATTCTTCGGCGCCGAAGAAACCTATTGATCCCGAAGAGCTTTCTTTCCCGATCCGAAACAGACTACCATCTTAATTCACCCAAAGACTGGTCATATAGTCACCAAGCTACTTATAAAGAGGAAACCAGAACATTTGCCACATGCTCCAGAAATTACACATAGCTACCAATACTTCACCACCACCTCCTCCACCGGTTAACTCTAATTTACTCATTTCTCCAGCACATTCTCCACAACCAGAGTATAGTTACGATTCACATGGGATGGGCAAGAAGATGAAGATGTAGTACCATTAGACACTGAGGATCCTGATGATCCACCACAGGATCCAGACCCATGGCATTACTATAATACTGATCCTGATCTAACTAATGATCCGGAATTTCTACCCCTCAAAACCATCTCCGCCAGATGACAATGAGGGTTTTGCCCAGCTAATCAACAGGGCCGCCACATACCATAAGGTCAAACTACATTCAGATCCTGTAGAAGAGGATTTTCTGCTGGAGACTTTTGACCAACCACAAAAATCTACTCATGTCATACCCATGTTAAAAGTCCTTCTTAGACACGCTCCGGAGGTGTTCAAAGACCCAGGTACAGCTAGGGTTCTTAACCTCAGAATAGATAAGAAATACAAAGCAGCTCCCACTGACCCTATATACATCAAGGGTCACCTTCCCTTAGATTCACTGATCGTAGCCAATGCACGCAAGCGGGCAAACTCTCAGGGGGTCAGGTGACACACCACTTCCTGATAAAGAATCTAAATTATTAGACGCGTCAGGTAAACGTATGGCGTCCCAAGCTGCGAACTCATGGAAAATAGCTAACACACAAGCCCTCTAGCAAGATACGATAGGGCCCACTATTATGAGCTGGAAAAGCTCATTCAACACCGAGCTCAAGAATGCAAGGACAAAGCCAATGACCTTCTACAGGAAGGCAAACTAATAACCAATACATCCATTAAATGCGCGCTCGACGCAGCAGACACCATGTCCCGTGCAATAAATACCAGTGTTTTGCTACGCAGACACACCTGGCTCGGGGTATCTGGGTTTAAACAAGATGTACAAAATACCATCCTTAATCAACCTTTTGATCAGGAGCACCTCTTAGGCCCTGCAGTGGACACATCTTTAGAAAAGATTAAAGAGGACACGAAGACTGCCAAGTCTATGGGAGCCCTACAATCACCATCTGCTAGAGGCTCTTCTCGTCGCTCTTTCTATAGAGCAGGTTCAAAAACAAATACGTCAGAACCCCCGTCCTCATCCTATAAAAGTCCCAACCAGAGGATACAATAGAGGAGGTTACAGATTGAACAACAACAAGGGTAGAGGCAGGGGTAATAACATCCGCAACTCCCCTAATAACAAACAGTGACTTCCCTGCACTCCCCCCAGATCATCCCACTCCTGTCGGGGGAAGCCTCTTACAGTTCCTGCCTGTCTGGAATTCCATCATAACAGACAAGTGGGTAAGACAGATTATCCAGTATGGTTATTTCCTGGATCTCACTTATACACCTCCCAACATTCCTCCCAAACAGCATCCAATGTCATCAGAACACCTGACCCTCCTCAAACAGGAGGTTTTAGCAATGTTACAAAAACATGCAATAGAGCCAGTTCCTGTTCCTCATCAGGGCACAGGGGTCTATTCCCTCTATTTTCTAATCCCAAAAAAGGACGTCTCTCTCAGGCCAATACTGGACCTCAGACAGCTCAACTTTTACATTCAATCATACCACTTCCACATGGTCACTTTACAACAAGTGGTTCCACTACTACAGCAAGGCGACTTTCTTTCCACTTTAGATCTAAAGGACGCCTACTTCCACATTCCCATTCATCCTGCTCACAGGAAATAACTCAGGTTTGTGGTAGATGGTCAACACTACCAGTTCAAAGTTCTCCCATACAGAGTCCCCACGGCACCCAGAGTTTTCACCAAGTGCCTCGCAGTGGTTGCAGCCCATCTGAGAAGACCACAAATTCATGTCTTCCCTTATCTGGATGATTGGCTCATAAAATCAAAGTCCCACAGCAGCTGTGTTCAACACACACTCCGTACAATACAGTTGCTTCACAATCTGGGATTCACAATAAATCTGGGCAAATCCCATCTACAACTGTCCAGAATACAACAATATCTAGGAGCTACAGTAAATACTTCCACAGCCCTAGCATATCCCAATCCACTCAGGATAAGTGCTATACAAACACTAGTTCAAAGATTTCAGCCACAACACTCACTACCAGCAAGAGTGTTCATGCAGCTAATAGGAATGATGGCCTTTTGCATTTTCTCGTTCCTCATGCAAGACTACAAATACGTCCATTACAAGAGTGTCTAGCACGTCAGTGGAACCAAGCTCAAGGTCAGCGAACAGATCTGGTGTTGGTGGACGACCGCACCCATCGCTATCTGCAGTTGTGGACCGCACAAACCCTTTGCAAAGGGCAGTCGTTCCTTGAGCCAGTCCCACAGATAGTGCTTACAACAGATGCATCGCTCACCGGCTGGGGAGCACATCTTCAAACCCATACCGTTCAAGGTGTATGGACCCCCCAAGAAGAACAATTTCACATCAACTACCTGGAATTGTTAGCAATCTTTCTAGAGTTGAAGTCTTTTTAACTGCACCTGCTAGGGAAAGCTGTCCTAATCTATACAGACAACACAACAGCAATGTATTACATACAAAAGCATGGGGGGGGACACACTCTATCCAGTTTTTCCACCTGGTGCAGAGCATCTGGAGATGGGCCATTCCGCAGAAGATATACCTCCTGGCAGAACACCTACTAGGGGTACTCAATCAGATTGCGTATCTGCTCAAGCCGTCAGGCACAACAGATCCACAAATGGGAACTTCATCCTCAAGTTCTTTTCCATTCTTTCACATGTGGGGACACCCAGAAATAGATCTGTTTGCCACATACCAAAACACAAAATGCCCAAGCTTCGCATCTAGGTACCAACACCCATTGTCCAAAGGCAATGCGCTATGGATGAATTGGTCAGGCAAATTTGCTTACGCTTTTCCACCTCTCCCACTCATTCCATTACTGACGAGGAAACTCCAACAACATTCACTCACAATGATCCTAGTTGCTCCATCATGGGCAAGGCAACCATGGTTCACAACTCGGTTGGAACTATCAGTAGTACCACATCAAAAGCTTCACCTCTCACCCAAGCTTCTCACTCAGAACCATGGAGAGAGAAGGCACCCAGATCCCAATCAGCTCAACCTTGTGATCTGACTCCTGAAATCTTGTAGTTTGGCTACCTTAATCTCCCGCCAGACTGTATGAACATTATCAAAGAAGCTAAGACGCCCTACCACAAGCGAATGCTATGAGGCAAAATGGAAGAGATTCGTCATTTATTGCTCACACAACAATATCAACCTACTAGATGCTTCCATTCAGAACATCATCGGTTAGCTCTTACATCTAAAACAATGTAACCTAGCGTATACATCTATAAGGTTACATCTAGCTGCCATAGCGGCCTACCTACAAAACAGACAACATTTGTCTTTGTTTAGGGTTACCGCTATCAAAGCTTTTATGGAAGGACTTAAAAGAATAATTCCACCAAGATCTACACCCTCTCCAGTGTGGAAGCTCAATGTAGTCCTTACCAGACTAATGGGTCCTCCTTTTGAACCTCTCCACAAATGTGAACTACAGTTCCTCACTTGGAAAGTAGCCTTTTTAGTCGCTATGACATCTCTCAAAAGAGTTAGTGAACTCCAGGCATTAACCATACAAAAATCATTTTTCTAAATCCATCATAACAAAGTGGTTCTTAGAACAAACCCAAACTCTTTACCCAAAGTAGTATCTGCCTTCCATCTGAACCAGTCTGTTGAACTACCAGTATTCTTCCCTCAACCAGACTCAGAGGCAGAAAGAGCTCTACACACCTTAGATGTTAAAAGAGCGATACTTTACTACATTGAAAGAACAAAATCCTTTAGGAAAATTAATCAACTTTTCGTGGCTTCCTCCCCACCGCATAAGGGCAACCCTATATCGAAAACAGGAATTGCTAGGTGGATTGTAAAATGCATACAAATATGCTACTTTAAAGCCAAACAAGCATTAACCATTCCCCCTAGAGCTCATTCTACACCCAAATTAGGGGCTTCTATGGCATTCTTAGGGAACATTCCCCTAGATGAAATATGTAAGGCAGCAACTTGGGCCACACCACACACCTTCACAAAACACTATTGTGTAGATGTGCAGGCAAAACAACAAGCTAATGCGGGCCAGGCTGTATTAAAAACACTTTTTCAAACTACTGCAACAGATACAGGTAGCCACCACTAAGGAGGAAACTGCTGTATATAGTCTATGCAAAAGTGTACAATCTGCAGCTCATATGCCTCGAATGGAAAATGCTACTTACCAGTATGCATCTTTTCTTGTCATGTAGAGCTGCAGAGTTGTACACGCCCACATGCCTCCCCGGATACCTCTATCCGTTCCAGTATTATCTTATTTAGATACATCACGCATGTTACATCTTTCTACTTCTTACTGCTCCATCTAACCCTAAGTGGCAAAAACAATATAACGGAGCCTATGCAATGCGCATTGTCCACCGAAGGAGGAGTCAACGGTTTTGTGACTACAATACTATTTTGAAGACAAAAACAACATGCAAACATCCGAGCCCAACACCAGATCGTGATCTATGCAAACGTGTACAACTCTGCAGCTCTACATGCCAAGAACAGATGCATACTGGTAAGTAGCATTTTCCTTCCTCACAGTAGTAGTTCCATTGGATTCCTTGACCTCCATTTGAACCACGATCCAGGACGTTTACCATATATGTCCTCCAGCACCAGGTGAACAGATTAGGGGCAAAGGAAGTGACAATGCATAGAGCAGTGATGATGAACATTACTGTTAGGGTGGAGATGCAGGCGATTGTGCACAAGATCTGCCTGTAGATCAAGCAGGACCCTCTAAAGAATGTTCATTGGGGTGTACTTGTCACTCTGGATGATGCCAAGCTAGAACCAGCACCTGTGGATTCACTATGGAAGACACTGGATGACTACATAATCTGCTGAAAAAAAATCACAGAAACACAAAAAAATAATTTGTCCTCTTTGATTTTTAAGAAAAATGTAGGAGAGTGTCGGACTCCAAGGCCTATGGGGCCCAAACAGAAGACACTTCTACCTAGCGGTCTCCTCTTTCCTCCACAGTTGCCGGGACCTGAGGCCGAGAGACGCAGAGTTCACAAAAGTAGCTGGCCCTTTAAGGATTCCGCTGAGGAAACGGGACACGCCTCCTGGAGGGCGGACGAACCAATCACTGAGGGCCAAATCACCTGTGAGGACGCAAGAGGGTTTATCTATGACCGGAAGGGAGAGAGTGCCTTCAGCGGGATCCCCTACGACTCCGAAGGATGAGAGCCGGTGCTTCCGAAAAGCGGAGGGTCAGACTAGTGCCTGCCAAAGGAGCCCCGGGACCACAAGGAGGACGCACCGCCCCGACCCAGAAGGGTCGTGTCTTCAACAGGTGCGTGCACGCCCTCGGGGATCCGGGTGTCGGGTGGGCATGTCGGTCTCAGAGCAAACGGAAGGTAATCGTACGGCGGTAAGTCTATAGTCACTGGAGACCGGCCGCGCATACATTCCGTCTTGCTTTTCTGCAATTCCCTGGTGACGGCTTCCCCATCCCGCACTCTATTCCGTAGGAGGTGTTGTGCCCCTCACTCCTTCCCCTCATATTGGCCTCAGCGTTTGCACTAACAAGTGCCTCTTTATTTTTTTTTCTTCTGAGCCATCCGGGAGTCCTGTGCCCTAAAGACGTGGTGGCGTGTTTGCTCTAGAGGGAGACGAGCCCTGCAGACGACAACAAGGGATACAAAGTGCTCCTCGAACTGTCATTAAGTTACTAAATAAAGATAACCCCAGTTAAACATATCACACTCTCTGAGACTTCAATTAGGGTTTCGTGACAGAGAGTCTTTAAGGCTATCCTGATTCTGGATTATCTGTGAGACGAAGGACCAATGCTGCGGAAGAACCCAACATAATCCTCACATAGTCTCTAGGATGGGAGAAAACATACACGGCACCAGGCACCATTTCTACCTATCTTGCGAACCAAATGAAGATTGATTCAATCATTTCCCCTGCAGCCTAGGTGTGAAACGGCGTCCCGACAACCCCGACCAGAACACCGTCTTTCCCCGAACTTACCTCCTTCGCCAGCCCCGGGGCTGTATCCCCGGCTTCATAATGCCCCCATAAGGACTCGACCTGAGACGCCAGCAAAACACCGGAAAATCACACCCTTCCTTTCCCCACAGAGACCAACCAGAACATCGGGTCAGACAGCCTCAAATATCGCGGACTCCGGAAGCTCCGCCCCTATGGCAGCGACAGCACCGGATAAAAAGGAGAACCCGGAAGTGCGAAGGGTCGGAGATTTGTGGCAGGAACCTCGGACTGGAGGACGCGAAGGAGAAGAGGCAAGAGACGGAGAGCAGACGACTGAAACAGACGTGTGGACCGAAGAGTGGTGGAGTCCACAGGAGGTGGCTGTAGAGCGGCCGTAACTCAACGGGAGAGTTACGGCGGACCGCGTGAGTGCCTTTAACCTCACTAGTTTACTCACTAGGAGTCCCCTGTATAGTCCTTGTATACATTCCCCTTCTCTTTAGCATTACGTTCCCTGCACTGTATTATAATTGTATAGCACTGCACTGTGTGCCCTGCCTCCTCCTTCACGTCCCGACCGAACACCCTTTCTTCTTCCCGCCCCGTATTCCTTGCCCCGGTCCCTTCCTTTCCTCACTGTCTCGTTTTTCCGCCCCTTCCCCACACACCCGGGTGACGGTGACGGGAGCAAAGATCCTCCGAAAAGGATAGGACTAACGGTCCCTTTTGTTTCTCCTTTTGCTCCCTGCCCTCCGTGGATCCTCCACGTCGCCGAAACCTCCCTTGGAGCCGCCGAAGACCGCAACCAGCATCGCCGGCCTCGAGTGGATCCAGCCCCCGGACCTCCTCCTTGTTTACCTTGTGTTCTACCTTTGTGACTCTTCAATAAATCCCTACTATAGCACACTACATACGGCCTCCTCGCTTGCTTTTCCGGCCCGCTGCACACCCAGCCTCACATTTGGTGTCAGAAGTGGGATCAGCCGGAAGCATGGAGGCCGTTGTCAAGAAGATGGCGGAGTCTCAGGAACAATTTGCCAAACTGATGGAGCAGTTCCTAAAAACGGCTGAAGACGACAGGGGCCAACTTCACGATGTCTTGAAGGGTCAAGGGACCACCCACGGAGAGACCCTGGAGAAGCTAACAACGGTCCTGGGTCTGCAGAGACCACTAGCCTCCCTCCCTTCGGTGGTACTGCAGAAGTATGTCCCGGGGGAAGACCCGGACTACTTCTTTACTAACTTTGAACGTCTTGCCCAAGCAGCCAACTGGCCAACGGACCGTTGGGGGCAATATCTGGGACCCCTTCTCACAGGCGATCTACAAGCCGCATACCAACAGGCCAACATACAGGGCACCACCCCGTATGCAGATATTAAAAGGTGTGTGTTGGAACGACTTGGGATCGACGATGACACGTATAGAGTAAAGCTACGCCAGGCGAAAGAGAGGCCACAAGAGAATCCCAGGGCCCTCTCATTCCGAATTAGGGATCTTGCAAACCGATGGCTCCGGTCGGAAAACTCTACAAAAGACGAGATACTGGAGAAAATCTATTTGGAACAGTTCCTGAACTCTTTACATCCTGCCACCCAGCGGTGGGTGAGACAACATTCCAGACTCACCCTAGAAACCGCCGTTGAGATAGCCTCGGCCTTCAACCGGGCACAGGAACTCCAGCGGGGCAAAGAGGAGCATCCGCACCGTACCCCGAACGCTGGACCATCACGGCCTCTCCGGCCCCTTCTCCTCCGAAGACCAGAACCAACCCCCCTGTATCCCTCCCCGGTTGTGTTCCGTCCCCCTAATCCAGGACCTCAGTGCTATGCCTGTGGCGGTTTCGGTCACATTGCCCGGATGTGCCCGCAGAAGGAAGAACCTATGGAGGTCGGGCTTGTCCGGAACTATCTCTGCACCCATCCGGACACCACACCACCAGTCTTCCATTGTCCGGTCTCTATCGATGGTCAACAAGTCATGGCCCTTGCCGATAGCGGCTGCCGTCAGAGCGTCCTGAGACCTCAAGATCTGGGACATCCCGTCAGTCCTACGGGGGTGGTTGCCATTCAGTGTGTCCATGGGGACACTAAACAGTACCCCACTACCCAGGTGCGGATCCAGCACCGGTACGACCCCGGGAGCTCCCTCACTATTGGTCTGGTCCCCGCTCTCCCCGAACAAGCCATTCTGGGGAGTGACTATCCAGGACTGCCTACGCTTCTCCAGGACACCTCCGACTCCCTGTCCCAGTGGTGGAAGGACGCTCCTTATCCAGGCCAGACCTACCCTGCAACGGTTCCGAAAACCCACAAAACCAGAAGCCAGAAAAGAAAAGAGAGGAAAGAATACGTCAGCGCGTATCCCGCCTTTACTGATGACCACCCGTGGCAGACGGACAGGGAATTCCGAGCAGCCCAACAGGAGGATCCCCTTCTTCAGGAAGCCTGGGGAAGGGCCCTCGACCACGAAGACCCCTTGCAAGTAGGTCCCTATTTCTTTAAAAAAAACGGGCTGCTGTACAGAAAAGGTGGGCCCCAACAGAACGCCCAGTTGCTTATCCCGGGTCCCTTCCAGGACAAAGTCCTTTTCCTTGCCCACAGCCACCTTCTGGGGGGTCATTTTGGCGACGTCAAAACCAGTCAAACCATTTTAGAGAAATTCTATTGGCCCGGGGTGTACCAAAGGACCAAAAACTATTGTCAGGAATGCATCATATGCCAGAAAAACAGCCGACATAGACCCCCCAGGGTGCCACTGCAACCCCTCCCTCTCATAGACGTCCCCTTTAGCCGAATAGGGATGGACATTATAGGACCACTCTTGCCCTCCCGTAGCGGGTGTCGCTATGCCCTGGTCGTAGTGGACTACGCCACCCGCTTTCCTGAAGCCATACCCCTGAGACAACCCACTACCCAAACGATAGCCAAAGCCCTGATCTCCCTGTTTTCCCGGGTAGGGTTTCCCCGGGAAATCCTAACCGATCAGGGCACACCTTTCGTTTCTGCCTTGATGAAGCGAGTGTGCGCTGAACTGGGAATTAAACAGATCCGTACGTCTGCTTATCATCCGCAGACGGACGGATTGGTGGAGCGTTACAACGCCACCCTCAAACAGACCCTCAAGAAGCTCTTGGGCCTAGAAGCCAAAAGGTGGGAGGACATGCTGCCCTTGGCCCTCTTCGCCATCCGCTGCAAGCCCCAGAGCAGCACCGGCTACTCACCGTATGAGTTACTGTACGGGCGTCCCCCGCGTACCCTGCTAGACATGGCACAGGAGGCCTGGGAGGCTGAACCGGATCGCACCCGTCCCCTTCCAGAATACCTTGAGAACTTGAAAACCCACCTCTCTATGGTCCGGGACATAGTGAGACAGAACCTCGAGAACGCTCAAGATAACCAAAAGAAGCAGTATGATAAGGGTACCAGGTCCCGCGTCTTCGCTGTCAACGACTTGGTACTCCTCATGATGCCCTCATCAGACCAAAAACTTCTTGGACAGTGGCAAGGGCCGTACACCATCCTCCGACAGGTGACCCCGGTTACCTATGAGGTAGAGATAGACCCTACCCGTGGTACCTCCCAAATATACCATGTAAACCTGCTAAAAAAATGGGAAGGACCCCGTCCCGTTCTATACGGAAACCCCGATCCCCGACTTCTCTCTTTTGACTCCTGTGTAGATCCGGAACTGGCTCCGGTACAGACCCAGGAATTACGGGAGTGTCTGGCACCCCTGAAAGCGGTCTTCTCCTCCTCTCCTGGTCGAACCAACATCACCGAACATGCGATAGAGACCATGCCAGGAAAAATAGTCCGCTTAAGGCCCTATAGACTTCCCGAAGCACGCCGAGAGGTCATACGACAAGAGATAGCAGACATGCAGAAAATGGGAATCATAGAACCCTCAGTGAGTGACTGGAATTCTCCAATCGTCCTTGTGCCAAAACCAGATGGATCGGTCCGTTTTTGTATTGACTTTAGAGAGGTCAACAAGGTCTCTACCTTCGACAGCTACCCCTTACCCCGGGTGGATGAAATGATTGAAAGGATAGGCAAAGCAAAGTACATATCGACCTTGGACCTATGCAAAGGGTATTGGCAAATCCCCCTCAGGGAACAGGATAAAAAGAAGACCGCCTTTTCCACCCCTGAGGGGTTGTACCAGTTTTTGGTTATGCCCTTTGGTCTACATGGCGCCCCCGCCACCTTTCAGCGCGCTATGAATCAGGTTTTAAGACCCCACGCACAGTATGCTGGGGCCTATTTGGATGACATCATCATCTTCAGTGACAGCTGGCCCCAACATTTGAAACATCTTTTTGACGTCGTCTCCTCTCTAGGGTCTTTTGGGTTCGCCATCAACCCCGCCAAAACAACCCTGGCGGCGAGAACCGTTAAATACCTGGGGTACCTTCTGGGGGATGGCTTAATAAGACCCCAAGAAAACAAAACAGCCGCTATTCGATCCCTTCCCTTCCCCCACACAAAAAAAGACCTCCGAGCCTTCCTAGGACTTCTCGGATATTATCGACGCTTTGTACCAAACTTTTCCCAAAGAGCAGCAGCCCTGACGGACCTGCTAACAAAATCAAACCGATCCGAGGAGAAGCTACGGAACCCCTCTCCTGAAGCCTGGCAAGCCTTTACGGACTTGAAGGAAGCCTTGACCTCCAGTCCTGTCTTGGTACCCCCCGACTTCTGCCGGCCTTTTATCCTACAAACAGACGCCTCTGATCATGGGTTAGGGGCGGTGCTATCCCAGAAGGATTCCCTAGATAATGAAAGGCCTATTTTGTATGTCAGCCGCAAATTGTTCCCCCGTGAAAAACACTACGCCGTGGTGGAGAAGGAAGCCCTGGCCATCAAGTGGGCAGTGGACCATCTCCGCTATTATCTGGAGGGCAGAGACTTTGTCCTCTACACAGATCACGCCCCCCTGGAGTGGATGGCCCGGAACAAAGGCCAGAACGACAGAGTCCTCCGATGGTTTCTCTCCTTACAGCCCTTCCGCTTCACCACCAAACATAGGAAGGGGTCCGAACAGGGCAACGCAGATTTCCTTTCGAGATACCCTACGTCTCCCGCCCCTACAGGAAGGACAGCTAGGGGAAGGGGATGTGAAACGGCGTCCCGACAACCCCGACCAGAACACCGTCTTTCCCCGAACTTACCTCCTTCGCCAGCCCCGGGGCTGTATCCCCGGCTTCATAATGCCCCCATAAGGACTCGACCTGAGACGCCAGCAAAACACCGGAAAATCACACCCTTCCTTTCCCCACAGAGACCAACCAGAACATCGGGTCAGACAGCCTCAAATATCGCGGACTCCGGAAGCTCCGCCCCTATGGCAGCGACAGCACCGGATAAAAAGGAGAACCCGGAAGTGCGAAGGGTCGGAGATTTGTGGCAGGAACCTCGGACTGGAGGACGCGAAGGAGAAGAGGCAAGAGACGGAGAGCAGACGACTGAAACAGACGTGTGGACCGAAGAGTGGTGGAGTCCACAGGAGGTGGCTGTAGAGCGGCCGTAACTCAACGGGAGAGTTACGGCGGACCGCGTGAGTGCCTTTAACCTCACTAGTTTACTCACTAGGAGTCCCCTGTATAGTCCTTGTATACATTCCCCTTCTCTTTAGCATTACGTTCCCTGCACTGTATTATAATTGTATAGCACTGCACTGTGTGCCCTGCCTCCTCCTTCACGTCCCGACCGAACACCCTTTCTTCTTCCCGCCCCGTATTCCTTGCCCCGGTCCCTTCCTTTCCTCACTGTCTCGTTTTTCCGCCCCTTCCCCACACACCCGGGTGACGGTGACGGGAGCAAAGATCCTCCGAAAAGGATAGGACTAACGGTCCCTTTTGTTTCTCCTTTTGCTCCCTGCCCTCCGTGGATCCTCCACGTCGCCGAAACCTCCCTTGGAGCCGCCGAAGACCGCAACCAGCATCGCCGGCCTCGAGTGGATCCAGCCCCCGGACCTCCTCCTTGTTTACCTTGTGTTCTACCTTTGTGACTCTTCAATAAATCCCTACTATAGCACACTACATACGGCCTCCTCGCTTGCTTTTCCGGCCCGCTGCACACCCAGCCTCACACTAGGATTGGTCGAGAAATCGTTTGTCTCCATGCACTACCCCATCCGATAAAAAGGTACATGAAGGTTACTCTGAGGGCAAGCAAGTTAATGTACTGCCCGCCACCTCAGTGAAGATTGCTACTTTAACAGGTATGACAAACAGGTTTTTCCATGACATCTCCCTTTCATTGACAAGATGCCGGAAGAAGGTAAACCTCAAGTGAAAGTCAGGTTAAAGGAGGGCAAATTAACATTCTTAGCTTTTTTTGCTTATATGGACTCCTCCACATACAGTTTCTGTCAGAAAGGCAGCTCTAATATGTTATGGCTGGCTAAAGAGTACCTCCTTTAGACCAACGTTCCACACTAAAATCATAGGCATGCACTTTCAAGGGTATAATATAATTTAGAAGCAAGGTAATGACTCTTTTGAAGGGAAAAATATTGTAGACTATATAAGAGTGCATCTGCTTTCAATTTCAATATAGTTAAGGAGAGCACACTCTTTATCCTTATTCTCTTGCATGAAAAGATTTTTCAGTCTTTTCCAGGGGCATCAAGAGTTGGTCCATCATGGGAGTTGAATGCTGTACTATTAGAGCTAATGAATGCACCTTTCGAGCCTATTCATAGAGCCCCAGTGCAACACCTGTCGTGTTATGCCATTTTACTAACCACAACCTCAGTCAGACGAGCAAGTGAGAAGAAAACCTTTTCAAGTGAAGAGTCCCCAGATTTGTTCACAGGGTGATATTTGATTTCCATCTAAATAAACACGTTTTGTTGCCTACTTTCTTCCTGTAGTTGGCAGTTGTGGCTGAAACAACCTCACACTCACTCTGCATCAAAAGATGATTGAAATGTTACTTGCATAAGACTAAAAACTGGACAGTTTTATATGACTTATATTGAAGCAATGATTGGTAAAATGGATTGTGGTCAAATGGATTGTGTCCTAGTCTGATGTATGGACTGTGGTCTGTCTGGGTCAGAGCCTGCCTTACCCAAAAAATGACCGCTCCTTGCCAGATTGTCCCTGAAAGAGTGCTTCAGAGTGGAAAAGTAGAGTATAATTCATGTTTTTATGAAGCAATATCATCTTCATGTGCATTCCAAACCTGACAGTAGAAAAAAATGGGGTTTCTGAAACCTGATTGCTTGAGGCGAGTCTCCTTCCCACCAGATATTTTCATTCTGGTACTGCTTTGTTAATCTTTAATTCACACATGTAAATCAATGCTTTAGAAGACAAAATAGTTACTTGCCAGTAACAACAGTTTTCTAGCTGTAGTATCATTCACAGGTTCAAATTGAACAAGGCTTCCTATCTGTCCTAGCAGGATCATTGAGCCTTGCTGCCAGGGCTTCTGGTGTGACTACACTCCTGCAGATAAGGCAGCATTTGCTGGTATGCAACAGATGAATAGTGGATCATTAGTCAGATCGTGCGTGGTATCCTCCTATAATTATCAGTAGACCTTAAAACAGTTCAGTGAGTGATGTTGCTTGCTGTGCCTTAGCTTTTTGAGCCTTTGGGAATGGTGACAAGTTGGGATCCTGCAGCTGAAAGAATTGTCATCTATAGTGTCCAACATAACAGGTGGGCAGTTAGCCCCATTACAGAACTTCAGTACTTTTGCCTTGCGTCAGGGGTGATGTTTAGGGAAATTCCTTATTTTCAACTCGCGGATATCTGCAGAAGAATTCATATTTCACAAGTCAATAAAGTTTGTGGGCGATTTTGACCAAATATACTTTGAAGATTCATATGGATAAAACAGCTTAGAGCGACATCGAGAAGCCAACCCGAGCACTGCTTTCTGTACTGGGAATAAAGCTTTGAAGTTGTCAGATCCTCATTTGATGGAAAGCTAATGCAAGGACTTCGCTTTAAACTAAATATCAGACAGACACAAATTAGATTACCTATTACTGTGCTCCACAGCCCTGGAATTAGGCAGCTCTTTTTGAAAATCTTAATAAACGTCTGGTGATTTTCCTCTCACCACTGCTAAAATCTTCTTTTGCAGGCTGATGATTTTGAGGATGCAGAAGAGCAGACAATTTCTTGCATAAGCCCTCAGCTTATGAAGACCAGACAAGTCCTGGCAGAGATCACAGAAAAACGCAGAGCATGTTTGGAAGTGGTCACACAAAAGAAGGACTTCACTACGTGGGTGAAGGAAGCCCTAGAAGGTAAAACATCCTGTCTTTTTGTATGTGCTTTTATATAAATATATATTTGTATGTGCATACACACATATATATTATATATATTACGCTGGAGAAAACAAATGTTAAAGTGGCATTATAGTTAGGTATGGTAATAACATCTTCACTTACGTTAGGAAAACCCTAGAAATCGATTAAATACAAATAGAGAGACAAACACAACCAATTAATGACTGTTGTAAATTCAAGAAGCCAGTAAATAGTCGCAGGTCCTGGTTGTTGTGGTAATTTCTCTGCTTTATTATTTTTCTTTTTTCTTTTTCTCTCTGAAATAACACTGCCGATGCGTTTCACCTTAAAAAAAGCTTCATCAGGGTTGCAGACATGAAAAGAACACATATGTATAAAACCTGATAGGATTATATGTGACACTAATGATAAGTCTATTTACCACTCATGCCATATATATAAAATAACTCACCGCTCAAGGCATTTATAAAAAAACAGTCCCATAATCAAATCGCATTACAGAACACACATGTGAATCTCTATTATCCAAGGCAATGCCCTTTGATGGAGTTGGCAGGTTCAACAAGCCATTACATTTAGAAAACAAGTGAGTTTCATAACTACCAGTGATAGTCAATCACTAACATAAACGCAAACGTATGAGCAATTCCACATAAAAGAATCACATTCAAACCCCAAAGTAAGAGACACCATAAAGACAGGATTCAGACAAGTAGAAATGAAAATTGAAAAGTATTCCAAAAAGTGAGTTTAGTTTAAGCAAACATAAGAACATTTGTGATTAAGCGTGTCCAGCCTCTTATTAAAAGAATCACATAGTTAGAAATAGAGCCATAAGATATAAAGTTACAAGTGCACTCTAAAAACCGGGCACAAAACGTATACCTCATGATATATATGAGTGTCCTATGCAAGCACACCTGTGCCCTACTTCATACCTTGATCAATCCCAGTAGATAAAAGAGAGCCCAAAAATGTAAGTGCTTGGATCTTAATGGTTTCATTACAATAAAACATAAGCCACTCCGGAAGAAACAAAAATTCTGTTCTGTGTATAGTCAGGCTTACTTAACTCTACAAAAGTCCAAGATCGATTATTAGTATCGGTCTTTAACAACTAAACAGATAGGAGTTACACTGCTCCCAAAGATTGCATACTAGTCTATCTCCAAAATTACCAACCTTCCACTAGTACTACAGGTTTTAACTCCACAATCTTCCAAGACTTCCAATAATCCGAGAATATAAGCAGCTTAACGCCCATACACGTCATCACATCATCATAGAAGTCAAACAAATGAAGTTGCTTCTATATAAAAGAAAACAGGGGACAGGATATTAGCCAGTCACTCCCCAGTTAGTCCTTCATCATAAAGACTCTTACCCAAAATCGAACATTATTCACTGATCGACATGTCTTAAATGTTATCTGTTATAATAAACATAAATCACAAAAGAAACAGGTAAATGAATAAGTATCCATAAATTGGTTATGCCCTGTTTAGTCTGTTATGCTGCCCATGCAAGCATTTTGTCTGTGGTCAGCTTGCTGCCCTGATTGTCCAAGTCTGTCCCTGCCCCCTCCCTCCTGCCCAGTGTGGACTTTTTGTGCTCTCACTGCCTCTCACACTTGCCCTCCATTCTTAACGTCCTGTTCACCTACTCCCTGGTGTCAGAGTCCATGCCCTTATCTCTTGCCTCTGGCCCTGCATGGTCCGATGTGCTGCCATTGCCCCTCCTTCTTTCCTTCCATGGCTACCTCGTTGTCCTCGGCTTTGCCCCCACCTTTGTCCGAGTCCATACCCCATCCTCCTCACTCCACAACTGTGTGGTCCATTGTGATGCCACTACCTCTCCTTCCTTGCGTGATTAGCTTGCTGTCCCTACATTGCTCCCCCTGCCCTCCGTTGTCCAGGCGCATGCCACTGCTCCTTCCCTTCTGACCTCCGTGGTTCATTGAACTGCCACTGCCCCTCCTGCCTACCCTGCGTAGTCCGTTGTGCTGCCACTACCCCTCCCGCATTCACAGCATGGTCAGCTTGCCCTTAATTGTCTTGAGTCCAGCACCTACCCTCTTCCTTCTGCCCTCCATGGTCCTTTGTGCATGACCTAGCTCACTTCCTCTTGCTCATCATGGTTCATTGTGCTGTTTGTTACCCTCCCGCCTTCCGTACATGGTCTTTTATGCTGCCACTTCTCCTCCGACGTTCCGTGCATAGTCCACTGCTTTCCACCTTCCCTCGATTGTCCGTGTATGTGCCACTTGTAGTGTCTTGTGAGTTAACAATGATGGGACCGTTTCTGTTCCTGATGGACTCCGTAGAACTATGACGTAAGTGTTTAGCGTGGTGATTCAAGTTTGTGTTTATAATGTTGAGTTTGCAGTTACACGCATAAGAATAAAGGAATAAAGATGTGTAATGCCAAGCTTTGCGTGCGGCATGTTCATTTACGAGTTCCCAGGCTGGGGAGGATGCTACAGCTGGTGGCGAGTAGGGGATACCAATACCCCCGCAACTTGAAGATCGACTGTGCTCTCCCATAGAGTTTGCAGAGGACCAGCAAACTGCTTGTGTGTGCCACATGCGCCTCTGTCAAAGAGAAGATCGACGATTGCCATATGTGGAGTCAAAGTGCCATGCCAGCCAATGTGAAGCATTTGAATATAACACAACCCACTCTGAGAAGCTTACTCATCGTTGGCCAGAAACCTGCTGATAAGGCCGTGAAATAGATATTTTGCCACTATGCGACACTGAGCTATAAATCATATGGAATAATATCGCTAAAGGCACTAACAATTAGGTACAGGGAAGCGCTAGTAGCAGCAACAATAAAGTGGGAGAAAGTGCTAGAAGCAAAGATAGCAAAATACAGACGTGCTAGGGGCAGTGAAAACCAAGCTGAGAGATAATTGTGGTACTTATTAAAAGCTGAGTAAAGAGAGTCATCATACCACCGCTTTGGGCGAAGTGACCCAAGTAAAATACCCCAGGGTTGTGAGTAGGAACTGTTAATCCTTGAAGTGGACAATTTTTGAGGAAAGAAGGGGCCCCTGCATACAAATGGATTGCCAAGAGCGGGGAAAAGTATATGCAATTTTAGAAAAGTTCTTTAGCAACAATATGTTCGAGGCATATGAGCTGCAGATTGTACACTTAGCATAGGTCGCCATCTGGTGTTGGGCCCGGATGTTTGCAGTTTGTTTTTCTTCTTGGACAGTCTTTGGAAGTCACGAGTTTGGTGACTCCTCCTTCGGTCCGTACTGCGCATGGGCTTCGGCTCCATCCTCAGATTGTTTTTTTCCACCATCGGGCTCGGATGTGATACTTCGTGCTCCGGCTTCGAACTTCTACGGTTCCAGCCTCGTCGGAAAATCCTCGATTCTTCGAGTTCCTTCATCATCTTCATCTCTCGAAGCGGCACTTTCTCCATCCCGTACATCGACACCGGCCTTCGGGCCCTCCGCGACTCCGGTCCCGGCCGATGGAAAGGACTCCGTTCAAAAAGTGCCCAAAATGTGGGTCTAAATTTCCCCACACCGACCTCCATCAGGTGTGTAACCTTTGCCTCTCTCCGGAACACGAGGCCAGAGACTGCCCCGCCTGCAAGTCTTTTCGATCGAAGAAGACCATCCGAGATCGAAGAGCTCGACGCACCATGGCGCACTCATCCTCTGCAGCTCCACCGGACATCTTCGGAGACGACGCCGAAGCTTCGGGGCAAACACACACCGAGCAGGAGGAAGACGTCGTCAGCACTTCCGAGGCCGATGACTCCGACGTGGAGGACATTACACCAGCGCAGCGGGCCGTGAGTACTATGCCCCCTCCCACCCCCACGCCGAAAACCAAAGAGACTCAGGTTACTCCCTCGCCTGCCGGCCTGGGCAAAACCAAAACCAAAACTTCGATCACCCCACCTTCGGGCCCGGTGTCGAAGCTCCCAAAGTCTCATGGCAGCTCGGGATCGAGCCAGCCGACACCCGGTGCCGAAAAACAGCATCCGGCACCGAAGACTGCAAAATCCAGCTCGACTCCGAAACCACCGGTGCCGAAGCCTGGACACTCGGTGCCGACCAAACACAAACACAAATCTGTCGGCACCGATGCTCCGGCGCCGAAACATCATTCGACGCCGAAACACCCGGAGACCTCAAAAAAGCATGGCGCACACAGACCATCGAAACCCCCGGTTCCGAAATCACCGGTGCCGACAGACGACTCGACACCATTGGCTCTGTTTACACCAGACCCTTTACAAAAGACTTTGTCCAAAGATCCAAAGACTGGGCTTTTGACTTTAACTACCAAGAAAAGACGCCTTGATGCTCCGGCTCCTCCTCCTCCACCCAAAAGGAAGGACTCTGCTACTTCTCCCCTCAGAGTGCCCTCCCCACCACCGCCTCCCCTACCCCCTCCACCTCCTCCACCGCCTCCACCTCACAGGTCTCCGCCACCTGTACCTCACTACGATCCGACCCCATCCCCAGATCCGGATGATGGGGATCCGGACAATTACCCGGCGGACGCCCCAATGGATCCCACTCCACCAGGGACCCCAGATCCATGGGAGGATTACAATAACCCTGATATACCCAATGTACCTCAGGACGACCTATACCCATCAAGACCGTCTCCTCCAGAGGACTCCTTAGGGTTTCACCATTTAGTGCAGAGAGCAGCACACTGCCATGGGGTGGACATGCACAGTGAACCAGTAGAAGAAGACTTCCTACTGGATACATTTGATATACAAGACAAATCCACTTCCATTTTACCCATGCTTAAGGGTGTCACCAAGCACGCTACAGAGGTGTTCAAAGACCCTGTCAGAGCCAGAGTACTGAACCCTAGAATAGAGAAGAAGTATAAGGCGGCACCCACAGACCCTGCTTACATCAAGGGCCCTGCTCCCCTAGATTCCCTAGTTGTCTCCACAGCTAGAAAGCGGGCTAACTCCCAATCCTCAGGAGATGCCCCACCGCCAGACAAAGAATCTAAACTTCTGGACGCGTCTGGTAAACGCACCGCCTCCCAAGCTGCAAACATGTGGCGCATTGCAAACACACAAGCACTGCTTGCGCGATATGATAGAGCACACTATGACGAACTAGAGGCTCTTATGCAGCACCTTCCAGAAAAATACAAGCACAAGGCTCATGACCTGATACAGGAGGGTAAACTAATTACAAACACCTCCATTAAGTGTGCCCTCGATGCAGCCGACACTGCTTCTAGGGCCATAAATACCAGTGTCCTGCTTCGTCGCCACGCCTGGCTCAGGATCTCAGGGTTCAAGCCTGACGTCCAGGCATCCATACTCAATCACCCCTTTGACCAGGAAACACTCTTTGGGCCAAAGGTAGACGAAGCGCTCGAAAAGATGAAGAAAGACACAGACACAGCAAAGTCTATGGGGGCACTCCAAACACAAGCCTCCAAACGTTCCTTTCGACGCTCGTCCTTTCGTGGCACAGGCAGAGGCTCCTCCACCGATAACGCCTCTACCTCCTACAAGTCCCCTCCTCAAAATACCTTTTCAAAGGGCAATCAGAGAGGTGGTTACAGGGGTAACAACAATAAGGGCAGGGGCAAAACCAACAACACCCGTTCTGCCACCCCACCCACACAATGACTCCCCTCCGCTCCCCCCAGACCATCCCACTCCGGTCGGGGGCAGACTACAAGACTTTATCCACGCATGGGAGTCCATAACATCGGACAAATGGGTGACCCAAATCATTCGGTCAGGGTACTGTCTCGAACTAACATCTACCCCACCCAATATCCCACCAAGGCACCGTCCAATGTCTCAAGAACATTCCACACTGCTCAAACAAGAGGTACTCTCACTCCTCCAAAAACACGCTATAGAGCAGGTCCCCGTCAATCAACAAAATCTAGGGGTCTACTCCCTATATTTCTTAATACCAAAGAAAGACGGGACCCTCAGACCCATTCTCGACCTCCGGCCTCTAAATGCCTACATACATTCAGACCATTTTCACATGGTCACCCTACAGCAAGTCTTCCCACTCCTCTGCCAGGGAGACTTTCTCACAACCTTGGATCTGAAAGACGCATACTTTCACATTCCAATACACCCCTCTCACAGGAAATACCTCAGGTTCGTGGTGGACGGGCAACATTACCAATTCACGGTTCTCCCCTTCGGGGTCACCACCGCACCACGGGTGTTTACCAAATGCCTAGCAGTAGTAGCAGCACACCTCAGACGTCAACACATTCACGTCTTCCCTTACCTGGACGACTGGCTGATAAAAGCCGCGTCCTACGACCAATGTGTGCAACATACAAACAGCACCATCCAACTGCTCCACCAGCTAGGCTTCACGGTGAACTACCAAAAGTCCCACCTCATACCATCTCACACAAAGCAATATCTCGGGGCCACTATAGACACCTCCAAGGGTATTGCCTATCCAAACTCAGCCAGAATCACAAGCATTCAAGCCTTACGCAAAACATTCCTTCCTCAACACTCTCTTCCAGCAAGAGTGTTTATGAAGCTCATAAGAATGATGGCGTCTTGCATCTTCATAGTGCCCCATGCAAGACTCCACATGCGTCCACTTCAAGAGTGCCTAGCACAACAGTGGAACCAGGCCCAGGGTCAGCTGACGGATCTGGTGTTGGTGGACGGCCGCACACATCACTCTCTGCAGTGGTGGAACACCACAAACCTTTCCAAAGGGCGGCCGTTCCTGGACCCGGTTCCTCAGGTGATTCTAACAGCGGACGCATCGCTCTCCGGCTGGGGAGCGCACCTCCTACACCTCACCATGCAAGGTCTATGGACGCCACAGCAAAAATAGCTCCACATCAACCACCTGGAGCTCTTGGCGATCTTTCTAGCCCTAAAATCTTTCCAAAAACAGATTTCGGGCAAAGCAGTCCTCATTCGCACAGACAATATGACTGCGATGTATTATATACAGAAACAGGGGGGGACACACTCTCCCCAGCTCTCCCGCTTAGCCCAGAGCATATGGAGATGGGCAATTCCCCAAAACATCTTTCTCCTGGCACAGCACGTTCCAGGCGTACAAAACACCATGGCAGATCTGCTCAGCAGACAAACACAACAACTACACGAATGGGAACTGCATCCACAAGTTCTTCACCCATTCTTCCAACAGTGGGGGCATCCTCAGATAGACCTCTTCGCCACCCACGAAAACAAAAAATGCCCAAGCTTCGCCGCCAGATACCCACACCCATTGTCCAAGGGCAATGCGATATGGATGAACTGGTCAGGCAGATTTGCATACGCCTTTCCACCTCTCCCACTAATTCCATTAGTGGTCAGGAAGCTACAACAGCACTCCCTCACACTCATTCTGGTAGCTCCGACGTGGGCCAGGCAGCCGTGGTACACCACGCTACTACAACTGTCAGTGGTACCACATCAAAAACTGCATCTATCCCCATGCCTCCTAACCCAGAACCATGGAGAAATCAGGCACCCGGACCCAGCTCAGCTCAACCTGGCGATCTGGCTCCTGAAATCCTAGAATTCGGATACCTTAACCTTCCCCCTGATTGCATGAACATCATCATGGAAGCCAGACGTCCTACCACTAGAGCATGCTATGCCGCAAAGTGGAAAAGATTTGTAATTTACTGCCGTAACAATACAATCAACCCTCTAGATGCATCCATACAGCACATCATATGCTATCTGCTCCATCTTCACAGGTGTAACCTGGCATATTCATCCATACGCCTACACCTAGCAGCGATCGCTGCCTATCTACAAAACAGGCAGCATTTATCACTCTTCAGAGTGCCCGCTATTAAAGCCTTCATGGAAGGCCTTAAACGAGTAATTCCTCCCAGGGCACCACCTTCCCCTGTATGGAATCTAAATTTAGTTCTTACACGTCTAATGGGTCCGCCCTTCGAACCAATGCACAAATGTGAGCTACAGTTTCTCACCTGGAAAACAGCTTTCCTTGTAGCTATCACTTCCCTTAGAAGGGTTGGTGAAATACAAGCGTTCACCATACAGGAACCCTACATACAAATGCATCACAGCAAGGTCATACTTCGCACAAATCCGAAGTTTCTGCCCAAAGTCATTTCCCCCTTCCACCTCAATCAATCAGTGGAATTACCTGTCTTCTTTTCGCAACCCCAATCTGTTGCAGAAAGGGCCTTACACACGCTTGATGTAAAAAGGGCGTTACTATACTACATACAAAGAACGCAACCCTTCAGGAAGACTAAACAATTGTTCGTTTCCTTCTCTCCACCACATAAAGGCAACCCCATTTCGAAATCAGGGATAGCTAGGTGGATTGTAAAATGCATACAAATTTGCTATCAAAAGGCAAAGAGAACATTATCTGTTCCCCCTAAAGCCCACTCTACAAGAAAGTTAGGGGCTTCTATGGCTTTTCTAGGGAATATACCCTTAGATGACATCGGCAAGGCAGCCACATGGTCTACACCGCACACCTTCACAAAACACTACTGTGTAGATGTGCATTCCAAGCAGCAAGCTAGGGTGGGCCAGGCTGTACTAAAGACACTTTTTCAAACGGCTGCAACGGATACCGGTGGTCGCCGCTAAGGTTGGGTACTGCTATGTAATCTATGCTAAGTGTACAATCTGCAGCTCATATGCCTCGAACGGAATATGCTACTTACCAGTATGCATCTGTTCTTGGCATGTAGAGCTGCAGAGTTGTACACGCCCACCCGCCTCCCCGGCTACCTGTATCCGTTCCAGTACATCTTATTTAGATACAACACATGGGTTTCTCGCTGTTATTACTACGCTCCATCATTTCCCTGTTGGCGAAAAACAATCTGAGGATGGAGCCGAAGCCCATGCGCAGTACGGACCGAAGGAGGAGTCACCAAACTCGTGACTTCCAAAGACTGTCCAAGAAGAAAAACAAACTGCAAACATCCGGGCCCAACACCAGATGGCGACCTATGCTAAGTGTACAACTCTGCAGCTCTACATGCCAAGAACAGATGCATACTGGTAAGTAGCATATTCCTTACATTTGGATTGCGGGCATATGAATATACATATTAGCTTAACATCATCTCAAGTGGACATTGATATTTTTCATATATGACTAGAAAAATTAATTAATTCAACTAGTTAAAGGTTAAACAGGATAATTAATCATATTATGGAATGTTTGAAGATGTGAAAACTGATGATGTTTTGTCTATTGTATTTACACCACACTGTCTCATTATATGTATTTTGTTATCTAATTGTGTATGAATTGGTGTTAAGGACAATCTTGAATAATTGTCTAGGTAGTCTTCTAATGAAATCTTAACTTTTTTTGTATTGTATATCAAATAAATATTTTTTGCTACTTTTAATATAAAATACATTGGTTTTTGGTCTATATTTCATTATAATTTATTCTTATTGTAATCTATGATGTTAAGCTAATGTGTGTATCTACATGCCCGTGATCTAAATGTAAATATTCTTGCTCAAGAACTTTTCTAAAATCCCTGAAGTGGACACCACAGAAGGTGCCAGGTGCATATTACACCACTCAAAAGTCCTTCAAGAGATGAAAAGCTCCGATAGCCACCTGAAAAGAAGATTTAACCATTCTCATTGGCCATAACGAGCCTGAAGCAAGCACATTGTAAGGACTTGTCGATGATATGAATGGTGCAAGTCCAGGTGAACAGCATAGACTCTCAACGTCAGTAAGGGCCAGACCTGGTTATAATGCTGCTGCATTCCTAAAATCATAGCTTCCATTTGATTACAATTTTATGAATGTAAATTCATCAGTGGCCACAATTGCTCAGTCGTGATGCACAATTTGAATCATTTATGTTGTGCAATGACATGATCTACACAGACATGCTACTAAAATCCGCAAAAGTCAATCAAATCTTCATTTTGCAGAAACATACATCTCATCTATCATACTTGAGCACAAGATGTTATCAATCGTGGAACATCCTTTCCGAAAGCCCGATTATTCAATGGGTAAAAGCTGATAAGTTGTAACCGAAGCTGTTAATTGATTTAAGAGTTTTGGCAAATATCTTCCCCATTAGATCAAGAAGGGCTATCAGATGATAATTTTTGGGGCAAATTGAGATCTCCATTTTTATAAAGAGGAATGATGTATCTGCCCATCCAAGACAGAGGAATCAGATCAGCTGTTGAACAATTTTCAAATAGAGGTGTAAGTACTTATGCCACAAGGTTGGATCAATTTTGAGCATGCTTGCAGGTTTGACATCAGGACCTTGTGCTTGGAAGTTAAGTCCAAGGATTAGGTTTGCTATTTCCTCAGTTGTTAATCCATTTCAGAAAGAACTAAAGGCAGTAGAAAGTGAATAAATGGGTTAATGATTTTTGTTGAATGATATAATATTGCAAAGTGATTACGCTATTGCTCTTTCTCTATTGAAATTGTTTTTTTAGAGCAATTCTTTCCTACCTTGATGTATTTTTTAATTCTGAAGATAAAATCAGGTATTTTGACCTAGTAATAACTGTTGTAGAAACTTGAAAGTCTTCAAATATGTCCGTGTTGATAAGATCAATTACATCATGAATTAATTGCTCTAACCATAATATCATGCCTTCTGCAAGATCATTTGTGTGTGTGTGTGTGTGTATGTGTATATATATATATATATATATATATATATATATATATATATATATATATATATACACACACACACACACACACATGCACACACGATTGGAACAACATTGTATTTCAAAAGTTTGTACTAAATTTTTTAAAATGATACCACAGAAGTAGTTAAAAGTAGTGTAGAGTTGATCGCTCCATATGTTGGATTTAATTTCCGGTTTCATGATTGTAAGGAAATTCCTCTTTTTGTATGGTCTCCTCCACGTTTTTGGGCTGATGCTGCTGGTTTTTCAACTCTGAGAGTACTCTGAGGCCTGCTAACCAGACCTTTGTGCCAGTGCCGTGACCCTAAAAGGTGTATGTCGAATTGACTCATACCAAATCGGCATAGGCTAGCTTACTTGTAAGTCCCTAGTATATGGTACCCAAGGCATGTAAATTAGAGGGTCACTCCAGTAAATTCAACACTGGTTGTGCCACCCTAGATGTGACCCAAAGTGAAACATATCTCCCAGTCTGCCATTGCAGATTGGAAGAGTCGTTTTGAAGGAGACTATGGTCCATCCCAGAACTCCTGCACTACAGCATAGCCCTCCAGGATGTCATTGCCGCTGGCCACTCGGTATCTGTTCCCTGGCTTAAACATATCAAACGGTCACTAGAACTCACTCGGGCCATCTTCAAAAAGTTAAATTGGTCAGCGATCAAAGCAAAATTAGCCACAAGAACAGATCTCCCTGCCTTAAAACAAACATTCTAGGACATCAAGCCCCGTAACAGTTATGAGTCTTTTTGGGACCATGTCACCGCGTCATGTGATAGGAAATTATATTTCCAATTAAGAGTGGGTACATTGCTGTTAAGAGCTTTCATGAAGAACTACTGAAGCTACTGATATTTGTCCTGCTTGAAAGTCCCAGGCTGAGAGTGTCCCGAATGTCCTCTTCACTTGCCCTGCTTTTGCTCGTCCGCGGAACCTCTGGTTGGCTTTTATTTGTAGGCGAATAAGTCACTGTAGCGTTTTATTGGCTCTTTGTATATTGAGGTCTGATTGCTCTCCAACATATGCTATACTAAACCTCTTGCTAAATATTTAAGCGCTATGTGGATTTTGCGTAGGAAACTCATATCTTCTGTTTAGCAATCACTTATTTATTTTTAAACACAAAACTGTATATGAACCCTTATTCTATTAAGAATTGTATTATAGCATTTGGGGATGTTATTTGTAATTTTGCAAATATATGTATAGTCTTTTAATATTTTACTCTGTTTATGTAAATTATGCTTGTTCTGAACTTTTATGGCCCTGGTGGCCGAAAGCGGAGAGTAGTTGCCATTTAAGCACATGGCAAAGCTAAGCTTCCCTCTGTAATATGTGTAATTGACCCTTAATGAAGAACTACTGAACCATAGGCAAGGTGAAGCATATTTCATGGGCAGAGCATATAGTGTCTAAAAATGCATAAAAATTCAGTATATATTAAATAAATTGTATTAGATTTCTTGAGTACTTGTTTTATTTCTTTAATTGTTTTGGTGCTGTTTAAATGCTTCACACTTGTTCTTTTGTGTGCGCCTTGCTACTCACAGCCACACCTACCCAGGGTTGAGCTTTCAGTTTGACAAATGAAACCTACTGGTCCTAAAGGAGTTGGTAGGTGTATACACAGTGAGGTCACACAGCCACACCATATAATACACTCCAGTTCCTCACAATAATTAGTTTGGATCCTGAATAAATGATAACACTGTTGTAAACCAATGAGCATTGTTTGTCTTTGCCAAGAAAATGATCCACTTCCAGATCACTAAATAAGCTCAACTATTACAAATCTTATTATTGGTCCTCTTATATCTAAAATGTAACCTCTTCATTCCCAGCCCAGAACACTTTTTAAACAATTTCCCCAAAACTACTCAATGAATTTACACTGAACCAAGCAAAGTCACTTCCTTTAGTAAAGTTCTGTTTACATGAGAAGTTTTGTGTAAACCCATTCAGTTGCTTTGGTGCATCAAGGAGCAAAGAATCCCATGGAAGTTAAATTGGAAAATCTCACTTTTGGAAACCCCAGCCCTACTTTTAGGCTTCAACTTAACCAATCTGCAAGAAGCTTGCATAACCCAAAAAGTGAATGGCTATTTTTTTGGAAACTTCCATTTAGATTTGTTGACCAGCACCAAAAGTATTAGCAAAACAAAAAATGCCTTGTCAAAGGAAACTCGGACGTAACCATAATTAAAGAGGTGCTATTGTTGTCACTGTAAAATCTTTAAGGCCACAGCAGTGAACCAAATAAGACTCAGTAACACATTATTTAGAGCACCTATATTAAACACACATACACACATTTATAACTATGCTGCATAGGTCACATTCCATGTTATTTTCACAGAGGAGAAAAAATGACATGAGAAAAACATTACTGACTCACAAACTGCATATTACAAATACGTTACGCATGGAAACAACTCTCCTAACAGTCATGATGCCTTTTTAATGTAATTTTTCTTATTGCACAAATACAACGCTATGCATCCTCTTTTTGGTTAAATACCTATATATTTTTTCTTTTAATACTCATAATAAAGTACAATGGTAGTGCTTCTCAAACCTTTTAGAACCATGACCCACTTTTTTGAGCGACAAACTTTCACGAGCCACCTAGCTTTAATGTACATGAGGTGGGGTGATTTTGTTAATGTGTGTAGGAAGCTGGCTCTGTATATACTATAGCAAAGTGAGATATAGTGTGCACAGATTCCAGTGGAACCCAAAAGGTAGGCAGAGGTAAAAGTACAAAGAAACTTACTCTCTATTTGGGGTAGTGTGGTCGAGCAGTAAGGCAGTATCAGAGGACAGTGTTAAGCATTTGTTGTACACAGTCAGCAAATGAATTCACACACTTAAATACTGAACTTCAGACTAATTTTTTTTGTATAAAAATATTCTTTTATTTATTTCATTTCCTGGAACCAAGCAAGCCTGGCACAGGTAAGTGATAAATACTTTGCAGTAAATAGACAGTTGTATTACAGTTTGGATTGGTAATTGTATATGCACTTTGTTTTGACTTACAGTATTGTTTCAGAGAAATTCAATGCTTTGTTAATACAGTACATAGACTTGAATGGACTTTTCAGTAAACTACCAGGTAAGTTACTTTTTAGATTACTTTTCTTACTCGGAGCAGTATACCTGGATACTACTCTGGGACATTTCCTGCAAGTAAAATCGTTTTTGTCAAATAGTACAATTTTAAAGAATTTCTTAACGTTTTCAAACTCCACACTTAAAAACTTTTCCAAGAAAACAGTCAATGCTATGCTTTGACGGAAAATAGTGTGATCAGTTTTAAGGTAAGTATTTGGTAGTGGGAGTTGAGGCACTAGGACGGCTGGGTGCTGAGTGCTGAAGCCCAATGTTATCCAATGGGGGATAGGGGGCCTCCGGTTGGTGGCTGCTGACGAGCAGGCCACTTGGTTGTGGGAGCAAAGCTCCTAGACTTTAGCTCAGGGCAAATGGGGAAACAAAGTAGCACCATAGGTGCACCCTCAGCGGCATTAGGGCGGCAGGGTGCTGTTTCAACGTCGGGGGCCCTGTTTGCAATGGGGAACCTCCGGTTTGCAAAGGCACTGCCGATTGGGGACGAAGGTCTTCTGGGTGCGACCACCACTTCGAGAGGTAAGTTGGGGGTTGGTTAGGCACCGTCGGTTTGGCCACCCTAGGCCATGGGGCGTAGGGTGCAGGGGTGCCTTTTAGGGTCGGATCTTCTTACCAGCTCCTGGTCACGGTCTGGGTGACCTTCCGGATTTAGGCTGAAGGCGTCTGCTGGAGGCTTGAGGCAGGTTAGGGGTCACCAGATCTCGGGTTAGGATCACTGGGAGGACCTCCTCGTGGTGTTTGCCCACCTGAGCTCGGGCCGTTGACGGCGGGTGCAGAGTGGTGCGGATTTGCGGTGTCCAACCGGAGCCAGAGGTTGCAGATGAACAAATCCGGTGTTCACCGGAGACACAGTCTTTGTGGTTGAAAGCAGGCAGGTCCTCTGGGGTTTTCGAGGTTGCTGGCTGCAGGACACACCGGGATTTCGCAGGAGCAGGTTTGAGGGGGAGACAGGCCGGTAGGGCTGGGGCCTGAGTCAGTGGACGGCGTCTTCTTGTTAGCTTCGGCACAGCTGTTCAGTCCTTCTTCCTTTCTTGTAGCTCTGGTCTGAGGAAGTAAAGTTCAGGGGTACTCCTAAATACTAGATTTAGGGGCTTTATAGGTAGGTAAAAGGTTGGGACCAATGGGTCCCTTCCCTGGGGTGGGTACATTCCCTATTATGCCACCCTCTGCAAGATGGCTGAGACTGAGAGTTGTGCTTCACTTCGCCTCCCCCACCTGAGGGGTGGAGTTGGCAGAGGTGGGCACACCTCTCTTCCTCACTTGTTTTTCCTGCCAATTCTCCCACCCAAAGTAGGGTCAGAACCAGTGGGGACCAGTTTCTGAGAGCAGCAAGTGGCCTGGGGAAGCTCACAAAGGCGGCAAGCCTATGAAGCTTCCCCTTTGTGGACCTTGCCCATCCTGGGGGAGGAGGCTTGGCATCTCATCCCAGGATGTGCAATGTTCCAGGCCATCAAAAGAGCAGCAGGCTCTCGACCCGGGGGTCCAGAAACATGTCTGGTGGTGGCAGCTGAAAGCAGCCACTCAGCCTGAACACTAGTGGTAGGTTAGTTTTCAGGGGGCGTCTCTAAGATGCCCTTTGTGTGCATTTTTCATTAAATCCCACACTGGCATCAGTGTGGGTTTAATGTGCTGAGAAGTTTTATTCCAAACTTCTCAGTTCTCAGTGTAGCCATTATGGTGCTGTGGAGTTCGTAATGACACACTCACAGCACCATATACTCTTAATGGCAGCACTGAACTTATAATGTCTAAGAATGGTCTTGGACACTGTAGGGGTACAGGGCTCCTGCACCTGTACCCTCACTACTGGTATAGTGCACCCAGCTAGAGGAGTGATTGATCTATGCCAGGGCAGTGGGTTGTAGACATGGCACACACGGATGTGTGCCATGTCGACTCTTCACTTTGTTGTGCACCAAAACACGCAGCCTGCAAAGGCAGTGTGAGAGTGTGATGGTACAGGACCTCTAAGGGTGGCACAATACGTTCTGCAGCCCTTAGAGGCCTTCTCTGGTCACTGGGCACCTGTGGTACCATTTACCAGGGGCTGCCCTGTGGCCAGAGATGCCAGTTGGGTTTAGGCTTCAATGCAGTTTTAGGGAAAGAACATAAGCCCTGGGTACCTGATTAGCAGGAGCCCAGGGCACACTAAGTCAAAAGCACATCAGCAATTCAGCAAAAAGTGGGGGTAACCGTGCAGAAAGAGGGCACTTTCTCACAATGTGATAACAGCGATTGTATGTAAATGTCATTACTTTGACCACGGCCTTCGATATTAGACTGTGGCAACTATCTTGATCTGCCGATCAAAATGACAGGTGATGAACTGGAATCTGGAGGTAGAACACTTTTCAGAGCAGGGTGTTAGCCTGTGGCATTCAGGGCTTCTGAAAATTCTTGGCGTTTATACAAGTGATTTTAGCAAATTTGAGAAATCCCTTTTGCAGCAGTGTATGGGGTAATGCCTCATATCCATTTTGTGTTAAAACCATGCCTGGCGGTGCATTTTGGACTCCATACATATTAACATAGCATGAACACGGTCCATTGGCATTGGAGCACTTCACATCAGGGATGGCTCCTCCGCAATGGTATCGCCCCACTGCCTCAGCCAGCGGACCAAAAAAAACGAAATTGTTTTATTTTTTGGCTACTGACTGAGCCAGCATCTGTGGGGATGGGTTGGGTTGGGGGTGGAGTTATGTGCACCACTAACTGTGCATGTCTCTTTGGCCGGCTGTTTGAGGCCGGCCAAACAAACATGCCCAGTTAGGTTTCTCCAACCTGGCTGTATTGTACAGCCAGGTTGGAGAAACGGCACAGACTCCTTGACCTGAGCGGAGCATCAAACCAGCGCGAATGCACTGGTTTGATGCTGCGCCATTAAGAGACCAATCCCTGCGCTGTTCTCATGCAGCATGAGAGCAGTGCCAGGATTGGATAGGGAGTCTGCTGTTGTCCCAGTGTGTGCTGGAACAAGGAAGCAGAGGATCTCCCAGGTACGAGGCAGCAGAAGCAGGCTGAGGTAAGTTTTATTTTTTTATTTTTTCCCTCCGAGCCCCCGGCCCGCAATCCCCACCACGCTCGTGTCATCCACCTCCCATCACCACTATCAGTATGTATCGCCGCCACTGCTTCACATGAGCACCAGATTAAATTACACACGGTCAGACTCATTTTATTAGAAGCATGGGCGATTGAGGGATTTGCCTAGAACCAAAGGATGTGTAGCCAATGCCAGGATTCAAACCTGGTTCCCCAGATCCAAAGTCAGCCGTTCTGGCCGTTAAGCCACATACATATTTCTTAATTTATGGGTGAAATTCATGCACTAGTGATATGGTTGTGTATGCTCAACTATAGTGAACACATTGTCTGTTGAAGTGGCCTTTGTGGAGTAAAAAACAACAGAAACAAATACTAGAAGGTTTACCCAAAGTCTTGCTTGTAATACTTGCAAGGGTTTGTTTTAAAACCGCACTTAAGGACATAGTTCAGCACCTTTTCACATGTGTGTGAACAGGGCTAATCACATTAAATATTACTTACACCTATACCAGGAGTGTCAGGACATACTAAAATTCGGCTTGCAGCCCACATTTTGGTAAACACTGTATTATAGCATAAACCATTTATGAGAATGAGCAAAATGTAAAATGCTTTTTATTATCAGCCATAATGACCCACTCGGCTTTGCCTTTCATTAGTCATGGCCCCTCCCTACCCTCAACAATGGTAATAGCATATTGCACTCCTCCTATCTGCACGATAGATAGATGGATAGATAGATAGATGCCACCCTTTAACTGTTTATTAAAGATTAGAGTGCTCAGGAGCAGTAGATTTGATGGTTCTTGACTACTGTCTGACATGGATTAACCTGCAGATGATTGTACCTTTCCTGCTCTTTTTTCTTCATGCTTTACTCTATACCATTCATGCCTACTTGATTTTCTGGAGGATTATATCAAAGAACAACAAATTGTCTCTGTCAGTGCCTTTGATGACATTTGCTAGTTATAGTCTCTGATAATCGAGTATTGAGTAACTCGTTTATGTGGCATATTAGTGAGATATGTAGTCTATATTGTGATATCCTTATTAGTAGGGCAGTACACACATTTCCAAGTTCTTCTTAAGCTATAAGATGCTTTTATTTAACCCACTCAAGAGTCTGAAACCAATTGTGCTCTCATTATTTTTTTTCCACAAACTTTAGACATCAATGAGCTCAAAGTGTTTGTAGACCTGGCCTCCATTTCTGCTGGTGAAAACGACATGGATGTGGATCGCGTGGCCTGCTTCCACGATGCTGTGTTGGGTTATTCCCCTCTGCTATATGAGCTGAAGCCAGAGTCTGGTCTGCAGGAGCTCATGCAGTGCCTGAGTAAACTCTGGAAAGCCCTTGAGAATGATGAAAAGCTTCCAAAGAAACTGGTAAGTTCTGCAGTCCTGGTGTGCATAGATGCAATGAGTATCAGAGTAGTGTATTTAGTATCATTCTTTTCTTCACCCTCTGCTCTCCAAACATCCAAGAAGTGGCAGATTGCAATAAGGAAATGGTTACAAAGAACAGATGTAGCTAGTCCTCTAGGAAGCGAAGATTAGTTTTCTTAATTGAACATGCTAGTTAACTTGGTGCAGTCATGTTCAAGGATCTTGGTGAGACAATGTTCAGAAAAAATATTTACCAATCCTTTGTCAGCTCATGAAATGTTTTAGGGTAGAACATACTTTTCATAAATGGAAATTTAAGCACAGAAGAATAACTAATTTGATGTGCAAGATCATTGTTCCATGTGGATGTGCACTTACCCCCTGCTTGGACCTCTGTCAGCAGTACATTTCCGATGACCTGTAATGCCTCTGCATTATTGCATACTGTTACATCTCAGGTGTGTCATAGCCATATCTATTGATTGTTTACCTAACACCATCATATATTTAGCATGCCTTACTGCATGGTAAACAATGTATTTGTATGAAATGGAGAGATTTGATTTTTCTTTTTTTTAAATGTTTTTTTCCATAGGAAGATTCCGCCCGCCACTTACAGTGGTTAAAGACAGTGAAAGAAAGCCATGGCTCAGTTGAGTTATCCTCTTTGTCTTTAGCCACCTCAATAAACCGCAAAGGGATTTATCTCATCCGTGCACCACCAGAACGCGAGAGGGTGAGTACAAGTCACTAGAAATTTGACGCATTAATAGAAACTTCAAAGTTTAGCACCCATGTGCTTGAATGTTTGTCTGTTTATTTTATTTCAAGGCTAAAACAGGTTATTCATTTACCAATACAATGTAAAACTAATGCAATCAAGGGTCTCGTATGTA
This sequence comes from Triturus cristatus, assembly GCF_964204655.1. Lineage (NCBI taxonomy): Eukaryota > Metazoa > Chordata > Amphibia > Caudata > Salamandridae > Triturus > Triturus cristatus. The sequence goes on along the minus strand of NC_140590.1, from coordinate 723,281,445 downwards.
ATCATAACAACATATCATCTTCAGTGCTCATTTCATGTTTCAAGATCATTTTATACTCTTTATATACATCCAAGGTATTTTAGCTCCGCCGATATCTGCCTATTAGTCCACCAGGTTCTGCATCTGCAGGTCTTCATGTAGAACAAGCTCTCCGTTCACGACCACTCACCTCCTGTTTATTTTTCCACCTCCCGATGGGGGTGCTTGCTCCATTCTTACACCTGTCCCTCCAACTATATTTCATAAGTTACTGTGTGATGTTCTAAAGTCATAAGTAACCAGGTAGGCGCATAGTGGAACCAAGATATCCTTGGATCGCACCATAGGGGACAATAATGAGGAATACTGGTCTGTATCGTCATTCCATTATAGCAGATCTTTAGTTTACCTCATAGTGGTTGGGGTAGAGCCTCTCCTCATTTGCACTACGACCTGTCATTTCACCATACGTATGTAAAGGCAGTAAATTGGTGAGTACTCTTAAGCACTTCCCTGCCTTAACCTAAACGTGTATTTATCATTGGAACACACTCATCCAGCATGCCTGTTTTGCTGTGCACAGAATCTACATTATCTGCCCCTCATCAAATGAAGCTAGAATCTCCATGGAACCCAAGCTGAAATAGGCGTTGCTCCTTATAATATATTCCGTGTTAAAATGTAATTGGTATTACACGGTGTCTGCCATTTGTAGCCAGCAGTAGGTCAACTGTTTGTCAAGCCTATGATCAGGTCAGAAACCAGTTCATTTCAGGCCCCTAGTTTATCTGTCGGACTGTCCCAATGTGTTAGCTTGTACACTTGATTAACCATTTGCATCTTTTTGAAGTAGTAAGTACATATGGCAGGCGAAAGTGCTGGATAAAGCCTGCAATTTTAGAAGGTTGTATTCTTGAAGATGTCCCTGTGCTATGGATGGCTTACCTTGTCAACTACACCTTGACCACGGTTTCATTAGTAAATGGGAGCTTCGGGTTTTCTTGCATCAGGGCTGCTCAGGAATAGAGCAGGCCATTACAAGTGTATTCCATAAATCTCTTCCAAGCCCACCTGGTGTGTTTATCTATGCTGGTTTTTTTTAGGTGGCCCTCAGTGTCCCTGTCATAGAGTAGTATTGAGAGGTAGACCTGTAATCATGGGAATGAAGAAAGAAGGATGCCACCAGTGACGTGCATACTACTCCCAGGTACAGTTATAGTACAATTCCATAACAGACGTCCCTTTCCAATGATAGCATATGTGTTTCCCATCTAATTTTTGGAGCGGTCTTCCAGGCCATACCAGGCGCAACATTAATAACCTCAGCTTTCTAAAGTAATTCTTTGTGAGTCAGAAAAGGAGGAATTACTGTCTGGGCCAGTACACCTTCAACCTGCTACTAAACTTCAGTCAGCTCATGTGTGGTCTACTGGGCGCCCCACTCCAATCCACAAATGATGCACACCACTCCGCTGGGAAGCACGCTGGTTAATTGCTATGGAGCTACAGTCTGAGTGGCAGGCCCAGCCAAATAGTGCTTCCAGATTAAGGTCTGGTGGCTGCCCTAAACATCGCATGTGAGCACCCTTCCTGCTCACAAATGCTCTCTGACACCCCAGCAGCCACAGAGAGCACCCGGGCAGGCTGGAATGTAAGTCCTGGCATCTCCGTTCACTCCTCTGCCAGGATGCCTCACTTTCAGGACAGGTATGCAGCTCACAAATAGCACTTCCTGGCATGCCTTTCTCACCTCTAATTGGGAATCGCTGCTGGCATCTCTACCATGTTAAACTGCACCACTAGTGCTCTTCTGTATCTTCTCATTTACTTGGTTGCCACCATGCTGCCCCACTCTCCTGCATGCTGCGTATATTTCTTGTAATTTGTGCATTCTGCAGTTACTCCTAGATTCACTAATCACCCCAAGACATGTTACGATGCCCTAGAGTTAATCGCAGCACTGCTGCATAGTTGATGGCAAATATTTTGTGAGGATAGTTTCAAAATTCTATGGCTGGTCCATAGACTAGTGCGACCATTGTGATGTATCGTTCCTAGGTGCCCAGTACTTGTGAAATGTAGCAATCAAAATATGCTGTTTTTCAACACATTGTTTACATAATCACAAGTCAAGTAAATTCATCCGTCCCATTCCTTATTTATATAATTATTTATTAATTCAGTTGGAATTAAATCATTTGAACATAAATGATGTACAAAGCTGAGATACTGATGTGGTACATGGCAAATGACAACTTCCGGAACAATTTCGTTTTATTGGGGGGTTGGGCTTTTGGCGAGCGGGTGGTAGACTGTATTGAATAGCAAATTTCGTACATAACATTAAAGTCAATGTTAGACATGGTGGGAGGCAAGTATGTGCTCGAATTGAGTTAGGGCACAGAGAATGTGAATTCACCCCAAACCATGTATGATTTTTTACATTCAATATAAAATCCCGGAGACACCTACAATAAATAATTACATACATAGCAGTAATGTTTTTCAATCACAAAGCGGTAATTTAAATATGGTTCTGTAAGTTCACTTAACGTTACTTATTAGATTAGCAGATATTGAAATCGCAATATATTTCAGGAATCAAAATTAAAACTTCAATATTTTCATGAAGCTCTGATATCTTAAATGTTCATATTCAGCTTTACTGTTAAGCTACTTTTCTTTCAGTTTTTATCCTCCTCTAGATGACATTAATCTTCAGCTTCTCATCACCCCTCAGGCAACATGTATGTTTCAGTAAACTGCTTATCAAGGATTAAATTATTTATGGTATGTCGTATTCCGTGGTTTAAGTTCTATGCTCAAATGCCAAGTTGTACATTAGAGCCTATCGATTTCTTCATTTACCTATACCTACTATGGAACAGGTTTTGATCCACTTAGTCATATGTTGCTTCCCACTTGTTTCCCACTTGTTTTATCCTACAAATAATCAAAGTTGCACTCATGATTCAGCTCTCTTAGGTTTGTACATCGTTGATCATTTTGGACACACCTTCCTATCTCCAGGTTCTTTAACCATCTTAGACTTTAACTGGCAGCATGTGTCCACACAGATTGGGTATTGTCCATATGCAGTCCAAGTGGGTTAGTCAACTGCTTTGTTGTAAAAACGTGCATGGTCATTTGAAAAAGGTGAAGAGACCGATTTAAGAGACAACATGTTCTCTTTATTTAAGTTAGAAGATATTGGTGCATCAAGGGACATCATACACTCGGGAGAGCTGCCCTCTTTTTTCAGTTCAGTACATTCCATCGCCTTAAACTATAAAGTCTAAAATATGCAAATAACCACAAATCTTCCTACTCTAGAAAATATAAAATAGATCACTTAACATCTATGTAAAAGTTCCAGAAATGCAGAAAAATTTACATGAACTTCACATAGCATTCACAAACAGAGGGGCTGGTTTAAAGTTCTGTGTACCCTGTCTCCCAACTGATAATCCGCCTGATCTATTTAGGGTTGGGAGGACTGCCAGCTTTCTTTCTAAGCGGTAAAGTAATTGGCTAAAGTACCTGCAAAAGAAAGGTTGCTAGTGAGGACTTGAGGACAAGACCGGCAGAACCCAAAGGAAGGCTCCACTCTTGAGGCTCTCTGGGTTACAGGTACACAGTTGTTTTCCGTGAACCCGGGCTGGGGGCTCGAGTGCAGAGGTGTTTTGGCTGGCAGGTCACTGTGGTTATAGGCTCTCACTTGGCTTTGGTGTCCTGGAGAGGGAGAAAAAAACAGGACTGCAGGGACACGCTTGGTGTTGGCCTTGGTGATCCTTCAGTCCCTTGTCGGCAGGTCGGTTTTGGCTTTGTGGTTTCCTGACTGGACGCACAAGCCTTGTTTGTGGCAAATGCTCCAGTACCCAGGGTATTGGTGCTGGGCTACTCCTTAAGGGCCTGGCAAATCCAAACTCGGCAGGGGGACAGATCTGACCTCCTGGAGCAGCAAAACGTCTTCCTGGCAAGATGCTCTGTCGGTGGACCTGATGGTCGGCTAGTCAAGGTACAGGGCAAGTGCGATCAGGTCCTGCATCTGCATGGGGATGGCTCCTCCACCTCAAAGAAGTTTGTGCTTGGATGGTGAAGTGCTGGACAGTCCTCCACAGACATGGAAGGATACGCAGCTTTAAGACAAGCTTGGTCGGTGCAATTGTCGAGGTACCAGCAGCAAGGCAGGATTTGGTGGCAAGTTCAGAGTAAGTTCTCAGATCTTGCGGTGACTGCTCTCTTCTGTTCTCCTTCAGTTCCTGGTGTCAGGGGGCCACCTAAATACTGAATTTAGGGGCGGTAAGGGGAGTGTAAGGTAATAGCCAATGGGCTACTGACCCCAGGGTGACTACACCCCCTTATATGACCACTTTCTATCGAGAGTGGGCATAATCCTGACAGAGTTCCTAGTTCCTCCAAAAACAAGATGGTGAAACCCTTCTTTGAGTGTCCAGTTCAGGTGGCTCACCTTAGGGTTGTGACTAGCCTGATAGTGCTTCACGCCTACTGACTAGTTAATTTTCCCGCCTGCTTTGGTGCCTAATGGGCCCCACGGCAGTGTGTGGCATCCTCCAGGTGTGGAGGAAGCCAGGGTCTTTGAAGCCTCTGGCCTTCATATGCTAAATCACTAGCTATCCTGCTGGGGGAGGTGTAAACACCTGGCAGAGCAGGCATTATTTCTGACCTCTGAGAGCCTTGGCTTTCCTGAGCAGGGTATCAGATACTTGTCTGTGGTGGCAGGCAGAAAGAGTCCAGTCAGCAAGCACACTAAATGAGTGGTATTTTTCAGGGGGTACCATTAAGGTGTCCTCTGGGTGCATGTTGTAATACATCCAACACTAGTATCAGAGTGGATTTATTAAGATGAGGTGTTTGATACCAAACACCATTATTATCAGTGAAGCTATTGTTTAGCTAGGTAACTCGTAATGACCAATGCCCAGTGCATATGCTTAAGATGGCTTTGTGATCACTTGCAATGGCGTGGCAATGGAGCCAGACATTACAGGGGCATATCTGCTCATGCAGATATGTCCTCACATATAATATAATGCACCCGGCTGTAGGGGTGATTTAAATGCAGTATTGCAGTGTGTCTGGGCATGGCATTACGGGAGCATGCCATGTCCTGTTTTCAAAATGATTTGTACCATTTCACGCATCCTACAACGGCAGGCTGCATTAAGTTTTTCTGTGGCTCCCTATGCACAATACATGCTGCAGCCCTTAGGGACCCTCTTTAGTATTCAGACCCTGGGTGCCAGAGGTACTATTTACTAGGGCCTTACAGTGGTGATAAAGTCCTTGCTAATTGGGTTACAATTAGACATTACCCAGTGCACTTTCAGTCGAAAAGCATCAGTACTAAGGCAAAAAGTGTGGGTAACCAGGTCAAAAAGGGGCATTTTCCTGCAAAGTCATAGATTGATCAAATTAGATCCTGATGTTTCTGGTGGACAGAAAGTAGAGTATATTGCCATGGTGAAAAGAAATTGAGTGGAGGTGGTGGTTGGTGTAGAGAAGGATAGGAGGTATTTCACTTTCGGCTTTATAAGACACATAGTTCTCAATAGTAACTGAAGGCTGTGGTTTGTTGTTGGAATAGTGGTTGTGTGTTGAGATGAATGTTGTATTTCAGCAGCAGTGAGATTGTGGGACTCTGAAGGATGAGATAATTATACAGAGGACTGTGATGTGAAGTAAATGGAGAAGAAAAGCAAGGACTAGGCCTTATTGGGCTCCTTCCGCAAGAGAGTGGCTGGTGGTGCACCATGAGGCACAGCAAAAGAGGCCTTTGAGGTAGGAGGTGAATCATTCCAATACCAAGCAAATGATTCCAAGCAAGAACAGAGTTGCCAATAGTATGCTGTAATGTACTGTGTTAAAAGAAGACAAGAAGTTGAAGGCTTCGTTGAGAAAGAAGGTCCTTTCAGTGGAGTACTGGCAATGGAAGCCTGATTGCTGTGGGTTTAGATGTCATTATGTTTGCTAAATATTTTATGTTTGCTTCTCAGCGGCCTGTTTGAATTGTTTTAAATGTGTGCTTTCATTATCTGTGTGCTTTGTTGTTCGAGGCATATGAGTTGGTGATCACACACTTATGCATAGATCGCCATCTGGTGTTGTTCCTGGATGTTTGCACTTTGTTGTGGTCCTGGAAAGTCTTTGGAAGTCATGGAATAGGTGGCTCCTCCTTTGGACAATAGTGCGCATGGGCATCGATTCCATCGTCCGCTTGTTTTTTTCCGCTATCGAGCTCGGATGTGTTTATCGCGCTCCAGTTCGGTGCCATTACCGATCCAACTTTCGACGCGCAATCCTTCACCCTTTTATCTGGTATTGTTCCGATCGCGTTCCCTACTCAACACATATCTCTACAAGCTTGAAGTCTTCCATTCCAGGCGTCAAAGAAGGCCTTCGCGCTCACCTACGCCATTCGACCTGGCTCATGGAAAGGACTCCTTTTAAAAAGTGTCCTCAATGTGGATCCAAGTTTCCACACACAGATCTGCATGAGGTGTGTAACCTCTGCCTTTCACCAGTGCACAAGGCCAGAGACTGCCCAGCTTGTGCCTCTTTTTGCTTCAAGAAAACTATCCGGGATCGTCCAGCTCGAAGAAGCATGGCTCGATCGTCGACATCCATTCCCGACGACATCTTCCAGGAGGGCGTCGATGTACCAGAGCAGGAGCGGGTCGAAGAAGGCCTCGTCGGCGCCTCCGAAGCCAACGACTCCGACATCGAAGACATCACCCCAGGGCAGCAGGTCGTAAGTAGTAACGTCGACCCCTTCCCCACACCCCTGAAAAAGGCTTCGGTAACACCTTCACCTTCGGGCCTAGGTGCACACCTGGGTCAAGGCTTCCCACGTCCCGCCTTCGGGCTCGACAAAGAAGTCGACACATAAGCCTTCAGGCCACTCGGAATCGAGTCAGCCTGCTATCGGTGCCGAAACCCAATCCCCGGCACCCAAAACGAAACAGTCTTCCCCCTCCGTGCAAACCACTTGCTCCACATCGACGCACTCGGCACCAAAACCTACTGGTACCGACTCCTCGACTCCGAAAAAGTCATCGGAACCGAGTAAAAAGCCACTTCCAAAGAGTACAGGTTCTCAACCTACGGAACCGAAAAAACCCTCGGAACCGAAAAAACAACCGGTTCCGCAGGCTCCTTCAGAAATCAAAAAACTCACGTTTCCAAGCCTAAACAGCATAGATCTGCTCCAGATTCGGCGCCACACAAACCTTCGGAACCGAAAAAATCGGCACCAAAAGACCAACCTTCAAAAGAAGAGCTTTTTTGACCGGATTCAACGCAAAAACCTCTTCGTAAAGACCCAAACACAGGTCAACTAATTCTCAGCTCCAAGAAGAGAACAATGGACATGCCTTTGCCGGCTCCATCTCCACCAAAGAAGAGGGCCATTGCACCATCTCCTCTCAGACTTCCTTCTCCACCTGCTCCTCCACACCACTCCCCTACTCTATCTCCACTCCCCTCACCATCTCCTCCACCTCAGGACAATGACACTTCTGGGGACGAGGGGGAGGGTGCAGACGATGAACCATTTGGGGATCCTAGTCACCCTTACACCCCAGTCGACCCATGGGACAATTATGGCACACCAGATGTCCCTGATGTGCCACAAGACGACATCTATCCCTCTAGACCTTCCTCTCCAGAGGACACTATGGGTTTCACCCAGATCGTTCAGAGCTGCACAATACCATGGGGTAGCTCTACATACAGACCCTGTGGAGGAGGATTTTCTAATGGACACGTTTGATACATCTCAAAGGTCCACTTCTGTTCTCCATATGTTAAAAGGGGTAATTAAACACGCACCTGAGGTGTTCAAAGGTCCTGTTAGGGTTAGGGTTCTTAACCCCAGAATAGAGAAAAAAATACAATTCTGTAGTAGGGGATCTCTGTGTATAGTCATAATCTAGTGAATAGTCCCGCCCATGTGCGCGGACCCCGGAGCAATAAAAATAATCTCTTAAGTTGTCAAGCCATGCAGACCTGCATCTACACTACCAACAACCACCAACAGCACTGCCTGTCCAGCTTTTTCCACAGAGAAAAACCTGCCTCTTCCAGCAAAAGCCTCTGGAATGATAGAGAGGAAGGAATGGACAGACCAGCCCCATAGGCTGCCATTATGTGGCTCAGAACAGGATACTGTGCCTTTAAGAAAACTTTCCAGGACTTTTCCAGTACCCCAGAATGCACAGCAGGTCCCTTTTACTTTCAGTTCTTTTTTCCGGCTCCTGCTAGCAGGACCCTGGAGCATTGAGCTCTCCCTTTTCAAGGGTTTATTGGTGATTTTTGTCAAAGTGTTTTAGTGTTGGGACTTCCTTTTGGTGTTGTCAACATGCCTGGCTTGTTTGACAAGTCCCCGGAGTGCGATAGGAAGAAGGCTAAGTCAGACCCACACAAGGTGTGTATAGGCTGCCTTCCCCAGTCCCATGTGCCGGAAGAGTGTGAGATCTGCCACTCGTTCTCAGCCAGGACCCTGAAAGAAAGAATGAAGATTAGGCTCCAAGTCCTGGAGGACAGAAGGCTGAAGGCACAAGGTGGGTCAGGAGGGGCTGATTCTGCCCATGCTGAGGCCTCTGGGGGGCTCCCCAGGGGCAGGAAGACCGGCAAATGCCCCCATTCTCCACCGGCGTCGATGACGTCGACTAAGGCGTCGAGAGGGATGACTACGGTCTGTCCGCCGTCTCCCCAGTGCTCTGGGGAGAAGCGACGTCGACGTTCAACGTCGAGGGAGCTGATCAGGCCGCCGTCGACGACTTCGGCGTCGTCACCGTCGACGCCGTCAACGTCGCCGTCGAGGCGTCGAGATCGGGCCCGGCGTCGGCGCTCACCATCGAGGGGAGATCGCTGTCGGCGAAGAGGAGACGTTCGCCGTCGAGACGTTCGCCGTCGAGGCGTTCGCCGTCGATAAGCCACCGTCGCCGGACCTGGCGAGGCCGGCGGACAGACCGAAGCCAAGGAGATCGCGCTCCCGCTCCGGACGGAGAGGGAGATCGCGGAGCCGTGGGCGTTCGTCGTCAACATCGAGGCAACGCCACAGGAGGCGCAGATCAAGATCGCGCACTCGATCATCTGCCAGGGACTTATCACCGACGCTGTCGGACTCACCCGGGACGAGGGTGTCACCGGTTGACGATCTGGTCTCCTTCCAGGAGGTACTACTGAGGGGTGCAGCCAAGTTGGGAATCACGGTGACGGTACCGACACCTACGACGTCCGTGATATTCGAGACGCTGCACAAGAAGCACCTGTCTCGCCCCCTGCTGCCTCTCGTGCCGGGACTGGTGGAGCCTGCTATGGAGTTGTTCCTCACTCCACCCCCTCCCGGCTTATGAAGAAGTATCGGGCCCCGGACTCGGACCCGACCTTTTTGAGGACGGACCCTAAGCTGGATTCAGTCATTGTGACGGCGGCGAGGAAGCAACATGCTCCCACCCCTTCATCGACAGTTCCGCCAGACAAGGAGAGCCGATGGCTAGATTCGGCGGGCAGGAAGGTCTGTGGGACGGCTGCTACCACCATGAAGGCGGCAAGTGCCGGGGCTCTGTTGGGGCGTTACGACCGTGCCCTGTGGGAGTCTCTCCAGCAGTACGCGGAGCTGCTGCCTCGCGTCAAGAGGGAAGACTTCTTGGAGACCTTGCGCGAGGGGATGCTGGTCTCAAACCAGGTGATCAGTGCGGTAGCGGATGTGTCCCTGCTGGCGGTGCATGGGTACTGTCATGGCGTCCACCAACGACATCACGCGTGGCTTCGCCTTACCTCGCTCAAACCGGAGGCTCAGCATAGAGTGGCCAATCTGCCTTTCTCGGGGGAGACCCTGTTCGGCCAGCATGCGGACGACGAGATGGACCGCATGAAGACGGAGGCAGAGACCCTGACGGCTGTCGGGTTGGAGAAGCCAGAAAAGAAGAAACGCCCGTTCCAGAGACGGTTCGGGTCTGCGGGCAGAGGGCGTGGCCAGGCCTCGGGACAGCAGCAACACCAGCAGCAGCAGTTCCGTAAGCCCTTCCAGAAACGCCAGAAGGGTAGAGGGGGCCAGCAGTCCGCTACCGCTACCAAGGGCCCGGCTGGGTCTCGGCCCCGAGCGATTACTTCCCCTGCAACCGTTACCCACTCCAGTGGGGGGAAGCATTCAATCTTTTCTGGCAGAGTGGAGAAAAATTACTCCGGACAAGTGGGTGCTGAATATTGTTTGCAATGGATACAGTCTTCGGTTCATCAGCCCGCCTCCAGCGATTCCGCCGGAAAGCTCACGGTATCAACTGCGAGAGCTCTAGGCGGAGGCAGACATCCTGTTGAGGAAAAAGGCGGTGGAAGAAGTACCTCTGTCTCAAAGGGGAAGAGGTCTGTACTCTCGGTTCTTCCTGGTTCGCAAGAAGGACAAGAACGAGTTCAGGCCCATTCTGGATTTGCGGCAAGCAAACAAATGGATTCGCAGAGAGAAATTCCGCATGCTATCGTTGCATCAGATTTACCCTCGGCTGCAACGAGGAGACTGGCTCTGTGCCATAGACCTACAGGATGCGTACTTCCATGTGCCCATTGCACAGAAGCACAGGAAGTTCCTGCGATTCCAAGTCGGCGCCAATCATTATCAATACACAGTACTGCCATTTGGGCTAAAGTCTGCGCCCAGGACCTTCTCGAAGTGCATGGCAGTGGTAGCTGCACACCTGCGGAGGAACAAGGTGTTTGTCTACCCGTACCTGGACGATTGGTTGATCAAGGCCTTCTCCTTCTCGGAAGCACAAGCGCACTTCCAGACGACGTGCGTTCTCTTGAACAAGCTGGGGTTGCACGTCAACATGTCCAAGTCTGTCCCGACTCCGGTCCAGTGCATACAGTACTTGGGGGCTTCCATCAATACGCTGTCAGCAAGCGTGTCTCCTTCGGAGGAGAGACGGTTATCACTCCTTTGGAAGGCTCAGGCTCTTATGACCGCTCCATCGACGACAGTGAGGAAGGTGTCTTCGCTGCTGGGATCGATGGCCTCATGTATCTTCCTCACGCCTCACGCACGGCTGCACATGAGACCACTGCAGGAGTGCTTGGAGGATCAGTGGGATCAGAGGACAGTTTCTTGGGACGACAAGATACGGCTGTCTCTGCATGCTCTTCAGTCGCTGAAGTGGTGGTGTTCGGCAGAAAATCTCCTCAGGGGGGTTCCCTTCCACAAGGACATTCCCACGAAGAGTATCGTGACGGATGCGTCTCTCCAAGGCTGGGGAGCGCATTCCGGAGACTTACAGATACAAGGAAAGTGGTCCCCGTTGGAGTCGACGTACCACATCAATTTCCTGGAGCTCAGAGCCGCTTACTTGGCATTGAAGGCCTTCCATCCGTCCTTCCAGACCAACTCGCTGCTTGTACAGACAGACAATACAACCACGATGTATTACCTCAACAAGCAGGGGGGTCGAGATCACGCGATCTGTCGCAGGAGGCGCAGTCGATCTGGCACTGGCTTCTGGCCCGAGGACTGACGATTACGGCCACGCATCTGCCAGGTGTGCAGAATGTTCAGGCGGACGCACTGAGCAGACTGATTCAGGAAAACCACGAATGGGTCATAAACGACGAAGTACTAGGGGACGTCTTCGCAAGGTGGGGGACTCCAGACGTAGATCTGTTCGCCACCGCCGAAAACAGCAAATGCCGAGACTTCGCATCCAGGTACTACCAGCGGGGGACGCTGGGGAATGCGCTATGGATCGACTGGTCGAATAGCTTTCTGTACGCTTTTCCACCCATTCCCCTGATTCCGGCGGTGCTCATCAAGCTGTCCCAGTCCGGGGCGCGGATGATCCTGATTGCCCCGGAATGGCCCAGACAGTGGTGGTTCACGGAGCTGCTTCGCCGGTCTCTCCGTCCTCACATACGGCTGCCGTGCAGGCCGGACCTTCTCACGAAGTTCGGGGGGCAGTTGGTGCACCCCAACCTCTCGTCTTTGAGTTTGGCGGCATGGCTCCTGAGATAGTGCAATATGGCCATTTGAATCTACCAGCAGATTGGATGGATATACTGAAGGAGGCTAAGCGACCTTCCACTAGGACGTCCTATGCTTACAAGTGGAAGAGATTCTGCATCTGGTGCAAGTCCAAGCACTTTGACCCGACGACATGTAAGGAAGATGTCATCCTTCCGTACCTTTTGCATTTGGCGCAGTCTGGCCTTAATTTCCATTCCATTAAGGTCCATCTGGCTGCTTTGACTGCTTACAGGAAATGCCCTTCACAGACTTCCTTCTTTCAGATACCTGTGATCAAGGATTTTTTGGAAGGCTTGAAGAAAGTGTTCCCTCCTGTCAGACTTCCCTCGCCTTCATGGGAATTGAATGTGGTGCTGTCCAGATTGATGAAGGAGCCTTTTGAACCCATTCACAAGGCTTCGTTGCAGCACCTGTCTTGGAAGGCGGCGTTCCTAGTGGCCATTACGTCGGCCCGCAGGGTGAGTGAACTTCAGGCGTTGTGTTGCCAAGAACCTTATACGGTATTTCATGCTGCTAAGGTTGTTATGCGTACTCACCCTAAATTTCTTCCTAAGGTTATATCTGATTTTCAAGTCAACCAGACCATAACTTTACCTACGTTTTTTCAGAATCCCTCTTCTCCAGCGGAAAGGTCTCTACATTCCCTGGACGTTAGGAGGGTGTTGAAGTTTTATCTTGCTAAGACCAAAGATATTCGTAGGTCAGACCAGTTGTTTATCAATTATGGATCAGTCAGGACCGGTCTTGCTACCTCCAAACAGTCCATCTCTCGGTGGATTGTGTCCTGTATACAATTGTGTTACCAAAAGGCTAATAAGACCTTAGGGGGTAAACCTAAGGCTCATTCCACCAGGGGCAAAGCTGCCACGACTGCTTTGCTGCGTAATGTTCCGATTGCAGCAATCTGCAAGGCGGCCACTTGGAGGTCGGTCCATACCTTTGCTGCGCATTACTGTCTGGACGCGGATGCCAGGGCAGATGCTCAGGTTGGGCAGGCTTCGCTGCGAAATCTGTTCGCACAGTAGTGGTATTAATTTGTAATCTTCTCCACCGCCGTTTTTGTGTGGGGATGGGCTTGCCATTCTATTCACTAGATTATGACTATACACAGAGATCCCCTACTACAGAAGGAGCAGTTTCTTTTCTGTAACTCCAGTTCTGTAGTAGGGGTATTTCTGTTATAGTCATAAGCGCCCGCCCTCCTCCCCGGTGGAGAGATGAATACTAATATAAGGAATGCTACAGGTCTGGCGTGCTACGCCTTCAAAAAGAACTGAAAGTAAAAGGGACCTGCTGTGCATTCTGGGATACTGGAAAAGTCCTGGAAAGTTTTCTTAAAGGCACAGTATCCTGTTCTGAGCCACATAATGGCAGCCTATGGGGCTTGTCTGTCCATTCCTTCCTCTCACACCAGATGGCGATCTATGCTAAGTGTACAACTCTGCAGCTCTACATGCCAAGAACAGATGCATACTGGTAAGTAGCATATTCCTTCAAACTACTGCAACAGACACTGGTAATCACCGCTAAGGAGGAGTACTGCTATGCAATATATGCATAAATGTGTGATCTACAGCTCATATGCCTCGAACGGCAAATGCTACTTACCAGTATGCATCTGTTCTTGGCATGTAGAGCTGTGGATCCACACACGCCCACCCACCTCCCTGGCTGCCTTTATCTGGTCCAGTGTTATCTTATTTAGATACAACATACATGGACATCTTTCCTGTTTTTCGAAACTCCATAATTTCCCTTCTTGGCGAAAAAACAATCTGACGATGGAGTCCATGCGCACTATTGTCCAAAGGAGGAGCCACCTATCCCGTGATTTCCAAAGAGTTTCCAGCACAACAACAAAGTGCAAACATCCGGACCCAACACCAGATAGCGATCTATGCATAAGTGTGTGGATCTACAGCTCTACATGCCAAGAACAGATGCATACTGGTAAGTAACATTTTCCTTTTTCAATTAGGGAAAAAATTGATGTAAATCCATAGGAGACTTCTTATTTTTTTGCTGAATTCGCATCTGCCTCCTACCGCCCCTCAGATTCCATTCATCGGAGGTAGGAGGGGCAGGTGTTTGTGGTCCTCTATCTGTCCCAAACCCTATGTCAGAGGCTGGGCAATGGTAATTGAAGACATTGATCCCTGTTGAGCTTCCCCAGCAGTAGCCAATGATGGCCACTTCAGTCTTCTTAAATTCAGTTTCATGTGAAGTATGTGCTATAGTGTGCAGTTCCAATGAATATGAGTGCTAATTAAAATGCTGTTGGTGGGTAGTAAGTTTCTCGTCATTCATGAAACATAAGCCAAATTCTCTGCCCCTGCCACAACACCTTAATTAACGTCTGTTTCCATTGTAAAAGTGTTTTCTTCAGCATATAAAAAGCTCCTTTAGAAGTGACAGAAAAAGTTTGTGATGCAAGAAACGTGATGACCAGTTACCTGGGGAGAAAATGCTTAAACCAAATTTTGCTCTGCAGGTGCAGTTTAAACAAAAATAGATTTTTGCTTTTATTTTCACTCATAATTTTCCCCTACCCCAGCTTGTAATATGCAGTTTGAATGTATGTGGAATTTCTGTGGAGGAAACCTAACTAAAAGAAAGGGGAGCATTGTACAGGGTTAAAGATCAGGATAAAGTCAAAACGTGAAATGAGAAGTAGCTGCTTTGGTCTGTTAATGCATTGTATTGTAGTGTTTTTAAAAGAGGTGTGTTTTCAACTCTTTCCTAAATTTAAGAAGTGTTGGAGCTGTCCTGATGAACATGGGGATGTTGTTCCAGAGTGCATAAATGGAAAAAGCTTGCTGCCTGTTTTTCTTCTTTTTCACACTTCTTAGCCTGCAGTCTGATGCTGTCCTAGCTACAGTTGTGCCTTGAACCGCCAGCGAGCTTGTCTGCAAGATAAGTGGGCATGCTGACCTTGATTGGTTTGTAAATTATACAACAAGCTGTGAAGATGGTGTGGAGACATGGGGAACCAGTTTGAATTCCATCTGTATCCGGCTGATGATGTGATCATATTTCTTTAAGCCCTGTATGAGATGTGCTGTGGCATGTTAATGTTATCAGGACTTGTAAAGCACAGCAGGTCTTACATCTGTCTAAGGTCCATTGGAAGTTTAATCCGCCGCTGCAATGCTAAAGGTTCTTCCTCCCGATTTTCTTTTTCTAAACCTGGGCACTCTCACTAATTTAGCTGAGGAAGACTGCGGGTGGGGACATACCATTCAAATTTTTTTTGCAGTGGTTTGGGCCCGAGACCATGCAGAGCTTTGAAAGCAATACAGAGCGACTTAAATTGTATCCTCTGTAACACTGGGAGCCAATGAAGCTCCGTAAGAGCCTACGATGCTGATGAGCGTCGAGGTCTCACTGGGCTAGCTTAGCCATCGTTGTCTGGATTCCTTGCAGTCTCCCAATCAGATACATTGGGGACTCCAATGGCAGAGCATTGCAGTAGTACAGCCGGCTCAAGATGACACTCCTTACTATCGGCGCTCTGGCCTGTGTTGGTAACAGCGGAAGAATCTTCCGAAGCACTCTAATGAGGGAGAAGCTACTCCCGACTGTTTTGTTTACTTGAGTTTCCAAACTCAACTTATCATTGAAAGTAACTCCCAGGTTACACACCGTCTTGGAAGGTATCAGTGGTGTGACCGACGGAATAGGCCAAAACCCAGTTGGGAGTAAAAGTGGAACGTTTCCAACTGCACAACATAGGATCTCCGGCTTGTCACCATTAAATTGCAAATAATTATTTTTTAACCACTGAGCTTTATCTTGCATACAAGCATGGAATTTTTCCTGGGATGTGAAATGATTTCCCTCCAATGACAGGATAGGTTGAGTATGCAGGATGCTCTTCAAGGGTACCAGTGTAGAGTCAGGGAGGGAAGAAGCAGGGCGTTACAACTATTCAGATTCGAGAGTACAAGGGCTTTGAACAGCAGTTCCGAAGTTAATTTTTGGAAGAAACTGTCTCACCTTTAGAAGAGAGAGCTGGTAACATGCCTTTTTTTGGGGGGGTGGGATGTGTTTCTTGAGGGTGTGGTTGGTGTCTAGGGTGACTCCAAGTAAATTGGCATTCACTGAAAGTTGGAGTTCAAATCGGTCAAGGTTCATGTGAAGGTTCATGTCATTCAGCGAGGTTTGTACTATTTTCTGTTTGTTATTCTTTGCAAATAGCAGTATTGTTTTCTTGGTTGGGGTGAGCTTTAGCTAGATGTTTTATGTCTGAAGCAGAACAGATTTTGAAGTACAGTTATGTATTATCAACATATTGGTGAATCTTGATGCTGCTATATGTGAGTAGAGCACCAAGTGGCTCCATATTGAGGTTGAAGATGACGTGATACCGTATGGTACCCTGGGAGACTCGAGAGTTGATGGGGATCTTTGGTACCTGAAGGTGTCCATGTGAACAAACTGATGTTGGTTTCAACGGCAGGAGGAGAGCCAGTTAAGGACACTGCAAGAAAATCCCATTCAAGACTCCAGGGTGCTTATGAGGATGAAATGGACGTCTGTTTCGAAGGCAGCTGAGAGGTTCTGCAATATCAGGAAGCAGGGCTCATCTTCAGCTGTGGGCCGGCAAGCATCATCTATTGCTAATCATGCAGGAGATGGTTATCATTAATGTGATCTTGGAGTTCAACATAGACTACTTTTGCAATGGTTTTGCCAAATCATGTTAGGAGAGTGACGGACTGGTGGAAGAAATGGTCATCAGGGTCAAGTTTAGGTTTCTTTACGAGTGGGAGTATAGATTGGCCTGTCTTTGGAGCTTCTGGGAAGATGCCTTGAGTGTGGGAAGCACAGACAATGGTGAGTTGGGGTGAGAGTATCCCCAGAGAGAGATTCGAAGAAGTGGCTTTGAGGGAGTTAAATATGTCGGCAAGATCTGCAAAAGACAGGCCTTTAAAGGATGACCATTGCGGGATTCTACAAGAAATGGAGTGCTTAAAAGATTAAGCAGCTTGGTGTTATCGATATGCTGTTGGATCTTAAGCATTTTTTCACTGAAGAAGAGATTGATGGTATTGCACTTTCCTATGGAGTGAGGAATAGGTGGATCAGGCAGGAGGTTTATGCAGTGCTTGATTTTCTTGAAAATTGTTCTGTTTTTGTCAGGGTCAGTGGTATTAGTATAGTACTTTGGTTTGGCTGATGTGATGAGCTGTCTTTATGTTGAGTGGAGGATTTTCAATATCATGAGGTAATCCGAAGTTCTCTAATTCTTCTGCTTTCTTTCCTGTATGCTAATGGATCGTTTACTGTCGGAAAGGTCTTTAAATTACCACAGCGCTGAAGATTTGGCATGAACTTGGGTGTGTTAACTGGAGCATGGATGTTTCCATAGTTTTACAAAAAAGTGTTGAAGAGTTTTTTGTCAGCCATGGAGTGTTTAGGGCTAGACATGAGTTCAAGCATCAGGGTTTTTATGGAGAAGTCTTCAAGAATTTTAGGGTTTGGTCTTCTGTGTTGGGTTGACCTTAGTTTCTTAGCAGGACACTGAGCAGGGAGACAAGTCTGTCCAGTCTGAGGGTTTGGGTGGTTTCCATTGGATTGTTGGTGATTTTGAGAAGACCAGGTCGAGGATGTGGCCTTAAAAGTATGTTGGTTTTGCGACATGCTGTACCAAGTTGAGTCTGTCAATAAGGTTAAGAAGTATGTCTCCCATCGACATGAAGCTCTTAGTGCTGACTGGAGCGTGTGCTTCCAGCTGCAGATATGAGAGCCACCCCTGGGGCGCATCTGCGTGTTACCTAGAGATGGCACAACTGTGCCCGGCTCCTCAAGCTGCAGAGAGCATGAATCACTCCCTGATAAACACATGATGCAAGACCTCCTGAAAGGTGTCTCAGCAACACTTCAAGGAAGTGTCGCGTCACGCTCTCCCTCAGTCCGAAGAACGAGCCAAAACTTGTATTCTGCCAATACCGGGGCTAGCGGTCCTCTAATCAGTTCAATGGCACCATGATACAACACCTTCACACCCGCCTACCAGCTCCTTTCCTTGCCCACGACTCAGCTTATGTTTTCTAAAGTGCTTTAATACCACAAGTTATAAATAAAATCGATAAATAGAATAGGAAGGTTAAGTGTGCAGCCATGTTCACTAAATCGGAATGTGTGATCTTGAGCACGAACTTCCTTTGATTCCTAAAATGAAACACTATTTTGTTACTGAGCAGGATTGCATTTAGTACCGCTTTGATGGTAATTGCCTGATTTCTTACTCAAAGTTTGAGTACTTTAATGTGCACTACACAAGAGTACGTCTATGCACAAAGTTCGAGGACACCCAATGTGCTCTACATTCAGAACCTTCTTAAAAAAAAAAGAAACATAATAGCGGGCTCCGAGCACGACGAGGTTCGAGTACACCCAATGTGCTCTACATCTGGGGCCTTCTTAAAAAATGATGTGCAATGAAATAGGTCTCTCACTCAAATGCGAGACCTATGGCATTGCAAACAACCGCCATTGTCCCGGCTCAATAAAGAAAAAGTACACTACCGTGTATCAACCAAGTAAAGGGGCCAGTAGCCATGGGAGGATACAAATGATGACATGGCCGTACTAAGGAGTGACTAACAAGACTATTAAGGAATCAAACACCAGCATTTACGAAGGACAAAGACACAAGCCAATGAAAAATATGGGCGGGGCTTCTTCTCCGTACTCTACCTACAACAGATCGCCAGAGCAACGCTTGCACGCGCGCTGGCTCAGGCTCGACCTAAAAACGGTTTCCTGTGGAAACCAATGATGTCACTTCCTATGCAGCTATGTGATAGAAAATGTCTTTATTGGTGACAAGTTTAGCAAGCCTGCGAAAAGTCAGTAAGTTTAGGTAGTTTTAGGTGAATGTTTTTATAATGACTGTATGTTACTTCAATATTCCACCCTCTGAGCTTTGTAATAAACTAGTGATGAAGGGATATATCGCAGAAGCGCAGATGAAAATAAAACTAAACAACATCTCCTCCCAAAAAAGTCGCATCACCAAATCAAAATGTTGCCATATTTTAGGTTGACCATTGTGAAGCAGCTGGTGAAATTCCAGCTCTGACTTAAGCAAACATTTATGCTGAAGGCATGAAATTGGTCACTGGACAAAATAACCTCAACAGGGGTAAAAGTGAGGTCAAGCAAACAGTCCAGCATTTTGAAGAGGCATTTTGTGGAATTCGGGAAGAAGAGGTGTACTGAACCGAGTTATTTAAGTGCCTCAAATAGTAAATGTATTTTTGCAGCTCTATCAAAACCTCTTTACATGGTTGATTTCTCCTCCTTGTTACAACACGTTTTAATGCATTTATTTATTTCAGCATTTTATTCTGAGTTAATCAAACGTCAGTGAAAGAGAATTTTAAATGAGAAGCTCAATGCAGCTAGGACTGCTGAAGCAAAATAATGATCTAAATGGCTACTGAATTGCCTCAGTAAACATATGTTAACTTTATTTGGTAGTCTTTTCTGCTTTAAGTATGTTTATACAGTAGTACACAAGAAGAGACTTTACTGACTGAACTTTACCTGCTGAGCCACCACGGCATTCAAGCTTCCTAGCCGGTGCCTGGCTGAGGACGCAGTACCCTCAGACCCCATGGGTCAGGCAGCCAGAGGTTGGGCCAATCTACAACTCTCCGGCAGCCGCTGCAATCAAACCTCTTATTTTGCTCTGTTCATCGTGGGCATCCAGTGGGAGGCACCTCCACCACTGGAGGTTGATGATGGTCCAACCACTGGGTTCTCCAGATTGTCTCAATGGGCTTCTCCCTCCCCTTTGTAACCACCCCTCCACTCATCCCATCCACTTGCCAGAGGCTGACGTGGACCATCTTTCCTTACCCCGCCAGGAAGTAGCAGCCCTCTTGGTCAAGGCAGCCATAGAGATGTTGGCCGCAGAAGTAGGTCGGGGTTGCTATTCTCACTTCTTTCTGGTGCCCAAGAAGAACAGAGGCCTCGTCCTATCCTAGTACATTGTTCTCTTAATTTCTTCCTGAAAAAGAAGATAGTCAGAATGCTTGTGCTCGCTCAAGTCCTGTCTGCCCTGGACCCGGGTGACTGGATGGTAGCGTTGGACTTACAGGATACATACTTCACATTCCTGACCTGCCTGTCCACAGATGTTACCTGTGGTTCACGGTAGGCCACAAGCACTTTCAGTTGACTGTGCTCCTCTTAGTCCTTACCAGGGCTCCCTTGGGTGTTCACCGAGATGATATCGGGGTTGCAGCTCCTCTGTTGAAATCAGGAGTGCCAGTCTTTCCTGATCTCGACGACTGGTTGTTTGAAGGCGGGCTCGTCCCAGGCAGTTTTCTCCCACTTCCAGACATTGGCAGACCCCCTGCATTCACTGGGTTTCACTCTCAAAAAGTACTGAAGTCACACCTGACTCCTTTTCAGATGCTCCTTTTCATCAGAGTGGTTCTGGACACTTTGCAGTTTTGAGCTTATCCTCCCAAACTGTGAGTACAGGATATACAGGCTATGATACCAATGTTTCAGCCTCTATCCTGGGTTTTGGTGAGACTTACTGAGGCGACTGGACCTCATGACCTCCTACATAAAATATATGTTCGCTGGCATATATGGGCTCAGCATTAGGGGAATCTCTCTGACATGGTCCAGATCTCAGAGGGCACTGCAATAAATCTGCTGTGGTTGTTAAAGCAGTTGGCTCGGCAGCAGACACCTCTCCCTTCTGCAACCAGATCTGACAGTAGTGACAAATGCGCCACTTCTGGTATGTGGCAGCCATCTGGGAGATGTGGCCATCAGAGGATCTCTGTCAGAATCTAGACAACACATCAACCTGTGGAGCTCCGTGTGAACCAGCTGGCATTAAAAGCCTTTCTACGCTCAGTCAAGGGAAGGCTAGTGTAAGTGTTCATGGAGAACACCACCGCCATGTGGTACTGCCACAAACTGGGCTGGGTAGGGTTGTGGACCCTTTGTCGAGAGGCCCTGCTCCTCTGGACATGGCTGAAACTTCAGGACAGATCCCTGGTTGTTCACGCCTAATGGCCAGAGCAGACAAACTCAGCCGAAGATGCCTAGCGGATTGCAAATGGCATCTCCATGCAGAGGTAGTGCAGGGTCTCTTTCCGCAGTGGGGAGAGAATTGGTTAGATCTGTTCGCAACCGCTGAGAACGCACACTGTCAGCAGTTTTGCTAGTTGGAGTTTCCAAGGCTGCTATCGCTCAGACGCTTTTCTTCTCGAGTGGAACTCAGGTCTCCTGAATGCCTTTTTGCCCATACCACTCCTGCCCGGAGTTCTCAAGAAGATCAATGACCGGGCTCAAGTCTTCTTTGTGGCTCCGGGGTGAGCTCGGAGTATCCCGATCTGTTGTGCATGGCCGTCAGTTCTTTGATCAAGCTACCCGTTCAGGAAGATCTTTTGTCGCAGCAACAGGGGAAGATTCTCCACCCAAACAAGTCAACCCTCCACCTTCATGCATAGAGATTGAGCGGCGACCGTTGACATCTTTTGACCTACCGGCGAAAACCTTTGATGTTATCTTGGCAGGACAGTATACTCCGCCTGTTGGAATACATTTGTAGCATGGTGTGCTGAGAAACAGATTGATCCCTTATCTGTTCTCCTTTCCCATGATACTTTGTTTATCCTTACCCTTGCCCAGCAGGACTCTGCATTGGGAACCTTAAAGGGTTATCTATCTGCCATCTCCACTTTTCTGCGTCTGCTAGATTAGCCTTCTCTTTTCAAGTCCCCTATTGTAATTAGCTTCCTTAAAAGTCTGCAGCACATATTTTCCCCAGTTTCCATTGTTATGCCATATTAGGACCTTCACTTGTTTTTTACTTTCTTAATGTGCACTCCCTTTGAGTCGCTTCATTCTAGTCTATTAAGACCCCTCACCATCAAGATGTCCTTTTTGGTGGCAATTACATCTGCCCGGAGGGTCAGTGAGCTACAGGCTCTTTACTCTTAGCCTCCCTACATCTCTTTTTTCCCCGACAAACTGTTCCTTCAGACCTAAGCATCCTTCTTGCTTAAGGTAGTCACCCTGTTCCATGTAGGCCAGTCCATCATTCTACCTACCTTTTAGGTTCTTCTGCATCACTTTAAGGAAGAGGAGAGACTCCATTGACTGCACCCAAAAAAGACCGTTGCCATTCTACCTTTACAACACAAAACCGTTCTGGGTTGATGATCAACCCTTCGTGGGATATGTCGGGCCAAGAAAGGGAAGGCCTGGAGAAATGGCATATCCAGATAGTGCTCTGCATTAAAATCTGCTACGCATTGGCCGAGAAACAACCTCTTGAGGGATTGCGTGCTCATTCCACCAGAGCCAAAGCAGCAACCATTGCGTTAACACGCGGAGTCCCGGTCCTGGACATCTTAGGCAGAAACGTGGGCCTCTCTGCTCCCCTTCACTAAACACTACTGCATGGACAGTTAGGTCTGTCGAGATGGCACTTTGCTGGTTTGGTCCTACAGGACTTTTTGGTGTGAAATTGTTTTGCAGGCCCACCTCCTGGGAAGTATAGCTTGGGTATCTATTCAAAGGTAAGGAATCTTCAGCTAGAAGTGTTTTTCAGATGAACAGGTTACTTACCTTCAGTAACTGCTAATCTGCACACTGGCACACTCTGACGACATGGACTGATATCAGAAAGAAACTGACTTTGATGCATGGAGGAGGCACTTATATGGTGGCTGTGATGTCATTTCTGGGGAGTAGGGTGGATACGATACGAAGCTGCATAATGTCACCTATGGAAAATAGAGTGAATTATTGAGAAAAAATCTCTGGGTCCAGTCTTACTCCTGTGGGGTATTCACAAGGTGATAAATCTGTGTTTCAATAGAGTATCCACCAGAAAAATTGTTACAAAGTAACTTGTTCATATATGCTTTATTTTAAATTCAGACCCCTCAAATAATCCCTAATGCTGCAAGTGTAGTTTTGTATCACTCTTCTGTGCCTACTGCATGCTGTGCCATTTTGTTCACATCAAAGACAATGCATTAATTATTTCATTGATTTGCTGATGTGGTATGTGGAATTGATTGTTGGAATTGTAGGAATTCCTTTGTTTTTACTTCAGATCATACTCATGTTGGATGTCTGACTGGCCTCACTCATAGCTTATTGGCTATAGTGATAGCTTTGGTAGCTGCCTCTAATGATGGTACAGGCAAAACTAGTCCCTTTCTTTACTTGCACGGTCCCAGAGGATTTGAGCGGGTTCTTCTTTCCAGTATTTACCCACAAATGTAGAGGTGATTACATGGTACAATAGTTTTATTTTCTTCACATAAGATGAGAGATAGGTTTGACATTAATTTAGAAATCCCATTAATGCTTGTATGCTTGTAACATTTTGAGATGTTTGCAGGGTCTAATGTGCCAGATTTCTACAGGTACTCTGATGTGTGCCCATTTTTCTTTCACTGGACAATTCATATCCAAAGAAAATGGCATATTTTGGAATTTCTGACATTCAGTTTGTAACCTGTTTCTGCAAGCATCGGGGCTTTTATGTCTGTGTGTTAAAGGTGCTCATTTAATAAATCAGTAGCAATTTATCAATCATTTACTAAAGAGACATCACTTGAATCTTCCTGCTGCAGCTCCATTATTCGGGCAGAAATTAGTGCTGTACTATTCTTAAACTCTTAAAGTGATCTTGTACATCTGTATTTTGTCCTCCTAAATGTGAATGATGTTAAATAAAATGATTCAGGAGCTATGCTCTAGGCAAAGAACCCATTCTCAATGCTATTTCTTTGTTTTTTTTTCCTGTGCATGCGAGTTCTTTGTTAATCAAGTACAATGCGTATTCTGTGCGGCATATGTTTTACAGTGCTTCTTCAAACTGCAATATTCCAGTTTTAAACCACAAGACTGATCTAGTTTTAGTACAGGAGGTGTAGGGTTGTTTATGGTGGACAATAGGGTAATTAACACCTGGTATTGCAATTCATTAAATGTGTTTCCGATCCCACTTTGCTTCTGTTTCACTGGATACTGTTTCCAAACTTACAGTTCAGCTTTCAAGGTGATTACATGTGGAACTTTATGTTCGAGGCATATGAGCTGCAGATTGTATACTTTTGCATAGATCGCCATCTGGTGTTGGGCTCGGATGTTTGCACTTTGTTTTTGTCTTGGAAGAAGTCTTTGTAGTCACAAGGTAGGTGACTCCTCCCTAGGACGATAGTGCGCATGGGCATGGACTCCATCCCTAGATTGTTTTTTTCCACCATCTGGTTTGGATGTTAATTGCTGCGCTCCGGGTCGATATCGGTTTCGAATCCCCCTTTGACGCGCAATCCCTCTCCATTTGAAGGTATTGTCTTGATCGCGTTTCCCTTTTCGATGCGCATCTTAAAACAAACTCCTTGACCTCGATCTTTGACGCAGGCCATTGAGCCTCTCTGCACCGACCACGCCTGCAGTCAATGGAAAGGACTCTGTTCAAAAAATGCCCCGGGTGTAGTGCTAAGTTTCCACACACAGACTTGCAGGAGGTGGTCAATCTCTGCCTCTCCCCGAAGCACAAAGATAAATACTGCAAGGCCTGTGCATCGTTCAGGTCTAAGAAAACCATCCATGATCATCTGCCTCGACGTCACGAAATGTCTCGAGGAAGCAGTTTGATTCCGGACATCTTCGAAGCAGACCCCAATATCCAGCCGGAACAATCCGGTGATGAAGAACTCGTCTCTGAGGCCAAGGAGGAGACAGTCACCCCGGGTCAGCGGTCCATGAGTACTGAAACCCCCCTCCCGAAAAATAAACCAAAGGCTTCAATAATACCCTCGCCCTCCGGCTCGGGTCGACACCAGCAACATGTTTCTGACGCCCGGCCCCCGGGCCTGGCTGCCAAACCTAAACATAAGCCTTCCGGCTCAGGCTCGAGCCAACCCCATTCCGGCGCCGGTAAGTCCTTCTCAGCACCGAAGCAACAAGTCAAACACTTGTCCGCGCTGAAGACAGCCTCAATGCCAGAACCCTCAGTATCGAAGCATAGCAAGGACAAACACTTGGAACCGAAGAAATCTTCGGAGCGGAAAAAGGCTTCCGACTCCAAAAAAAGTCTGAGCCGAAAAAGGTTTCGGAGTCGCAAAGACCTTAAGAGTCTATTACCCCACGGAAAGCCTCAAACACTCCCTCCAAACAAGGTTCACACCCAAAATCTTCGATACCGAACAAAGACTATTTGTCCACGCAGCCTGCACCTGATTTGTCAGATCCAAAGCAAAAAACTCTGTGTATTGATCCAAACACAGCCAAACTAATCACCAAGCCTCCAAAAAAGAGGAAAATGGACACTGGAGAAGAACCTGCTATACCTCTCAAACATCAGGACATGGGCACTAACATGTCCCCACCTCCTTCTCCCCCTCTAGTTAATCCACATCTATTGATTTCTTCACCACGCTCCCCACAACCTATATTCTCTCCTCAACCATCAGATAGTGAGGATGACACAGGTACAGATATACATCCACATGGGGATGATGATTCACACATGACGGAGACAGTTGGGGTGACTACAATACAGATCCCGACCCACATAATGATCCGGATCTCTATGCATCTAAGCAGTCACCACTAGATGACAACACTGGGTTCGCGCAACTAATCAACAAGGCTGCCCAATACTATGGGGTCCCCTTACATTCTGACCCATTAGATGAAGACTTTTTGCTGGAAACCTTCGCACCCTCGCAAAAAACAACAACCAGGATTCTCAATCCCAGGGTGGGTAAAAAAATGCAAGGCAGCTCCCAATGACCCAATTTACATTAAAGGTCAGATTCCCTTGTGGTAACTAACGCACACAAGCGTGCAAACTCACAAAGTACAGGTGACACACCCCCTTCCGATAAGGAATCCAAATTAATTGACGCATCCGGGAAACGTATTGCGTCACAGGCTGCAAACCATTGGCGGATCGCCAATGCCCAAGCTTTATTGGCTAGGTACGGCAGGGCTTACTACGACAAGCTTGAAAAGCTCATGGAACACCTTCCTGATCAGTACAAAAAAAAAGCCAACGACCTTATCCAGGAGGGTAAACTCATTACTAACACCTCAATAAAATGAGCGCTCGATGCAGCCGATACCTCATCTCGTGCAATTAACACTAGCGTTTTGTTGCGTAGGCATGCTTGGCTCCGGATTTCTGGATTCAAGCAGGAGGTTCAAACTTCTATTTTAAAACAACCGTTTGATCAGGAACATCTTTTCGGCCCCGCAGTTGACTCACCCCTAGAAAAGATGAAGAAGGATACCGAGACTGCTAAGTCTATGGGGGCCCTACAGTTCCCTTCCCCTAGAGGCTCTTTTTGCCGCTCCTTCTACAGGGCCGGCTCCAAAACCATGGGTTCAGAACATCCCTCCTCCTAGTACAAGAGACCCACTCAAACATCCCCGAAAGCATACTTTCGCGGAGGCTACAGAGGTAACAACAATAAAGGTAGAGGTCGTGGCAACAATTGCTGGACCCCCCCCTACCACTAAACAGTGACTTCCCTCCATTTCCCCCCCGATCATCCCACTCCTGTCGGGGGACTTCTCTTACAGTTCCTACCTGTCTGGATTTCCATCACAAGAGACAAATTATCCAGTATGGTTATTGCCTGTAACTCACTTCTACCCCCCCCCCCCCCCCTAACATTCCTCTGGGACAGCGTCCCATGTCCTCGGAACATCTAACACTACTCAAACAAGAGGTTCTCTCTCTATTACAAAAACATGCAATAGAACCAGTCCCCTTGCCTCATAAAGGCCATGGGGTTTACTCCTTGTATTTCCTAATTCCAAAAAAGGACGCTCTCTCAGGCCTATATTGGACCTCAGACCGTTAAACCTCTACATTCAGTCAGACCACTTTCACATGGTCACTCTTCAACAGGTGCTCCCACTACTTCAACAAGGCGACTTTCTCTCCACTCTGGATCTAAAGAACGCCTACTTTCATATTCCCATTCACCCCGCTCACAGGAAATATCTCAGGTTTGTGGTAGATGGTCAAAACTACCAATTCAAAGTCCTCCCATTCGGGGTCACTACAGCACCCAGAGTCTTCACCAAATGCCTTGCAGTAGTTCTAGCCCACTTAAGGAGACATCATATTCATGTCTTCCCTTATCTGGACGATTGGCTCATAAAAGCCAAATCACACAGCAGCTGTGTGCAACACACACACAACACAATTCAGCTGCTTCACAGCTTGGGATTCACAGTAAACCTCGCCAAATCCCATCTCCAACCATCCAGCATACAACAATAACTAGGGGTTACAATAGACACTTCAAAAGCTCTAGCATATCCCAATCTAGTCAGGATAAGCACCATACAGGCTCTAATCGAAAACTTTCAACCTCAACACTCACTATCTGTATGAGTGTTCATGCAGTTAATCGGGATGATAGCCTCCTGCATTTTCCTCGTCCCTTACAGGAATGTTTGGCACGTCAGTGGAACCAGGCTCAAGGTAAGCTGACAGATCCGGAGTTGGTGGAAGCCCGCACCCATCACTCTCTGCAATGGTGGAACGCACAAAACGTTTCCAAAGGGCGGCTATTCCTAGACCCAGTTCCACAGACAGTGCTAACAGCAGACGAATCGCTCACTGGCTGGGGAGCTCATCCTCAAACCCATACCATCCAGGGTATGTGGACCCCCCCCCAACAAAGACAATTCCACATAAACTACCTGGAATTGTTAGTAATCTTCCTAGCGTTAAAATCTTTTCAACTCCACCTCCTTGGCAAAGCTGTCCTGGTCCGTACAGACAACATGACAGCAATGTACTACATACAGAAACAGGGGGAACACACTCTCTGCAGCTTTCACACCTAGCTCAAAGCATATGGAGGTGGGCAATTCCGCACAACATATATCTCCTTGCAGAACACCTCCCAGGTGTACACAATCATATAGCAGATCTGCTCAGTCGTCAAACACAGCAGATCCACGAATGGGAACTTCATCCTCAAGTTCTTCTTCCGCTCTTTCACATGTGGGTCCACCCAGAAATAGATATGTTTGCCACTCACCAAATTGCGAAATGCCCAACCTTCGCATCCAGGTAACCAAATCCATTGTCCAAAGGCAGTGCGCTATGGATGAACTGGTCAGGCAAATTTGCTTACGCTTTTCCGCCTCTCCCACTCATTCCGTTAGTGGTTTGGAAACTCAAACAGCATTCCCTCACAATGATCCTAGTTGTTCCAACATGGGCCCGACAACCATGGTTCACAATCCTATCTATCAATAGTTCCTCATCAAGAACTACGTCTCTCACCCAAGCTTCTCACTCAGAACCATAAGACATCCAGATCCCAATCAACTCAACCTTGCAATCTGGCACCTTAGGTCTTAGAGTTTGGCTACCTAAATCTTCCGCCAGACTGTATGAATATCATTAAAGAAGCTAGACGCCCAACCAACAGAGCATCGTATGCAGCAAAATGGAAATGATTTGTCATTTATTGTACAAACAACAAAATCAATCCACTAGATGCTTCTATTCAGAACAATATCTGCTGCCTCTTGCTATCTACAGCAATGTAACCTAGCATATACATCTATTAGGCTACATCTAGCTGCCATAGCAGCTAATCTCCAAAACAGACATCTGTCTTTGTTTCGAGTGCCCGCCTTCAAAGCTTTTATGGAAGGACTTAAAAGAATAAATCCACCCAGATTCCCACCCTCTCCAGTGTGGAACCTAAATGTGGTCCTTACCAGACTCATGGGTCCACCTTTTAAACCTCTCCACAAATGCGAACTACAGTTCTTCCCTTGGAAGGTAGCATTTTTGGTTGCTATCACATCTCTCAGGAGAGTTAGTGAACTCCAGGCATGAACCATACAAGAACTATTTTTACAAATCCATCATAGCAAAGTGGTTCATAGGACTAACCCTAAATTTGTACCCAAAGTCGTATCTGCCTTCCATCTCAATCAGTCTGTTGAACTCCCGATGTTTTTCCCTCAACCAGACTCCGTGGCAGAACGAGCTCTTCACACGTTGGACATTAAAAGAGCAATACTCTACCACATTGAAATGACAAAATCCTTTAGAAAGACCAAACAACTCTTTGTGGCTTTCTCCCCACCTCATAAATGCTATCCTATCTGGAAGGCAGGAATTGCAAGGTGTATTGTTAAATGCATCCAAATATGCTATATCAAAGCCAAACGCACATTAACCATTCCACCTAGAGTTCATTCCACACGCAAATTAGGGGCTTCCATGGCATTCTTAGGGAACATTCCCCTAGCTGACATCTGCAAAGCAGCAACTTGGGCTATACCACACACTTTCACAAAACACTATTGTGTAGATATGCAGGCAAAACAACAAACTAGTGTGGGCCAGGCTGTATTGAAAACACTTTTTCAAACCACTGCAACAGATACAGGTAGCCACCGCTAAGGAGGTAACTGCTGTATAGTCTATGCAAAAGTATACAATCTGCAGCTCATATGCCTCAAACGGAAAATTCTACTTACTAGTATGCATTCGTTCTTGGCATGTAGAGCTGCAGATTCATATACGCCCACCCGCCTCCCCGGATACCTCTATCTGGTCCAATACTGTCTTACTTAGATACATTTCACATGGACATCCCTTTCTACTTCTTACTACTCCATTGTAACTCTTTGTGGCAAAAACAATCTAAGGATGGAGTTGATGCCCATGCGCACTATCATCCTAGGGAGGAGTCACCTACCTCATGACTACAAAGACTGCTTCCAAGACACAAATAAAGTGCAAACATCCGAGCCCAACACCAGATGGTGATCTATGCAAAAGTATACAAATCTGCAGCTCTACATGCCAAGAACAGATGCATACCGGTAAGTAACATTTTCCTCATCCTGTGTTGTATTTGTGGTCATATCTAATAAGCACTATGTGACATATTGGTCTTTGAGTGTCTGGGGCACTATCGAAAAGAAGGCTCCCATTATAACTTTCTCTCCAATTAGAAGGTCTCTGTAAGGAAAGAGATCTTTTTGCATGATGGCCCCCCACATTTGTGGACTGAGGCTGCTGGTTTTTCGACTCTGATGTGCACTGGGCCCTGCTGACCAGGCCCCAGTGCATGTGCTCTGACCCCTCAAAGTGTATGTACAATTGGCCCATACCGGATTCATATATTTAACTTTTGTTAGGTCGAGCAGCCTTTTGATTGCTTGTTTCAGTGCCTTTAAAAATCCCTGCTTGTTAGGTCAAGCATTCAAGACGTCTTGTATATATTTTAGTTTATACTTCGTTGTGGGCTTACAGCCTTTTCATTTGTTTGTTTCAGTGTCCTTTAAAAATCCTAGCGGTTGATCCTTCTCTTTATCCCTCCTTTTTGTCGTTCCATTTCCTCCTAAGGAACAGGGACTGTATCATTACGCTTTGGTTGTTTATCTGTTCTGTAGGGGACTTTCTTTCTTAGTTTCCTGCTCGTGTTTGGTAAAGCTTCCCCTTTCATTTACATTGCATTCTTCTCCGAGCTTAGTTTTGCTCCAAGCCTGTTGCTTGTAGACAGGGCTGTAAATCATTCCGTTATCTTGGTCACATTTGGTAAGCATTCATAGACCAAGATCAAATGCCAGAGGGCATCTGTTCCTGTCCCAATCCTCTCATCACTGCTTACCCCTCCTGACATATCAAACTCTTCCTCAAATTTTTATTTTAACTTTTTTATTAACAATCAAACCATGTTGAGCATCCCGCCGTGACTCGAATCCGGTTCCCTAATTTAAAAGTCAGCTGCTTTAGCCATATGCCACATTCACATTGATGGGACTGATCTAGCAGCCATCTTAATGTTTCTTCCTAACTCCGTGCTGAGCATCAGTGAATCCACTAAGAAACTGGTGTCCTTAGAAATGCATCACGAGAACCAGGTAAGCAAAGGCCCTGCCAGGCGTAGAAACTGAAGAAGGGCTAGCAGTTCCAACACTGCTGCTTCAAGTGGTGCTTGTGTCCAAAGACAGTAGGTATTTGCGCCTCCTGCAGGCTTGCAGACCTTGGCTTGTATGAGGCCTCCGCTTCCACGAGACAATGACTGCTTCTAGTGAAACAAACATTTGCAATGCAATAGGTCTCGCATTTGCGAGAGTTAGAGCTTTTAGCTTTGTAAATGGCAATGTCTTTTACCCATGTATATTTGTTTTGAGTGTTGTGGCTTGATGTGGTGAACTGTAATTGTAATTGCATTTATATATAGCGCTAACAAGATGAGCCTGCAGTGTGCTTAGAAAAGAAGGAAGCAGGACGTGTTTGTTATTTAAAAGGGTGGAAGTGACACAGGCCAGACGGTGAAAAAAAATGCCAAAAAACTAAACATTCTGAAAACTAAAACCAATTACAACCGCTTTTAAAATAAAACAACTGATTACCAGATTGAGTAACTTGACAGAACTTTGTCAGAATACACAGAAACAGTATACATACAAAAAAGGACTTCTCGAGTGTTTTTAAAACAGTTGGTGGGAGGAAGGGGGGGCACACCACGGTAGTAAAAGCAGGGGCTCCGAGGACACTAGAAAAAAAAACACGATCTTGGTTTTTAAAGGAGCAGCACTCCCGCCATGTGTTTGTGCATGATGCACTTTGCTGCTGGCAGGCAATCGAACATTATGCAGAGCAATTGCGGATTATGAGCCAAGTTATAGTGCCAGAGAGTAAACAGTGAACCGGATAAGCAACCATCCAGATTACTAAGAGTAGTCTGAAGCAATAGTGGAACTACAATACCCAACGTGCACCACAAAGAAGACGTGTCGCAATGATAGCACATACTGTTAACGCCAATCAAAAGAAAAAAATCCTGCCAGAAGTCAGCAACACTATGGCTGTGCATGAAACGACAAACCTTAAAAGCAATAAGAGATAGGTAAGAGTTTGGTATCTGATACCTAAAAACGAGTGGGCATGTAGCCCATCTGACACACATGAAATAAAGGGAAGTAAAATAAGAGTACATGGAGAACATGCTGTCTGTATGTGGCTGGGCGCACCCAGGAACCACATGTAGAGAAGTCATACCCACTGATAACATTGAGAAATGCGGCTACCAGAGCGGCAGGCAATAATCCATTCGGACTGGCAAGTGGACAGACAAGAAAATCTTGGTCAGACCCAGATTGCTCTGTGAATGCTAAACATTTAAGTGTGAATTAAGTTATTGGGCAAAGTAATAACTGAGCCGGTGAACCACAAGCGTGACTGCATGCAACAGCGTATCAACGACAAATGCATGAACTCTGTTTTAACTAATGGTGAATGCAATTGCGGCACACCATGGCCAGCAGGAGCAAGGCCATCACGTGCACACTGAACGAGAGCGCTGCATTTTATGACGCATCGTCATAGACTGAGACCCGGACACTGCGCTGGGGCACTGCTCTGTGTCTACATCTTATATGCTAATCAAATGACTGCTCACAGCAGGACACCTGCACACGGGCACTGCACCTCAGTAATGAAAACTCTCTACTCACAACGTGCTCGAGCCCGTTAACTTCCAACCCGCTATGGAAATGCAAAGCGGCAATGCAGTTAGAAGATTTTTACCTGGGGAGCTATTCTGGTACTGCGGCCCCCGCCGGGGTGATCGGCAGACGGGACTTCTCCTCCCACGAAGGTGCCTCACAGAGGGGTCGGGGCTGTCTTCTCAACTTTGAGCGCACCTCCTCTTACGGTTGTTGATGTCCTGCTAAGCGGGGTGCAACGCTGCCGCCGCTCCCTCGCTGAGACGTCCTTGGTTACCCATCAACGGCACAGCTTCTCCAGTGACACGGTCCTCCTCCTGGAACTTGGGATGGAGCAGTGATCGGCAGACAACAGCTGTGCGCCAACACGCGCGCCAAGCCGGAGAGGTGATCCGTGGGGTCAATTATGTGCCGGCAAAGCAGCCTCCGTGACAGACACCAGCTGGGCCCAGGTTCAAACATACAACGTCACAGGGCCGCATATTACAGCAATGAATATGGTGTAGAACGCGCATGCGCCCTTCCATGTTTACATCATGCAGAGATGCACAACAAAAAAAAAGTGCGATCTGGCGGACGAAAACTGTAGTTAGTGACCGCTGCTTCCGGACTACACGGAAGTCAATTTGAAATGAATAGCCAGTAAAAAGCCAGCTAACAGGAGCTGTGTCAACATTCACCAAATGGCAAGCGGCAGGAAAAACTACTGGCTGCTTCCTAACAAATACAGATTACTTGATGCCTATGCGAGACCTAAAATAGGCTCTCTGAAATCGCTAGGCGCCCTGTGCCATCTGTTGTGCTTTCACAGTGTCGAATGTTGCAGTGCTAATTTGTGATTTATTTATGAACAGGAGACTGTGGCATTTAAACTCCGGCTTCCCTGCCCTCTTGATTTGATTAAAAAGTGTAAAGTGGTTAAATTACTGTGCAGTCTGGAATTTTGTCAGAACGTGGCAGTGTAGAAATATGAATTACAAAGGAAGAGAGTGGGCCTGCACACCTTGTGTATACAAGTCAGTTCAAAATGTGGGGATCTTAAAATAAATTTAAAGGTTCTTTATCGCGTGCCTTCACGTTAAGAGATGTGGCCCTGCATCCCTGATAATGTTGAAAACGAGGCTGTGGAAAACCATAACCTACGTGAAGCACAGCTAGGACACAAAGGTCTCTACAAGTATAAACACACGTGAATATTATGAATCAAAAAATGTTTATATGTTGATGATCACAATAAAAACAGAAATAGCTATGCAACTTCACTTGAAGTCAGTGTTACTTTCCTGGATTCAAACAATAAGTGTTAAACAAGAGGCATTGTACATTGATATAATGTGATCCAACAAAAATCAATATTTGGCGAGTTTACAAATTTACAAAATCAAAATTCAAAAGAACAATCCCAATGCATTTTGGGTTAATACAGAACCCTTTATCAGGGGATATATAAAGCAAAATAATCAATGATATTCTGTAGTTGTGTCTTGAAGTCCTCCGTCCAGAGCTACAACAAAAAGCCAAATAAATATAAATTGAGAAATTGATAGGACAAAGTAAGAAAAATGCTAATAGCATTTGTACTCGATATGGAAAGCTCAGTGAACAAGGAGGAAAGAAAGTGAGCAAAGAGCCCATATCCCGAACAACAACGTACACGTTAACCTTTGTGAAACCTAGTACTATACGCTACACAAACGTTGCAGGGTGTATGCAAAAGATAAGTGTGTCTCCTTTATTCTTATCCTTAAGTAAGAGTGCCCGTGTGTGCAATTACATCAATAGCTTACCCCGACTTAATCTTGCTATGATGTGAATGTATGAGAGAATTGTCACTCTGAAAATAATCAAAAGGTCACCTGTTGTTAAAACAAATCGTCACACGACATCATGATAAAGTAAAGCCCCATGGTATAAGACACCGCTTACCCGTCGAGTTCGACTCAAAGTTCCAAATCAGCCCCATCGATGTTTTAAAAGGAATAGTCCGTCGGTGCTCTAAAACGTATAAGAAAACAACCCGTTAGCTTCAGCCACAAACTGTAAACCAAGGGTACAGAATCACAGGTACCGAACTAAACCTCCGAAACTCACCTATGCCGAGGGACTTCAACAAACTTCCGTATTACACAACGTGCCAGTGCCGTACGTGAGGTACGTTCGTCACGTAATGCGGCGGGTCACTGTTTATGAACCACCAAAGTAGTGAAAATAGAAAACAGACTGAGAGCGGATAAATGTAGACTATGGAATCCATCCTCTGTTCAAGTATTTGCAACCAACCGAAGAAAAACAACAAATATCACCCAGTGAACAAAAATCGCTACCATGCGCTTGCCGATGTGCAGCTCGCGTTATTTAGACAGATGTTTCCGTATCGCTAGAGTCTCTGCGAAGAATAAAAACTTGCAAGCCCATCTTGGCACTATATAAAAAAATCGATAACAGATGGTAAAAAAAGATAAGTGTAATAAAGATAAAAAATCTAAAGAGTGTATGTACCTCTTAGTTAAAGAATTGTACCTCTCGGTTAAAGAATAACTGGTCTGATATGTAAATGCTAGTCTAAAGTGACCACGTGATATGTTCAATGAACGTGACCAGAATAAAATTCTCGATAAAAAAGACTACGAGTGCAAATCCTGTACAGTAAAGATAACTGATGATGAAATGTATGCTGTTACACAATTTGAAGGTATTAAACAAAACATAATAATTCGTAATGATCATTCAGTCCTCCGTGAATCACTGTACCTAAAAACTTGATCCAGTGTGTTTCCCTACGTGCTAAGGCAGTGTTAATGTCAATCCTTGGCATCATTTGAATACGTTCTAAGTTCGTGATTCTTAACTGGGGAATGGTGTGTGCTGCGTTAACCCAATGGGCTACTAGAGAAGAATTCATGTTTTTGTTGCGGATCCTGCTTTTGTGTTCTACCACCCTTGTTTTAATTTTCTGGCTGGTTCTCCCTACGTACACTAGCCCACAGGGGCACTTAATGGCATAGATTACCCCACGGTATTGCAATCGGATGTGTGGTGAAGTGTTATCTTTTGACCAGTTCGGGGGTGCGTGAAGGTTTCTCCCTGGATTACATTGCCACATTGCCCGCAATTATAGCACTTCTTCATGCCTTTGTGGTGCGATCTTGTGGTGCCGTCACGTCTTTTCAAAAGTTCCCTCAAGTTTTTCAGTCTGGTGTGTGCAAATAGTGGTGGATCTTAAAATAATCCCGCGAAGTCAGCTTCCTGTTCAATGATATCCCACCGTTTTCTAATTATAGTTTTCATTTGTGATGCTTGAGCAGAATATTTTAACACGAAAACCTCTTGTTTTGGGGGATTTTTCTGAGTTGGCAATAACAGACCCTCACGTTTTTTAAAGGCAACTTTCCACTCTGCTTCCAAGAGTGTGTCTTCCGGATAACCTCTTGCTTTGTATTTCTCCAGTTGATCCTTTATGGCATCTGCGATCGTCTGAGGTTATTCTCTTGATTCTTGTCAATTGGGAAACAGGCAGATGTTTCTTCAAAGAGTGTGGGTGTGCGCTCGTATAGTGTAAGGCGTTGTTGACATCTGTGGACTTGCTGCATACTGTCGTTTCTAGACCTGAAGTGGACTTGTGAATCTCAATATCCAAAAAATGAATCTTCTCTGATTGAATATTATGGTTGAATTATATTCTTGGGTTGCAGAGATTCAATTCTGTAATGCATTGCTCCAGGAGATTTTTTTAACCCTTCCATACTACCGGTATGTCATCAATGTACCGTAAGAAAATAACCGCATTCTCACGCCATCTAGGATTTTGCTAAATATGTTGGTGCTCAAAATAAGCCATGAAAGTATTTGCATATGATGGGGCTCCGGGAAAGCCCATTGAAGTGCCCGTGATCTGTAAATAATAACTTTCATTCCACGAGAAATAATTGTGATATAACAAAAGGTGTAACAGTTCCAAAAGAAAAATGCTTTTGTCTTTTGTCATAGATGATTGCAATAGTCTCCATTCTACCGCCTCCAGTCCATCATCGTGAGCTATAGATGTGTAAAGAGCAACCACGTCAATGGTACATAACAGGATGTCTTCCTCGAAATGATGTCTAGCAGCTTCCAAATTCAACAAACAGTCTGTGGTGTCCTTGATGTACGTCTCCCAAGATTGTACTAGAGGTTGTAAATGATAGTCGAAATAATGTCCTATGGGTCCATGAATTGACCCACAACCAGCTACTATGGGCCTGAAGGGTGGAAATGACTTGTCCTTATGCATCTTAGGAAGCATATATATGTGAGGAAGCCTTGGTGTAGAGTTGAATAAGAATTTCTTTGCATTCTCATCAATGTTACCATTGTCCACTCCTTTTTGTAAGATGCAACTCAATACTTCCAAGAATTCTCTTGTGGGGCCTTGAGCCATTTCAATATAAGTGTCAGTATTCTTTACGTGTTCATTGACACTACATGTGTAGTAGTAGGTATCGAGAACCACCAGGGCTCCCCCTTCATCAGCAGGTTGGAATGTGAGCGTTTTATCCTGTCGTAATGCATTCAAGATACGTGATTCCTTGCGAGATAAATTGGGGTGTTTGGGTTTTTGATATTGGATGTTTTCCAAATCCTTCTTTACCAGAATCTCGAAAGTATCCAAAGACTTGTGAGAGAGTGGAGACATGAATTTGCTCTTTGGGCGGAAGGGCTGTGGTGTTGAAACCCCTTCTTCAACAGTAGTGTTGGTTGAAAAAACCCATCTTAGTCTTAACTTTTGCATAAACTTGAAAAATGATATTTCAGTTTCCAAACTGTTAGATGTATAAGTCGGAACAAATGATGTGCCTTTGTTCAGTATGTTTAGCTCTTCTGTGCTTAATTTCCTATGCGAAATATTAATTACTAGGGAACTTGTTTTTTTAGATTCCTCTGCGGTCTGCCAGTTTCTGTTGACTTTTTTAATTTTTCCCCTACGGGTGCGCTGTCTAAAGGTGTGTTGGTTTTGTCCGGTGGTGACTTTTGACGATTGGCCCTCGGCTAAAAAAGACGATTTTGTGATAGATGTTGTTGTAGATTCTCCTGTTTGTCCACTGGTTTGGGTGAGTAACCCTACTGCAGGTCGTTGTCCCAATCATCCTGCTCCATTCTTTGTAAAATCTCATCCTTGAATGTACTGATATGATGTGCAAACTCATTCAATATCGAAGAGATTTCTTCAATGATTAATAGAATTAAATCTAAGGAACACTTATTTAAAATCGCATACCAGCGAGACATAAATGATTTGTTGAATTTGAATAGCATTGGTCTTAGGGCAATCCTTAGTCCTCTAGGAATCCTTTTAACTTTGTGATACTCGATAAGTGTGGTAGCATGGAGACGTCGATTTATTTCCTTCCTCATCATATATTCAAGTTGTCGTAATTGCTGAGTTGTAGTTTCAGAGGAGGAACTAGAAGTTCGTACCTCTCTAATCAAGGAGTGTAGAAATATGAACATTAAAGTTCTAATGGTGTAAAATAAAAGAAGCAATTTATTTCTTAAAGCAGCGTCACAAAATTGTGGCACGCAAATCATGGGGCCATTTATTTTTGTATGACACTCATTCTTCCAGTTATTTATTGTTTTCCGTTGTTTTGTCGGTAGTTTCTGCATGTAACAATGAGGCTGAGGGTAGATATTTGTAATTGTGCGGTAGCTGAATAGCTATTGCAGGAGCGATTATGCAAAGCTTGATTAAGGGGCCCTTGTTATGTCAGACCATTCTCTGCAGCCTGTGCGTCCTCATTGCCAGTGCCCGAGTTAAGTGCAAATAAAGGGATATCTATGAGTGTCCCACCGGAAATGCGTGAATTTGCATTTTAGTGAGGTATTGTGGACCACCACACTGAAATGCTTCAGTCTAACGCCTGGTGTGTGATACTTGGCAGAGCTTAATATGCATTCTGATTTCGCAGATTAACCGCTCACAAGACCCATTGCTTCTGGTTCAATACCCTGCTTCCTGAGTGATAAAAGGCAGTGTCGGGAATCGGCTGTGTCCACTGGGCTCCTTTCTTGCAATGGATAAACATTTCTACACAAGCTCATGTCATGGGTGACCGGAAGAGCTCTGAAAAAGAACTGACAGCCAGGAGTGCTAAATTCCTCACCCAGGAGGATGGTCGCTTTTTGTGTCTCTGTTAATACATAATATTTACGCCTGCATCACAGACCTGTCAAAGGTAGTGCCACTGCTACACGAACCTTTAGGCATACAATAGTTTGTCAGTATTGCAGAAAGTGTCTGTTATGTACACAGTCTTATGTGTCAGATGTATGCAAGAAAGCGAGCCCTCGCCTTGCCCTGATAGCGAGATTGTCTCATGTTTAATTTCAAGTGACGCTACGTTTTCACATGAATGAGTGAAGGCATTTATATAGCACAGCTACTCAAGAGAGTGTCCCGGCGCTTCAAAAAGCCTCGGCTGCGACCACACACACACTACCCCAAATGCAAATAAGAAAGGAAAATAAAATAAAAGAAGCTGTTAAGAAGTACTCATTTATTGATTAAAAAGCCGAGTTTTAAGGAGATTCTTGAATGTCGCTATATCCGTCATCGCTCTCAGTGACGCTGGGAGCGCATTCCATGCTTGGACTCCCAGAAACCTGAAAGAAATGCCGCCCGAACAGGCATGCAATATTCTAGGAACCACTGCCAGGTTCATA
Source organism: Triturus cristatus (assembly GCF_964204655.1). Taxonomy (NCBI): domain Eukaryota; kingdom Metazoa; phylum Chordata; class Amphibia; order Caudata; family Salamandridae; genus Triturus; species Triturus cristatus. Next base: position 723,242,222 of record NC_140590.1, on the reverse strand, counting down.
AAAGAGGACCTCAAAGTTCTAGATGGTGCATAATGGGTAACTCTCCTGCAAAGGTACCGTGCGCCCCTCCAGTGGAAGGCCTTACAGAATAACACCAGGGCCTTGAATCTAATCCTCTTTTTTACTGGAAGCCAATGGAGAGCTCCCAGATGTGTGGACGTATGAGTCCTAGATTTCAACATGAGAATAGCTCTGGCCGCAGCATTTTGGGCCACCTGCTAACGCTTGAGTAGGTATTCTGGGAGTCAACTGTCCGAATCGATGTGGGTCAAATATGTGTGCACTGATGAATATACAATTAATACAATTAATACTAAACGTATATGTTCCACTCCACCTCCAGTGGCACAACGTTAGAATCACTAACATACAAATAATATATCAATTAATGGAAGGAGTGGGGAAGTAATCAATATCCAACAATCAAATATTGCAGTCCAAAAAATGTTTTTTTGTTGTCCAAAAAAGTTTCTTCCAAATAGATTCCTTTATTCTTTCAAATTATTTTCAATATGATGCTCCAACACATTCTTAGAATTCCAAACAAATTTTACATAATCACAGCCAACGCGTTTCGTTCCCCTTGGGACCTCATCAGGGCTCCTAAATAATGTCGCGGTAGTATAGAATGTCAATCATGGAGGGATGCTAATTTCATTGAATATCCAGTCTCTTCAAGGTATAACAACGTCTTTCTTAAAATATAATTAAGTTTTCCAAATCTATATCCGTTCTCCTGTTCTCTATAATATCCTCCACAAATCGAGTCCTTAGTGCTAGAGACCAATGTCTCAATGAAAGTCTTATCATCTACATCGATAAGTTCCTAGTAGCCTCCACTGCCGGTTCGGTATCCCCGCTAGCGGATATTCAATGAAATTAGCATCCCTCCATGATTGACATAATAATTTGAAAGAATAAAGGAATCTATTTGGAAGAAACTTGTTTGGACAACAAAAACATTTTTTTGGGGACTGCAATATTAGATTGTTGGATATTGATTACTTCCCCACTCCTTCCATTGATTGATATATTATAGGTATTCCGGGAGGCCGAGGTAAAGAACATTCACATAGTCCAATCTAGATGTAAGCAATGCCCGGACCACTGATTTCCTGCAGTCCAAAGGAATGGAAGGGACTTCCTCAGCATCCTAAGGAGGCCAAAGCAAGTTCCCACCACAGATTGGACTGAGGCTTTCATAGTTGGGCAGTTGTCTATCATAACGCCCAAGTTCTTCACCATTTGTTGTGCGGCGAGAGGCGGTGACATATCTTCAGGCCACTAAAGTCTCCATTCGTCCTACAGAGGGGAGCCAAAGAAAATAATTTCCGACTTTTCTGGGTTACATTTCAGCTGGTTGATTCTTAACCCTGTAAACACTTTATAAAGGCAGATTTTCATCTTGGCTCCCTCAAAGCTCTTTCCTTTGTCACAAGTGAATAAGAGCTGAGTGTCGTCGGCATAAGAAATCATTTTCGCTCTGTATGACTCAGTCAAAGCAGCAAGAGGGGACATATATAGATTGAATAACGTGGGGCTCAGAATGGAACCCTGAGGAACCCCTACACTCATACTAGGGATTCCAGCTGCAAAGGGAGGAGTCCACACCTCCTGGTCTCTAGCTTCCAAAAAGGAAGTGAGCCATTTTAAAACAGAGACACCAATGCCTAGAGTCTGGATCCTAGCCAACAACCTCTCCTGAGGAACAGTATCGAAGGCCGCTGACCGGTCTAACAGGATCAAAATGGCTTTTCCTCCACTATTAGGGCTTTCCTTAATGTGTTCAGAGACCTCTAACAGAGCACACTCAGTACACTGGCAGCATACTAACATGTTGATATCCATGATGGACATCATACTTAACAATAACTTCTTTATGTATTATAGACAATGGTACAAGCAAATCAAGGGAGTAGCAATAGGCTCGAAATTCTCGCCCTCTTTTGCCAACCTTTACATGGGCTCATTAGAATCAGAATGGATTTGGGGCAAGAAGACAGACTCTTTCATATACTGGGGGCGCTACATTGATGACTGTCTTCTGCTCTGGTCAGGGACAGCAGAAAATCTTGAGGACTTTTGTGAATACCTAAACTCCAATAACATGGACATGAGGTTCACATGCAACTCTAGCACATCAAAGGTCACATTCCTAGACGTGGAACTATATGTGAAAGAGAACATTCTACACAGTCGACTATATCGTAAAGAAACCGCATGCAACGCCATCCTACATGCGGATAGCTCCCACCCTGTGCATCAAATTGAGACCATCCCCTACGGCGAGTTTATCAGAGCCATGAGAAACTGCAGCGAAGTCGCTGAATTCCAGAACTGCATTTCCGACATGAAAAATAGATTCTCAAGAAGGGGATACAAGCATCACACTTTACACAAAGCCACACTTAGAATCGAGAAAACGGAGAGAGAGACCACACTTAGGGAGAAGACCCGCAAGAAATCACAAAACCAACATGTACGACTAATTACAGACTACAATGACATCAGCGTTGTGATCAGAAAGAGTCTTAACAAACATTGGAACATTCTACTGGCTGACAAAGCACTCAGTGAGACAATCACATCTAGGCCCCAGATCACCTACAGACGTGGCAGAACCCTGAGGAACAGATTGAGTCCCACGGTTCCACACACTACTACAGCCTCATCCTGGCTCACTCCACACATGAAGGGTTTCTTCAAATGCGGTTGCTGCATTGTTTGCAAATGGGCCCATAACGGAATAAAAGAGTTCACCAGTTTCAACAAACATAAATTTCAAATCAATCACAACATCAACTGCAACACTAAGTACGTGGTGTACATTCTGGAGTGCACCTGTAAGAGTCAATATGTTGGTAGTACCATCAGGACTCTGAAAGAACGCATCAGTGAGCATGCCAGAGCCATAAACCATCAGGATGCTAGATATCCCATGGCTCTACATGTAGCATCATGCCCTTCACAGGATCCACACAAAAGATTTTCATTCTTTGGTGTCGATGTAACCCTACCAAACATAAGAGGTGGAAATCGCAAACTCAGATTGAGACGTCTTGAAGCAACCTGGATAATGCATCTCCATACCGTGAGATTCGGTCAACACACCGACCATGAGTTACAATATGTTCGAGGCATATGAACTGCAGATTATACACTGTGCATAGATCGCCATCTGGTGTTGGGCCCGGATGTTTGCAGTTTGTTTTTCCTCTTGGAAAGTCTTTGGGAGTCACGAGGTTGGTGACTCCTCCTCTGGTTAGCATTGCGCATGGGCTTCGGCTCCATCCTCAGATTGTTTTTTTCCGCCATCGGGCTCGGATGTAATACTTCGCGCTCCGGTTCCGAACTTCCCACTTCACCGATCGACGCACAAATCCTCGCTCATCGAGCTTCTTCAAAGATATAAATCATCTTACTCATCTTCTCTTCGGCACTTCTTCGATTCCGGTGGTCGACGGCGGCCTTCGGGCCTATTCCGGCTCCGGTCTCGGCTGATGGAAAGAACTCCCTTCAAGAAGTGCCCTCAATGTCGGTCCAAGTTTCCCCACACTGATCTCCATGAGGTGTGCAACCTCTGCCTCTCCCCAGAACACGAGGCCCGAGACTGTCCCGCCTGCAAGTCTTTTCGCTCAAAAAAGACCATTCGAGATCGACGGGCTAGACGCAACATGGCGCACTCCTCGACCTCCGCTCCAGTCGACATCTTCGGGGACGACATCGAAGCTCCGGCACAGCAGGACATCGAACAGGAGGACGACGACCTCGTCAGCGCTTCCGAGGCCGACGACTCAGATGTGGAGGACATCACCCCGGCGCAGCGGGTCGTGAGTACAATTCCCCCTCCCACGCCGATACCGAAAATGGCTTCGGTCACACCTTCGCCTCCGGGCCTAGGCAAGACCAAGGACACTGCTTCTCACACCCCACCTTCGGGCCCGGTAAAGAAGCCTATTAAGCCTTCCGGCAGCTCGGGCTCGAGCCAGCCGACCACCGGTGCCGAGAAACACCCTTCGGCACCGAAGAAAAAATTGGCCTCCACCTCCACACCGAACCCGGCACCGAAGTCTTCGGTGTCGAAACCTGCCCCTCCGGCGCCGACCAAACATCACAAGACCCTCGGCACCGACACTCCCGTGCCGAGACCTTCTTCGACACCGACCAAAAAAACGGAGGTTCCAAGGAAGCACGGCTTCGACAAACCTAAAAAGCCGTCGGCCCCGAAACCTTCGGCGCCGACCGAACAACCAGTTTCACAGGAGCTTTTCACACGGGATCCTTTGCAAAAAACCCTCACCAAGGATCCAAAGACTGGACACTTGACATTGTCTTCAAAAAAGAGACACTTGGACAAGCCAGCTCCACCTCCACCTCCAAAGAGAAAGGACATTGCTACCTTTCCTTTCAGGGTGCCTTCCCCACCTCCTCCACCCTCTCCACCTCCACCCCCTCCACCTCATCGTTCCCCCACCTTGTCTCCTGTCCCAGACGATTTGGAGGACCCTTACTATGATCCAGCAGATGTGCCACAAGATCCCACCCCTACTGGATCTCCAGACCCATGGGATGAATATAACAATCCGGACATCCCAGATGTCCCACAGGATGACCTTTATCCATCTAGGCCATCCCCTCCTGAAGATTCCTTGGGCTTTCACCATTTGTTACAACGGGCGGCACACTACCACGGGGTGGAGTTACATACCGACCCAGTGGAGGAGGATTTTCTCCTAGACACCTTTGACGATACACATAGGTCCACTGCCATTCTACCTATGTTAAAGGGCGTAATTAAACATGCCCCGAGGTTTTTAAAGACCCAGTCAGGGCCAGGGTCCTAAACCCTCGGATAGAGAAGAAATACAAAGCCGCCCCCACAGACCCTTCTTACATTAAAGTCCCTGCACCATTAGATTCCCTAGTGGTATCTACAGCTAGGAAGCGCTCAAATTCTCAGGCGTCAGGCGAGGCGCCCCCACCTGACAAAGAGTCCAAGCTCCTAGATGCGTCAGGGAAGCGCACTGCGTCACAAGCGGCCAATATATGGCGTATTGCCAATACGCAAGCACTGTTGGCCCGATACGACGGGGCGCATTATGATGAGCTAGAGACCATCATGCACCATCTCCCTGAAAAGTACAAGACTAGGGCTAATGAACTTATTCAAGAGGGAAAGACAATAACCAATACCTCGATACGATGTGCCCTAGATGCAGCAGATACAGCCTCCAGGGCCATAAACACCAGTGTCCTTCTCCGTCGCCATGCCTGGCTCAGGGTTTCAGGGTTTAAACCAGAGGTTCAAGCCTCTATATTAAATCACCCATTCGACCAAGATCATCTATTTGGCCCTAAAGTAGACGAAGCCCTCGAAAAAATGAAAAAAGATACAGACACGGCGAAATCTATGGGAGCCCTACGAACACAGACTCCCAGGCGCTCCTTTCACCGTTCTTCCTTTCGGGGCACGGGCAGAGGCTACTCCTCGGACAGTGCATCCACGTCCTATAAATCCCCTCCTCAATCTACCTTCACGAAGGGTTATCAAAGAGGTGGATACAGAGGCAATAATAATAAGGGCAGAGGCAAAACAAATACCGCCCGCTCTGCCACACCTCCTGCCCAATGACTTTCCCCCGCTCCCTCCAGACCATTCCACTCCGGTCGGAGGCAGACTACAACATTTCCTTCACGTCTGGGAGACAATCACCTCAGACAGATGGGTGACACAAATTATCCAGTCAGGGTATTGCCTAGAATTAACATCTACACCCCCCAACATCCCACCCAGGCACCGCCCTATGTCGCAAGAACATACTGCGCTATTAACACAAGAGGTGATCTCCCTCCTGCAAAAAGGAGAAATAGAGCAGGTCCCCATAAATCAACAAAATTTAGGGGTCTACTCCCTGTACTTTCTAATTCCAAAGACGGACGAGACCCTACGACCTATCTTAGACCTCAGACCTCTAAACACCTACATTCATTCAGACCATTTTCACATGGTAACCCTCCAACAGGTTCTTCCACTTCTCTCCCAGAACGATTTTCTCACCACTCTGGACTTGAAAGACGCGTACTTTCACATCCCAGTACACCAGTCTCACAGAAAGTACCTCAGGTTTGTGGTAGACGGACAACACTACCAGTTCAAGGTGCTCCCATTCGGGATAACAACAGCACCAAGGGTTTTCACCAAGTGCCTGGCAGTAGTGGCTGCACACCTCAGAAGACAGCACATTCAAGTCTTTCCCTATCTGGACGATTGGCTGATAAAAGCCACGTCCTACCAACAATGTGTGCAACATACCGCCGCTACGGTACAACTACTTCACCAGCTAAGTTTCACGGTGAACCATCAAAACTCCCACCTGGTACCATCACACACAAAACAATATCTCGGTGCCACCATAGACACCTCAAAAGCCATAGCCTATCCCAATCCTGCCAGGATTGCAAAAATACAGGAGCTGCGTCAAAAATTCCTCAGTCAACACTCTCTCCCAGCAAGAGTGATTATGCAGCTCATAGGGATGATGGCCTCTTGCATCTTTATAGTGCCCCATGCAAGACTCCAAATGCGTCCACTCCAAGAATGCTTGGCGTGCCAGTGGAACCAGGCCCAGGGACAACTGACAGATCTGGTGTTGGTAGACGGTCGCACCCATCGCTCTCTGCAGTGGTGGAACACCACAAACCTTTCCAGAGGTCGACCGTTCCTGGACCCGGTCCCACAAATAATCCTAACGGCAGATGCATCACTCTCCGGCTGGGGAGCTCATCTGTTACATCTCGCAGCACAGGGCACATGGACGCCGCAACAGAAGTTACTCCACATCAACCATCTGGAGTTACTGGCGATCTTCCTCGCCCTAAAATCCTTCCAGGAGCAGATTTCAGGCAAGGCAGTCCTCATTCGCACAGACTACATGACTGCCATGTACTACATTCAAAAACAGGGGGGCACACACTCTCCACAGCTCTCTGTTAGCACAGAGCATATGGAGATGGGCAATTCCACAAAAGATTTTTCTCCTAGCCCAACACGTCCCAGGAGTACAAAACACCGTGGCAGATCTGCTGAGCAGACAGACACAGCAGATCCACGAGTGGGAACTTCACCCACAGGTTCTTCACCCGTTCTTTCAGAAGTGGGGGCATCCACACATAGACCTATTCGCCACCCACGAAAACAAAAAATGCCCAAGCTTCGCCGCCAGATATCCACACCCATTGTCCGAAGGCAATGCGATATGGATGAACTGGTCAAACAAATTTGCGTACGCTTTTCCACCTCTCCCACTAATTCCATTAGTGGTGCGAAAGCTACAGCAGCATTCCCTAACTCTGATCCTAGTAGCTCCAACATGGGCCAGACAACCGTGGTACACCACACTGCTGGAACTCTCAGTAGTACCACACCAAAAGCTACGCCTCTCGCCATGCCTCCTAACCCAGAACCATGGAGAGATCAGGCACCCGGACCCAGCTCAACTCAACCTTGCGATCTGGCTCCTGAGGTCCTAGAATTTGGATACCTTAACCTTCCCCCTGATAGCATGAACATTATCAGGGAAGCTAGACGCCCTACTACTAGGGCGTGCTATGCAGCAAAGTGGAAAAGATTTGTTGTTTACTGCCACAACAACGCAATCAATCCTTTAAATGTATCCATACAGCACATTATATGTTATTTAGTCCATTTACAAAGGTGTAACCTAGCATATACTTCCATTCGGTTACACTTCGCTGCAATTGCTGCCTATTTACAAAACAGGCAGCACCTCTCACTTTTCAAAGTGCCTGCCATCAAAGCCTTTATGGAAGGCCTCAAAAGAGTAATTCCACCCAGAGTGCCACCCTCACCTGTTTGGAACTTGAATATAGTCCTCACACGGTTAACGGGACCCCCTTTCGAACCATTACATAAGTGTGAGCTGCAATTTCCCACATGGAAAACAGCTTTTCTAGTGGCCATCACTTCCCTCAGAAGAGTTAGTGAAATACAGGCACTCACTATACAGGAACCTTTTCTTCAGATGCATCACAACAAGGTTGTACTCCGCACCATTCCCGAATTTCTACCCAAAGTAATTTCTCCATTCCATCTAAACCAGTCGGTAGAATTACCAGTCTTTTTCTCGCGGCCCCAAACAGTTGCGGAAAGAGCCTTACACACACTGGATGTTAAAAGGGCTTTACTTTACTACATCCAGAGAACACAACCTGTCAGAAAAACCAAACAGCTATTTGTTTCCTTCTCCCCACCACACAAAGGCAACCCTTTTTCCAAATCAGGGATAGCTAGGTGGATTGTAAAATGCATACAGATTTGCTACCACAAAGCAAACCGAACGCTATCGGTTCCCCCTAAAGCCCACTCTACAAGGAAGATAGGAGCTTCTATGGCTTTCCAAGGGAACATACCACTAGATGACATCTGCAAAGCAGCGACATGGTCAACACCGCACACCTTCACAAAACATTACTGTGTAGATGTGCAAACCAAGCAACAAGCTAGTGTGGGCCACGCTGTACTAAAAACACTGTTTCAAACGACTGCAACGGATGCCGGTGGTCGCCGCTAGGGTTGGGTACTGCTATATAATCTATGCACAGTGTATAATCTGCAGCTCATATGCCTCGAACGGAATATGCTACTTGCCAGTATGCATCTGTTCTTGGCATGTAGAGCTGCAGATCTATACACGCCCACCCGCCTCCCCGGCTACCTGTATCCGTTCCAGTCTTATCTTATTTAGATACAATACACATGGGTTTCTTTACTGTTATTACTACGCTCCATCTTTCCCTGCTGGCGAAAAACAATCTGAGGATGGAGCCGAAGCCCATGCGCAATGCTAACCAGAGGAGGAGTCACCAACCTCGTGACTCCCAAAGACTTTCCAAGAGGAAAAACAAACTGCAAACATCCGGGCCCAACACCAGATGGCGATCTATGCACAGTGTATAGATCTGCAGCTCTACATGCCAAAAACAGGTGCATACTGGTAAGTAGCATATTCCTTCCTGGGCTCTTGATGCCCTGCCATACACACTTGATCGCTCCAAGATCTGAATGCCTGTTACCAATTTATATGAGAAACCTAACTAGTGTCCAACCGTGGTCTTCCCTCTGAAACCAAGACTTTTGATCTGAACTACCACATTATCAAGCATAGACCTTGCATTCGCTTTTTGTCCCTCTTTGAACACTCCTATGCTTAAGAGAAGATATTTTTCCTGTTATTTTGTTTGCACACTTGTACCTTGTTCTCCACATCCGACCCTTTTACCGACATCTGACAATGCGGAACCTTTTGTATTTCACCGATCTTGATTACTGTTGGATTTAGCTTGCAAACCATCTTTTATCTTGTTTTTTGCTCCTCAAAAAATATCCACTATATTGTTAAGTTCTTTGAAACACTCAACGATGGTTTGTCTACTTACTACCTTGATGTGCATATTATGATGATTACCTGCCACTTAGCCCATTTGCACATAAATAACCAACTATTATACTGCAACTGACAATATAATGAATGAAGAAATTTGTGTTGTTACACTCATGCCAATGAGATTGAAGGTTTCGCTATTATTTTAAAAACCAACTATTATACTGTAACAGACACTTAAGTGCATGAACAAGATTGTTCAGTTAAACTCTTGCCAACGAGGTTGAAAGTTTGCGCTATTATTGCCAATTTTGTTGTGTTTAATTTGAAGACTAATTTGTCTTCATGTTATGATTGTTCTGCTCCTTTATTTGTCTGCAAGTTTTAATAATCGTATTACCACGTGTCTTACATTCCGGACTCTATTTGCTCTTGATCTCGGTTTCCTCTTTCCTGTCTGTTTTTTCTGTCTTCACTGTCTATTATTCACCTTCGGTGTGCCCTGAAATACTCACTTCCAGGCGCCCATGTGAGCGTGTTATGTTACGATTCAGTTCTCTGCCTCAATCAAGATGACAATATATATTCAACTTCCTGTTGATTCCGCTCCTTTCGCATTCGGAACGAGAGACGGATCCTTGTACCTGCCTCCAGCTTCCTTCAGGTAAGATTTGCCGCCGGTGCCCCTTCATATAGGGAGTTCCTGGGCTCTCGTTTTCCTGCTCTAGCATAACTTTGTTACCCGCTCACTCTATCCGACAGGACCCTCTGAACACGGACGCACCCGCCCGTTGTTCCATTCTTGGAATCACTACTGATGGGGTCCAGGGCTCATCCATCCTCCCTAACACACTATACCCTTGTTGCTTCACTACCCTGAAGCACTAACACCCGTTTACGACCGGGTTGGAATTCTCACCGGTCCAGCGGTGAGTCCAGGTCAATTTTTGTTTCAGTGTTTGTCGTTTTTCCGGCCACTTTGCGTCCACATGTTCATTACCCTTTACTCATTTATATGTCTTTACTCTGCTCCCTCCGACTAGATTTTGCACGGTCTTTATCTCGACAGCCAGGTAATTTCACCACCAGCGGTTAATTCTTCCCCCCATCTAAAATCCCCCTGTTTACTTTCACCAGATCTTGCACACTCATAACTACTACGGTTTAGGTAATTTCACCACCTACTTCTCTTTTCATAGACATTTCCCTGTATGGAAACGACAACCAGCCCAGCTTTCACATCATCTGTTCCTTGCACATTTTTCTATCCTCTATTTTCCATTTCACCTCTGAAAGTCTGAGGACCGATGTAAAAATGATTACAATGTTACGTCATAGCACTTGAAGTCACTATTCTCTCACCCACCCACAAGCTTTCACATTATGATGATTAGGCCATGCTTTTTAAGAATACTATAAAACATGTCCAGGCGCACAAGGCGCACTTTGCATTAGTATTGGTCATTCAATGTTGTTATTCACTCTCCCACGAGGTACTTCCATTGCAAGTTCTGCGAAGTCACCATTTTATGTTCTCCTTTGTGTTCTTCACGTTTCTTATAGGGTTTCCACATTCAGAGGGGTGTTCGCCTTTTATCACCTCACTTATGTCACCACTATATGTCATGGACTGTTTACACTTTACTGTACCCATACATCTTGTATCTTTCTCAGCCCTGAAGAGTCACAGGTTACCACCCAGGTGACAAAAAATTTGTCGGCTGGTGTTCATATTTTGACATACTGCAAGAATTGTATAAATATTATCTATTATAAGTATCCACTGGTGTCGACCGTTGTGAATTTGACATTGCGTACTATAACTTGTACATTGACACTTTGAATCATTATCTTATACGTGTGCCCAGGACTTGTTCTAAACACTCAGTACTATGGTTGGCTCTGAAGCCAAACTAACTAATGTGGAGGAGATTATTGGTTTCCACGTAGTCAGTGATCACAATGTTAACATATTTCTCCAGGACCTTGGAGAGAACTGGTAGCAGGGAGATGGGCTTGTAATTTGCTGGTATTTTAGGATAAGCATGGGCTTTTTGAGCAAAGGCAGCATTTTAGCCTGCTTCCACATAGAGGCATGTGACCAGTGTCCAATGAGGAATTGGAAGTTTTATTAACAACCGGATTATTTACCCCTGCCACGGATGCTAGCATTTTTGGCTAACTTTCATTTCGGCTAAGTTTCATTTTGGCTAACTTCCATTTGGGACCACCTAATATAGTACTTCAAGGCATCAAATTAATTGTCACATTAAACCTGGCTTGTTGCTGAAGTCTTAACTTTTAATGCAAAGGTAACTTTTAGAAAGTCACCACTTTCTTGACTCAAAGTTCTAGTAGCAGTTTCTGATTAATTACACCAGTTGCCATCTACAACAGTTGTCAACTACACAAGTTGTCATCTGTTGCCCTCTAACTAAGAAGTAGGAAGTGCTCTCATGAACAGTAGCAACCACACCAGTTGTCAGCTTCACCAGTTGTCACCTGTTGCGCTCCTGTTGCGCTCCTGCTAAGAGGTGTGAAGTGCTCTCAGGATTGGTAGCAAAAAGACTTTTAGTGGAAGGAGGTGTGACCTCTTCAAGCAGCATTGCCAGCGGGCTGTGGCTATAAATGGAACAGATTCAAAGAGTCCACCGCCTCTATTGGTTAATGTGGGTCACACTGCAGCCTGCCCTACCCTCTGTGTAGGTAGATGGGCTGGAATCTCTTTCAAAGAGGTAAACCCAGTTGTAGAACAGGTTTTCCTAGAGGGAGGCTCATTATGACAGACACACCTCAGGGGTGTGCCCATGGCTCTGTCCCAGGAAAAAAGGGCCACGGCATCTTGGATTTGGGCATAGAGGTGCACTGTGGGATTGTTTAGTGCTGACACAACAGGAAATGATGTAAAAGTGGGTAAGGTGACCTGTAAACATTGTAGACCCATTGGCTAGTGAGTCCTCCACACCCACACACTCGAAGTTGGCATAAAAGTGGCACCCCTGACTTCAGCCTAAGAACACCGCTGGACTCTGAAGGAACGGACGAAGGACTGCACCTGCTAAACCTGTGAACATTCAGAAAGAAAGTCTGCACTAAGGAAGAGTGCACCTGCTGCACCTGGATAGACAAGGCAGTAGTTCAGAAGGAGAAGGGCTGCTTCTGTTGTTGAATCAGTCAAGAGAGACCCCTAAGGGCTGAACCTGCTCTCACATATATCAAGGACAAGTGAATGGACTTCAAGGGCTAGTTAGGTAGCCTCCAGTTAAACTTCAGTGACATAAAAGTGCTAAAGAAGCCCTGCATCTGCAGAGTGCCCATCTGACCAGTTTGGACTGGTTTTGCCTTGGAATCCAGTGATGTATCCTGGAGATTGAGTCCTAGACCCCAAGAGATGCTTCTCAGGTCCTGGTCCCTTGCCTTGTGAAATAGTGTACTCTTTTTTTGTTTCAGAACTGCAAATTGTGAGCCAAAGCTTAAAGATAATGTTTTTTGAACACCAAGTTCGAGACTCAAGCGCTACCACTACTTGCTGGATAGATGCTACTGATCTGAATGTCACTGAGAACCAAGGCTTCACCGGACCCTGGGACTTTGCTGATCTATCGACTTCAAACCCAGCGCCACACTTGAGCTGGAGAGGACCTCGCCAACATGGCCATCGGCAACAAAAAGAACCAGATACGTTTCGAAGATCTGAAGAAGACATCTAGCTGCAGATTCCTTACCTTATAATTATCCCCAGGTGCCAGACTGGATCCGGAAATCTTTCTAAAGCAGAACCTTTGTACGTCGGTAGAGAGCACCGAGCGACTCCGCAACGACGTCATCCACCGGATGTGAAGTCGTTAGATTCCATATAAGCCCTCCCCAGATGATGACACAATGTGCTTTTTTGGGGGGCATATCTTCAAAGTCCTATTTGCATGTAATGTCTAGGTGCCCACCTTGACTCCGAATGGTGCGGCTCGTGTCTTCAGCTTCAGTCATCGGCGCTGCAGGAGCGCCGCATGACGGTGGTTGCTGCTCGGTGGTCGCTGGCCCCTCGTCAGTCACCTTCTTTCTTCTTTCTATGAGGATCGGTCGAGGGCCAGCTCCTGAAGTCCTTTTTATCCTCGCTGTCACTTGGTAAGTCACTTCGGAAGTGGTCGGTGCCGCAGCTTTCCCCGACCTTACCCTGTACGTGCTGTGTCTCTGACTCGCCTCCTATTCCTCTGATATTGAAGTCAAAGCAAGTATCTGTTCCACACCTTCTGAAACAGATGGTTTTTCCTGCCACCCAGACAACTGTGGCTCAGATGAGGGACTACTATTTCTCCCTTCATGCCAACTGACTCCATGTCGGCAGGTCCTCCCTCGGTGTCAGCTGGGTCCTCCAATTCCGTGCCAGACTTCCTTTCAGCTCCAGTGCACAGCCCTTCAAGGTTCCCAACTGTGACCCCCATATTACATTCGTCAGCACCGACTCCATTGCCACCTCGTACCTCTATTTCGTCTCCTCTCCCTGATGGCGAGGTGTCATCTTCTCAAGGCCGGTCGACATCGGTATCAGTGCCGGTGGATCAGTCCCTTTGGACCTACCTTCCTCTGCTTTTGGGGGAGCCCCCTGCTTTTTTCTCCATGGCACAGGGGTATTTTGATGATGTGCTTGCTCCGATAGATGAGCCACTCCGGAGTTTCATTGGGTCTCTGACCTTTGTGACACTAGTGACCTTGACTCTTCCCATCCCCGGGCCTGTTTTCTCCTCCTCGCCTCACTTTAGAGACTAGCTTGGCTTTTGCTCAGCTTTTGCTGAGAGTTGATATGGTTTTGGGCTTCAGCTTCCTTCTGTGGAAGTGACCATTGCTTCAGCAGTGCCAGCTGAGAACTGAGCCTGCGCTCCCCTTTAGTGAAACCCTCTTTGATATTCTGTTGGGCACTTGGGCTAAGCCCATTTCAGGATCTTCTGTGGAACAGTCTATTGCTCATAGGCACCATCCTACCCTTGGAGACCCGCTCTGCTGTCGGCCTTCTCTGCGAAGCTTTGTGGTTCAGGCTGCTACTGCCTCCCCCGACATCGGCACTGTTCCTGATGTCCCTCCGGACAGGTAGTTTAAAAGGCTGGGTGCTTTGGGCTGATATATCTTTTCTGCTACCAGCTCCGCTTTGCTGTCCCTTAATACGACTTGTAGTAAGGGCCGTTTTTTCTCATGTCTTGTGGGATTTGATCTGGCACCTTCTTCCCTCTGTCCCGGATGACTCTCGGGACTGTCTTGCTCAGCCGGTCCAGGATGGCCGTCAGGCGGCTACATTGCTGATTCGTAGTGGCAGGATACAACAGATTCAGTCGGGCGGGCCATGGCTCTTTCGGTAGCTCTTCACTGACGTGCCTCCCTACGTACCTCCTGCTTCTCTGATGCTGTTCAGTCCGCCTTGGTGGACATGACTTTCAATTGCCAATATCTGTTGGGCTTTCAAGCTGACTCTGCTTTACGCCCTTTGCTATACCGTCTTCTTTCCCCCATACTCAGTCTGGCAGGAGAAGGTCTCCTCCATTTCTTTCTGTGTGAGCCATTATAGGGCAGTGCCAGTTGGCTTCTTCTTTTCAATTGTCCCTCCGCGTGTCGTTGGGCATGGTGCCCTGCCACGGCCGTTATTATTTTTTTCTTACATTCTTACCCTGTCGACGATAGGATGTGGTCCCTGGTTGTTTTTTGTGATGCGTCTTAATTTATGACCCTGTTTGGTGTCTATGCCAGTGGCTGCATGGTGTTCTTTGCTTTCTACCCAAGTTCTGATTGGGGTGTTTTTATGCTATTGTGTGGATGCACTGTTGAATTGTTCCCTGTCGGACAGGGTACTTAGTCTGTATGCCTTACAGGTATTCCTCAATATGTTTCTGATGCCATATTACTCCTTATAAGGGACTCCACATACCGTGCTTAGTGCACCGATGCAAGTTGGAAGAGGGGTTCTTCATTCCTCCGCAAACCCTGTTTGTTGAGTGTTCCTTTGTACTGGGGAGGGTTTTTTTATTTTTTTTTTCCTTCCACTCTATCTGTTGCCCTTCTTTCCTGTCAGACGCAAGGGAAGTGTCATGGTTCTTGACCTACGGCTCTTTGTCTGGTTCTTGCCACAATTGTGTTCCTTCTTTCTCTCTTCAGGCGTTAGCACTTCTTGTGTTAGCTCTCGCTATATGGGCCACTTTTCTCTCTCTCTCTCTCTCTCTCTCTCTCTCTCTCTCTGTCTGTCTGTCTGTCTGTCTCTCTGTCTCTCTGTCTCTCTGTCTGTCTGTCTGTCTCTCTCTGTCTGTCTCTCTCTGTCTCTCACTCTCGCTCACTCTGTCTCTCTCTCGTTCCTTATGGCCATCCCTTGTCCACATCTTTGCATGGGTCGCCAACTCTGTCGCCTTACCTCTTATATGCCCCTGCATGGCCTGTTTTACCTCTGCTTCTGTCTTGTGCGCAGCTGCGGTTGCTTTCACTTTTTGATTGGAGTGGTTTCCTTGTCACATCTGATTGCAACCCCAAACGTTTCATTGCTGGCCTGGCTCTTCTTCAAGAGTGCCTTCAACCCTTTTTGGGGGGATATATGGCGAATGTTCCTCTTCCTTTCTTCTCGGACATGGGTACCTTGCCGTCCACTCCTGGTTGGATTGTATGGAGGTTTGTGATCCATTAGAAGTCTTTTTCGGAGCGTTTACTCTGCTTTTTGCAAGCACGATTGCAGTTCTCACCCCTTGGGGGCTCATATCTCTTGTACTATGGGCTACCAAGTATGATCTTGGGTGGCATCAGGATCCTCACCTATGTTGTTCTCAGGCTTGTTGGCTGGGCTCGGGTTGTGCTGTGCATACTTGTGTGGCTGGGCTAGGGTTGTCCTGTGTATGCAAGGACTTTCCCTTGCTTTTTGCCTTCCTGCTGGAGAGGACCTCGCTAACCTGGCCGTCGGCAACAAAAAGAACCAGATAAGTTTCTAAGATCTGAAGAAGACATCTAGCTGCAGATTCCTTACCTTATAATTATCCCCAGGTGCCAGACTGGATCCAGAAATCTTTCTACAGCAGAACCTCTGTACGTCGGTAGAGGGCACCGAGCGACTCCGTAAGGACGTCATCCACCGGATGTGAAGTCATTAGATTCCATATAAGCCCTCCCCTGATGATGACACAATGTGCTTTTTAGGTCTCGCCTGACCCAGCGCATGCGCTGGCCTGGCGACACTTTTTGTGAGGGCTCAAAAAAATGCTACCATGGCCAGCCTAGAGCTACAGTGCATGTGCGCGGGCGCGCGCTTAGGAGCAGAGGCTGGCAAACCTCGTCATGCTCATTAAGCGCACGCGATCACTTTCACTTTCGCCTGCAATCACTTTCGCGGCGCCCCTTTGATGAACATCAAACATCAAAGAACATGTTGTGTTAATGCTTTGCTGCGCCCGTTTGACTTGCAATGTGCTTTCTCTTTCCACAAACTCGATGTTTGTGTTCCTTTATTTTGAGATGCTTTTAGTATTACTGTTTTGTAACTTAAAGAGCATTAAGGAAATGTTACTGTGAAACTGGACAACGTTCACAGTGTTTATTTCTGATCGCAGCGGCTGCTTCATGTCTGTTACACCATTCGGGGGGCCTTTCATTGGCGCTTTCATGAGGACATGATGAGGAAGCTGGAAACTTTTGCCACATTCTCTTTAAAAGCACAGCATGTTGGCGACTGGTTAATCGATTAGACCTATGTAGCGCTTTAGCTCTCAAAGCTCTATGGTGGGTGTAGCAGTTACAACTCATGAAATATGGGGTGCAACTCACAAGGAGGGGGCAGGTTTGAGTGCACATTGGCTGCAATCGAACTCTTAAGATGATGGGCTGTGTGTATCCATTATCAGCACTCAGTCTTCGCTAAGTGATCTTGTTCGTTTTGTTGTTGTGTTAATGCTGTGCTGCGCCCGTTTGTCTTACAACGTGCTTTCTGTTTCCACAAACTCTGTTTGTGTTCCTTTATTTTTAGATGCTTTTAGTATTACTGTCACACACAGACACACCACACACGCAACCACAACCACACACAGACACACCACACACGCAACCACAACCACACACAACCACACACACCCAACCACACATCCACATACACAACCGCACCCGCACCCACAACCACACACACACACAACCACACACACACACAACCGCACACACACACACAATCACATACACACACACAACCCCACACAACCACACTAAGCAGTGGCATAGCCAATAGGTCTCACCTTTGGGACCTTATAAGTGTTTAGCCACGCAGCAGTTGATGTGGTTGCACCAAGGATATTGTGCTGCATAACTAAATACTTAGAAGGTCCCAAAAGCGAGACCTATTGGCTATGCCAATGCTTGTTCGGTGCATATCTTCGAGTTCCTGGGGTTTACAATGTCGAGCCCTCATCCTATTTGCATGTATTGTCTAGGTGCCCACCTTGACACCGAATGGTGAGGCTCGTGTCTTCAGCTTCAGTCATCGGCGCTGCAGGAGCGCCACATGACGGCGATTGCTGCACGGTGGTCGCTGGCCCCTCGTCAGTCACAGTCATCTTCTTTCTCTGAGGATCGGTCGAGGGCCAGCTCCTGAAGTCCTTTGTCCTTTTGTCCTTCCTGCTTCCTCATCTGTGGGCACTGCCTCGCTATCTATTCCTTCTCTTCTTTACACTGGCCCTTTGGTTGGACTTTCATTTTGACGTTGGTCTTACAACGCCGATTTCTTTTACTCTGTGGCCTGGTTTTCTGCATAGGCCTCCTGGGTGTTGGCCCCGTCCACCTCAGTCCCTTTTTCATTGTGGTCTTTATTTCTCTATTCTAAAGGGGTTGTTTACAACAGACCTAACCTGTTCAATGTCTACATGGCCCCCCTCGCACAAGTAGCCCGCCAGCATGACCTGAACATCATCTCCTATGCCGACGACACCCAGCTCATCCTCTCCCTCATCAAGGAACAGCACACCGCCAAGACCAACCTCCACGAGGGAATGAAGGCCGTCGCCGAATGGATGAGGAGCAGCCGTCTGAAACTGAACTCGGACAAAACAGAGGTCCTCATCCTCGGCCCCACCCCCTCTGCCTGGGACGACTCATGGTGGCCAACCACACTGGCAACAGCACCGACATCCACGGACCACGCACGCAACCTAGGATTCATACTCGACTCCTCCCTCTCCATGTCGAAGCAGGTCAATGCCGTCTCCTCTTCCTGCTACAACACCCTCCGCATGCTCCGCAGGATCTACAAATGGATCCTGACTGAAACTAGAAGAACGGTGATCCAAGCCCTCGTCAGCAGCAGGCTGGACTACGGCAACGCACTCTACGCAGGAATCCCGGCCAAACACCTACAACGACTGCAACACATCCAAAACGCCTCCGCCCGACTGATCCTCAACATCCCACGCCGCAGCCACATCACCCCCCACCTGAGAGACCTACTCTGGCTCCCCATCAAAAAGAGGATCACTTTCAAGCTCCTCACCCACGCACACAAAGCACTCCACAACACCGAACCAGCCTACCTAAACAGCAGACTCAGCTTCTACACCCCCACCCGCCAGCTCCGCTCCGCCAGCCTCGCCGCCGTCCCCGGCATCCAACGAGCAACCTCCGGCGGCAGGTCCTTCTCCTTCCTCGCCGCCAAGACTTGGAACACCCTCCCTGCCCACCTGCGGCAGACCCAGGACCTGCTCACCTTCAGAAGACTCCTCAAGACCTGTCTCTTCGAGCAGTAGCAGCACCCCCTCCCCTCAGCGCCTTGAGACCCTCACGGGTAAGTAGTGCACTTTACAAATGACTGATTGATTTGTTCCCTGGGGTTTTCTTTTCTATTGTCTCTCGTTTGGCTAATCGTACTGTCTGTAGTGCTGTTTCTGTCTGCTCCTTCTGTTTTCTGCGGAGTGTTCTTCCGTCCCACCCTCTCGCCTTAGACGGGGCCATGTGGCTGGTTCTCAGTTTTCAGTTGTCTCGCCTTCGGTCCGTGGCCTCTGCTTTGGTCATTCTCTGTACCCTTCTTGGGCACCTATTATTGTGCAGTGTGTATTCTGTATATGTTTATGTTCTCACATATCATATATATATTTTTTCATACATCTCTAAATCTGTGTTTTATACGTTCTTTTCTTTAGATTATATGCTACATAGTCTCAGAGAGCCTCCTCTCTCTCGAAGTGTTTTCTCTTCCTAACGTGGTCTATAGCCATGATTGTTGCTGTTGCTCGCGATGCTTTATCAGCTATTGGTTGGAGCCCCATGCCATGCCTGCGTCTATGGCTGCGGGCTTGCCCCAGTAGTTTTAGCTGTTGTCCTTCGCCTTCTGTTTCAGTCACTTGGTCCGGTTGCCCTTCTGGGGGGCTTTGTACTGCTATGTTTATATGGACTGTTCTCCCCACTTGTCTTGTTCTTCTTGCATGCATTTTCACCCATGTCTTTGCTCGCCTGCAGATTTGGTTCCGTACGGGGTTATCCGCGAGTTTTCTGGTGGGATGATTTATTTCACCCCTCCCTTCCTGTGACGCGGTGTCTTTTTATTGTACAGACCGGATAGCCTAGTCAGGGAATAGCTCTTGGAATCAGTTTGCAGATCCTCCTCCGTAATGGTATTGCTTGGGTATCTATTCTAAGGTATGTAATCTGCAGCTAGATGTCTCTATCAGATTTAATAAGTTACTTACCTTCAGTAATGTGTTAGTTGGTAGAGACTAGATATAGCCGCAGATTCTTTACCGACCCACCCATACTCCCCGCTCTGCTAACTGATTCTCCTTTTCTTCCAGATCCCTTCTATCCATCCTTGTGCTTTTCATTGGTAAAGAGAACAAAAACATAAGAAAATATATAAATATCAGACTCACCAAATAACGGACAATACTTTTCTAAGCTTCTTTCAAAAATAGGATTCTTTTTGGGCACACTGTCTCCATAGCATTTTCTATATGTGTCTCTGTGTTTTAGTGCGGAAAGTAGTGGAGGAAGAAACTGCAGTCATTGCGTCAGGTGAGGGCTTGTATGGACTCTGACGACATCACATCCGGTGGATGACGTAGTTACGTGCAGAGGTACTGCTGCAGAAAGATTTGCAGAACCAGTCCGGCGCTTGGGTATAATTCTAAGGTAAGGAATCAGCAGCTAGATCTAGTCTCTACTAGATAAAGCATTACCGAAGATAAGAAACGTATTCTCTGGAGGTAAAATCTTGACTGGGGCAAACCCAGTTCCCGCATCCGACCCTGACTTTGGCTTTGCTCTGAACTGTAGCATTTGAAGGTCATAGACTACCGTTGAGAGTCGAAAGCAGTGACTTTCAAACTTTTAAATCCATCTGTGTGATTTATGAAAAGGATAACTCTGGTTCCCTTCATCAGGTTTTTGTCATTTTGGTGCATATTTAGAAACATATAGTATTTTTATAAATTGGAGTCGGGCTTTAACTCTTATTTCTTCTTGCTTATTTTACTACTGATAAATGTATTGCACTTGTTTTCCTTTGAGTTAAGCCTGACAGCTCCGTGCTACAGCTACCCAGGACTTAGCTGATGTTTAATTTCGAGAGACTTTTACTGGCCCTGATATGGATTAGTGACATTTCTTGGTGAGGTCTCATAAGCACCCCAACTAATAATCAACTTTTCTCACTGACATCTCTAACTTGTGGCTACCAGTCCTTCCCAGCAAGCATGGTATCATAGGACTCTGTAATTTTCTTGAGAAAAAATAAAATTTTCAGTGTCCCTTTAATTTGAATCTCTGTTTTATGAATTAAATCAGGTTTGTTTAACTTCCTGCCTGGAGTTTCTACCTGACCATAGTGATTAGACTCCTCTGTGATTAGGAAAGATCTGAGCTTCAGGTGAACTATGGAAATCTACACCACACAGTCTAAACTGCCCAGTCCCTGATCTTAAACAGGAACCTCCTTTTGTGAAGAATCCTGTCTTGTTACGGTTACCTTCCTACTTTGGCCCAGATCCCTTTCTATCCTTCTCTCCTGCTGATACTCATGTCCATAGAAAGTCACATTTATATGGATCTGGTTTCTTTTCACCATGATCCTATGAAAAATAAGAATAATGCCTTTCAAAGGACTGATGTGTCTCTGGAGCTCTGTTTTCTTACACATCTTTCAAGTTAATTCCCCCTTGTGCTTCATCTTTATTACAACATAGGAATTTCTGAATCCACCCTGTGTTTTGGCACCTTCGCCGTGGCATCGCAGCATATACGGTTTATTTTCTTTCAATTTAACTACATTTTTGAATGTGGGTTTTAATTGGGGTTTTTGTGGTTTTTGTACCTAATGTTTCTTTTCCCATGGTGATTTAAACTTGAGGGATAGTCTTTGATATCTCCACTTCTTTCTGATATTATGACATTGTAGAGTATCTTTGGCATATGGCCAAAAGAGCTACATCACTTTTAATGTTACCAAGTATCAATTTTTTCTAGAGTACGTATACTACCTATCCGTTTTATACCCAGGTTTACTGCAGATGAGGCACCATGCTCTTCCTGTATCAGTTTAGTACCTTAGGTAACACAGCTATTGAAGGAATGCCATGTGTAGTTGTACAGGGTTGCAAACATACTTCCTCGTGATTGGCATTGGCTTGGGTTTGGCATAATCCCCATTGGGAGGCAAGTATTCATTATTCTTTGCTTATCCTGCAGAGCCGAATAAGGATAAACTGCCTCCAACCGATGCCTCTTTCTAGCTACCTAGAACAGTAATCCATTTCATTAAGCTGGGCTACAGCTGTGAAGGTGTTTGGGTAGTGACCATGACCTAAGTGACATGCTGCTGCCATTCTAACTATCCCAACCATCTATATAATGCTATTACCTCTGTCAACATTTCCCTAGTTTCTCCTATGGGTAATTCACCCCCATCTGGATGATGTGTGTTTGTGTTTAACGTAGGCCATGTATGACCTGACAATGTATGTGTTACAAGCGGTAGCCTCCCTTGAAACAAGCAATGTGTTCTTTGTATGTCAACCTGACTTCATTGAATCTATATGGATTATAACTTGCTGGAGGAGCTATTATTGGCTAGCTTTTGAATATCCTGTTGCATCTGCAGTTTCTTTTCCAGTTCATTAA
Source organism: Triturus cristatus (assembly GCF_964204655.1). Classification (NCBI taxonomy): domain Eukaryota; kingdom Metazoa; phylum Chordata; class Amphibia; order Caudata; family Salamandridae; genus Triturus; species Triturus cristatus. Next base: position 723,219,714 of record NC_140590.1, on the reverse strand, counting down.
TAGAACACCTATATGCTGATTCTGCTCTGACCACTAACACGATTTTGCTCCAGTCAATGGGTTTACGCTCTTTCTCAGATGGGCAGTAAGGACAGCACACACATTTTCTGGTATATCCACCTTTCTATTTCTGCTTTTTCTTTTATTGTATACAAAGATCATTTGTAACTGTAAAGCACTCAACAAACCCCGTTACTGAGGAAGATCATAAAACTCCTCTGGATGTCGCCGGATATATCTGAAAGAAACACGTTAGTTAGATTCCTTACCTTAGAATATCCCCAGGCGTCAGGCTGGATCCGGAAAGATTTTTTGTCAGCAGTACCCCTGCGCGTTGGTAGGCGTCGTCTGCGGGTCCAGCGTCGGCGTCGTGATCGCTGGGATGACGTCGTCGGAGTACTTAGACGCTGCCCTCGCACGCTGACGTCAGTTCTGTTCTTCTTTTTTCCACGCCAGCAAGCGCACATCCGGGAAGAGCGTACCCATAGTCATTTTTTTACTAACTTTTTGGACATTTTTGTCTATCTTTTTCAAGTCGACTTCGACTCCTGGTGCCGGTAGGGATTCCAGGGTTCAAGCCGTGTGACGTCGGTCACCGACTGATGTCGGTTATCGACCCACACCATCAGTGTCTCTACTGCCTTGGGGCCAAACACGAAGACAAGTCGTTCCCTGACTGCCGGGCCTTGACGTCGAAAGCTAGACGGGAGCGGTCCTGCAAGCTCCTCGAGATCCGTCAGTTGGCTCCGTGCCGCTCGGGGTCCCGATCGAGGAGGAAGTCGAGGGACCAGTCGCGGAGCCACAGTCATCACCGCTCGTCGGGATCCAAGTCCTCGCACTCGGGTAAGTTGAGGTATGGCAAAAAGAAGTCGTAGAAGCGACATCGCTCTTCTGACTCCCCTCGCCGGTCGCGCGACTCGGCCGAAGGTTCGGGTGGTACCACCCGCGCTCCTCCACTGGAGCCGCAGGAGTCGCATCCAGCCCCACACCCTCCGGTCCCTGGGCTTCATGCGACTCCGTGCGAGATTCGAGACTTCCTCGTGGCCATGAGGAGTCTCTTTCTGCCGTCGAGGTCTGCCGGCACGCCTCCAGGCCCCGCAGGTCCGACTGGGGGTCCTAGCGTGCCGGCGGCTTCGGCGCCGTCGACTTAGGTCCCGATGCCGCAGGTCCCCGTGGGATCCAGGCCTGGATCCCGGTCGATGCCAGTTGACCTCACGACTCCTCCGCTGGCGCTGACCCCCATGGTGTCGCTCCCAACGCCGTCCTCGGACGATGCCGTCCCTAGTTTCAGCCCAGGTCCGGGTCCGGCGTCGGAGCGGCGTCGCTTGGCGCCGTCTCCGGCGTCAATCGGTGAGCCTTTCACCTATGACCCGGCTCTGTAATTTTTGCCTGTTTACCAGGACATGGATGAAGGGGAGGACTCGGAGGGGTCTGAGGACCTTCTGACACAGCAGTGCCAGTTAAGTCAGGACTGGGCAGATGAGCTGGGGGACGCCAGTGGTCTAGGCACTTCGCCTGACACTGGTTTCATCTCTCCTCCTTCCGTGGCTACGGAGGAGGGTGCCACTTATGCTGTGGTGCTGCGCATGGCGGCCCATGCCTTGCGCCTGGAGCTCCCTGCAGCGGCCGTGAGGACTAACCTTCTCACTAGGGTGCTACAACCGCCAGTAAGCTCTTCGGAGTCTCTGCTGCAGTTTAATGAGGCCCTCACCGACGTTCTGATGGGCACTTAGTCCAATCCCTCCACTGTCTCTCCTGTGGATCGGAACGTGGCCAGACGCCACTGCCCAGCTCCGGGCGAACCCAGCTTTCTGTCCCTACACCCCACCCCTGAGAGTCTGGTTATCCGGGCCTCCACGCCCCAAACCGCCTTCCCGTCCGCACCTCCGGATCGGGAATCCAAAATTATGGAAGTTTGTCAAGAAACTGTTTTCCTCCCTCACTCTGGGGTTGCGGTCCATTAATACCGCATGCCGTTTGGACCGTTACACCCACTCTCTGTGGGATTCGGTGGCGGACGTGCTGCCCCAGTGTCCAGAGCAGGCCAGGACACGGCTCGCCCAGGCTCTTGCTGAGTGGCTAGATGCAGCACGGTATTCCATCAGATGTGGACTTGACACCACGGACTCGCTGGGTAGAGCGATTGCAACGACGGTGGCGATTCGTCGTCATGCCTGGCTGAGGTCCACAAACTGTTCAGGGGATGTCCAGAGCACTCTCATGGACATGCCCTTTGATGGCCGTCGCCTGTTTGGCGACAGAGCAGATAGTGCGCTGGAGCGCTTTAAGGACTCCCGGGCTACGTCCAAGACTTGGGCCTGTTGGCCCAGTGTCAGGAAACTTCTGCTTTTCGCCCCCTTTCGTGGCCAAGGAAGGGGTGCCCCCGCACGTTCGTCCAGCCACTGGCCGCAGAACCAGCCTCAACGCGGTCGCGGACGTGGATTCCGCCGCGGTGGAGCAGAGGGGCTGAGAGCCGGTCTGTCCACATCCGCTCCGGCAGCATCTGTCTCAAAGCCTTCTTAGTCCGAGCTTTCAGGCCCATTCCACGCCAGTGGGAGGCAGAGTTCGCCATCACCTGCTCCACCGGCGTACCATCACTTCGGACAGGTGGGTGCTGCAAATCGTCCGAAGTGGCAACTCCCTCCCCTTCGAGGCGAACCCTCCAGCCATGCCACCGCAGTACCACCGCATGTCAGGGGATCACTTGCAACTTCTGCAGGAGGAAGTTGCGGCCCTCTTGGCCAAGGGGTCATCGAGCGTGTTCCTGGCCCAGAAGTGGGATGGGGTTGTTACTCTCACTACTTTCTGGTTCCCAAGAAGGGCAAAGGGGGCCTGCGCCCTATCTTGGTCCTCAGGAGCGTCAACGCCTTTCTCCGGAAGGAGAAGTTCAAGGTGCTGACTTTAGCTCAGGTTCTGGCTGCCCTAGACCCTGGAGACTGGATGGTAGGGTTGGACTTGCAGGATGCTTATTTCCACATCCCCGTCCTGCCGGCCCACTGGCGTTACCTGCGGTTCACGGTAGGCCACGAGCACTTTCAGTTTACCGTGCTCCCCTTCGGCCTCACCAGTGCCCCTTGGGTGTTCACGAAAGTGATGCCGGTGTTCGCAGCTCATCTGTGCAGATTAGGGGTTCCAGTCTTCCCCTATCTCGACGACTGGTTGTTGAAGGCGGGCTCGCCCCGAACAGTCGCCTCCAGCCTTCGGCCGACCTGCATTTGCTGGGGTTCCCCATCAACGTGTCGAATTCACATCTGAGTCCCTCCCAGAAGCTCCTCTTCATCGGAGCGGTTCTGGGCTCGGCGCAGTTTCGGGTCTATCCTCCCGAACAGCGGGTTCGGGATATTCAGGTTCTGATTCTGATCTTTCAGCCTTTATCCCGAGTTTCGGTCAGGATGGCCCTACGGCTGCTGGGTCTGATGGCCTCCTGCATCCTGCTGGTACATCACGCCAGTTGGCGGATGCGGGCTCTGCAGTGGGACCTGAGGTTTCAGTGGGCTCAACATCAGGGCAACCTGTCCGACCACGTCCTGATCTCGGAGGGCACTGCAAGACAGTTGCAGTGGTGGCTCATGGACTAAAATTGGGTCAGTGGCGGATCCCTCTCCCTACCCCAACCGGAGCCCGTAGTGGTGAAGGATGCGTCCCTCTTGGGAGGGGGTGGCCACATGGGAGAGGCAGAGATCAGAGGCCTCTGGTCTTCGGCGGAGTCCCGGCCCCATATCAACCTATTGGAGCTGCGGGCGATCCAGCTTGCGCTAAAGACATTCCTTCCCTCTGTCCGGGGAAGTGTAGTGCAGGTGTTCACGGACAACACCACCGCCATGTGGTATTGCAACAAACAGGGCGGGGTGGGGTCGTGGACCCTTTGTCAGGAGGCTCTGCACCTCTAGACATGGCTGGAACATCAGGGCATCACCCTGGTGGTTCAGCACCTGGCGGGCTCTCTGAACGCCAGGGCGGACAAACTCAGCCGCCGGTGCATGATGGATTACGAGTGGCGTCTGAACTGGGATGTGGCGCAAGGCCTCTTTCGGCAGTGGGGAGAGCCTTGGTTAGATCTGTTCACCACCGAAGAGAACGCGCAATGTTATCAGTTCTGCGCGTTGGTATTTCCAAGGCGGCACTCGCTCGGAGACGCTTTTCATCGCGAGTGGAGTTGCGGTCTGTTATACGCCTTTCCGCCTCTACCACTTCTGCCCAGAGTGCTGAAGAAGATCAGGCATGACCGGGCCCAAGTCATCCTTGTGGCTCTGGATTGGGCACGAAGATACTGGTATCCCGAGCTACTCAGCATGGCGATCGGTCCCCCGATTCGACTGCCTCTTCAGGAGGACCTTCTTTCGCAGCAGCAGAGGACGGTCCTCCACTGAACCTGTCCAGCCTCCACCTCCATGCGTGCAGATTGAGCGGCGGCAGTTGATGCCATTTGACTTGCCTCCTGAAGTCTGTGATATCATTCTGGCAGCCAGGCGTCTGTCCACTAAAACGGTATACGCCTGCAGGTGGAACAAAATTGTGGCATGGTGCACAGCAAAGGCTGCGGATCCCCTTTCCGCCCCTCTTTCTGAGGTTCTCCTCTTTCTTCTTTCCCTGGCCCAGCAGGGCTCAGCTCTGGGCAACATCAAGGGATATCTTTCAGCTGTTTCAGCCTTCTTGATGCTTCCTGATCAGCCTTCTCTTTTCAAGTCCCCTGTTGTCAATAGATTCTTGAAAGGCATTACTCACATGTTCCCTCTGTAATTCCTCAGTGGGACTTGAATGTGGTGTTAACTTATCTGATGTGCGCTCCATTTGAGCCACTTCATAACTGTCCTCTTCGTCTTCTGACTCTCAAGACTGCTTTCCTGGTTGCCATCACCTCTGCCAGAAGAGTGAGTGAGCTCCAGGCTCTTTCTTGTAAACCTCCTTTCCTCTCTGTCCAACCGGACAAGGTTGTTCTGAGGACTCGCCCTTATTTTCTTCCTAAGGTGGTTACTGCCTTTCACATTGGGCAGTCTATTACCTTACCCACCTTCTTTCCGCCTCCGCATCCCTTGAAAGAGGAAGAGAGGCTCCACCGTCTGGACTCAAAACGTGCGCTCTCCTTTTATCTGGATCGCACAAAACAGTTCCGGGTGGACGACCAACTCTTCGTTGGCTACGTGGGCGCTAAGAAGGGGCGGGCAGTGCACAAGATAACCATCTCTCGGTGGGTCGTTTTGTGCATTAAGGTCTGTTATTCCTTGGCTAAGAGGGATCCTCCTGTGGTGCTGAGGGCCCATTCCACTCGGGCCACAGCGGCTACTACTGCCTTGGGACGGGGAGTCCCTCTGCAGGACATTTGTCAGGCAGCAACGTGGGCCTCGCTGCACACGTTTGCTAAGCATTACTGCCTGGACAGCCAATTCCGGAGAGACGGCTACTTTGGCCATTCCGTTCTCCAGGACTTCCTGGTGTGATCTTGGTTCGCAGACCCACCACCGGAGTTGGTATTGCTGGGGTATCTATTCTAAGGTAAGGAATCTAACTAACATGTTTCTTTCAGATGCACAAGTTACTTACCTTCGGTAACGATATATCTGTAAGAAACATTAGTTAGTTAGATTCCTTACTGCCCCACCCATCCTCCCCGTTCTGCAAACTGATATCTAGGGCTAAGGTCATCCCTTTCAGGGCCCTAGTTTCATTGCACCATTGTCGGTTTCTTGCATAGCTCTGCGTTCCTGGTGCGGAAAGCTATGTACAGAACTGACGTCAGCGCACGAGGGCAGCGTCTAAGTACTCCGTCGACGTCATCCCGGCGATCACGACGACGGACGACGCCTACCGACGTGCAGGGGTACTGCTGACGGAAAATCTTTCCGGAGCCAGCCTGACACCTGGGGATATTCTAAGGTAAGGAATCTAACTAACTAATGTTTCTTATAGATATATCGATACCGAAGGTAAGTAACTTGTGCATCTGTGCATTCAACGTATTGTTGGGTTTGGGCGCCATGTCGCAATACCCCAAAAGTATAAGGGGTCACAACTGGTAGATTTCCTAAACACCAGAATTAAACTATAGTGTTTTTGGAGAAAAGTGCAACTCACAAGTGTCTCTTACTCCTCTTCTGCTTTGGTATGCCTCTGTGTTTAGAGTCAGACAAGCACGTTTGAGAATCTCTCATCTGCGGGTGGTATAAACAAAGCCCCATCCATATCACAAAATCAGTATGCAGTTACAATGATTAGTGTTTCATACTATATAATTATTATACACTATTCATCTCCAAATCATGTGCATTATAATAAATATAAACAACTCACCTGTAATTATTTCTTCACTATCCTATTAATCTAAAACAGATTTAAGTTATAACTAGCCATCTACCAGCATGGTATATTAGGTTATTTAAATATGCCAGCTCATGTAAAGACTCCCTTTTACCACACTGCAACTGGAACCAAACTATGCCTGGCAGATGAGCCCTAATAAGGGAGAAACGGTCCAAGGTTGCTTGTTTTCCGGTTCAGGGAGGGGATGTCCATCTGGCGCGCCTTTGAACTCATGGAGTTGCAGGGACCTCCAATCACACTTCTGCCAGCAGTTTTTTCCCAGGCTCCGACTGTCTCAATAGGGCAAGCTACTGGCCCTGATCCTATGTTGATGCAAACTTCCATGCCAGTGCCAGCCCCAGCCCCAGCCCCAGCCCCATTTCGGTCTCTGACCTCAAACGGATGTCAGCCCCCACCAGACCTATGTCGCACTATAAAATAACCCGGTCGCAACTAGTAATAATTGACTCCAAGCCTCTTCCATGACACCATTACTATCAGAAATTGAAGGTTCTTTTCATCTCTCTCTGTTCAGTATATAGATTAAATACCCTAATTGGACCTACAGAACACAAATGGGTTGGAAAATTCTATGGACAGAGCTAGACTCACCACCTGGTACATAATGGAAGAAAGCGCATCTTTTGCAGATGTGGTCCACTTTACAGTACAAGTCTGTGATCTATAACAGCCCACTGTTGAAACAACATCATATTTGCTCATGGAATTCCTCCAGCAGGGCCAGCCTCCACAGAGCCCATATTGAGCTTCATTGAGTCACTCGCAGACACTGTTGTGGCCACTTGGATGAAACTGTGTTCGCTCCTTCCAGTTAGTTGACCTGTGGCTCGGTGACTTAGACCAGCCCCTGGTGAACCTGCATTTTTCACTCAGCACCTGATGCCAGAAAGTCTAGTGATGCAGGTGTCGACCAGGAAGGCAAATCCAAACGCCTTTTCTTCCATCTCTTCAGATAGGCAATCTAATGCATTGACACTTCCAGAAAAAGTTTTTCATCAGCCTGCCTAGCTTTGTTGTCTCTGGACATGGTCTACCTCCTGAGCAGATACACCAATGCACTGTGGGATATGGCCAGCAAGATCTTGACAGACGTCCTAGGGGTCCTCTTAGCGACATTTGTTCTGACCATTCAAGATGGGCAGTGCACAGGCAAGTACCTGTTGCATGCTGATCTTGAATCAATAGATTTGGTTGGATGAGTACAAACATAGTGCTCAGATGACTTGCTTGGGTGTACTTCTAGATTTTCAGTGGTTGTCCAAGTTTCTCTAATGGACATGCCCTTTGATTGCTCTGGACTGTTCAGGGAGAAGGCTGATTGTGTGCTTGACTTCTTAAAGATCAGTCGCACCACAGCCTGCTGTCTAGGGTTGTTCTTGCTGGCCTGTCAGTTTCACCAATAGAACAGGAAATTCAGGAGCTGATCACAAGGTCTGACATACGACATTGATAGATAGCTCTTTCAGCCAGTGCAACAACGAACCTAGACTTTTTGCAGCCTTTGGAGACTCAATGGTTGCCGAAGCTGCTAATTTCAGCAGATGCAGCAGTTATCTTCCTCCTCCTCCCCTGCTGTATCATTTACCAAGCCATTCTGATTTGTTCTTCCAGAGCCAACTACCCAGAAGGGCTATGCTCTGCCATTTATTTTGCCTGCCCAATTGTATTCCCCGCTATCAGGACAAGCTTTACAAGGCCTTGCCACAGTTCTGATGCAGCAAGTCAATCGTCTTTCGGCTACAGATGCCAAAGAGAGGATACCAGGGTCAGAATTAGGCAAGGGATGTTACACATGCTACTTCCTCATACCCAAGAAGGGCAAAAGTCTCAGATCCATACTTGACCTCTAAATGTTTTTTGTATAAGGAGAAATTCAAAATACTCACACTGGCTTTATTTTTGCCTGGTCTGTACCCATAGGACTGGATGGGGTCTTTGAACTTGCAGGGCACAAATGTTCATATCCCTTCCTGTAGTCCCATAGACACTACCTGCTGATCACGGTAGGGTCAGAGCACTTCCAATTTGCTAGGCTGCCTTTTGTCCTTCATTTAGGGGTTCTCAAAAGGGATGGCAGTGGTCACAGTCCATCTTTGCAGGTTGCTGTTATATCAATACCTCGGCATCATGCTTGTCGATGACAATTGCAGGCCACCTCTGAATGACCGTTGCCCTTTTGACATCTCGGGTTTATCATCAGAGAACCAAAATCACACATGGTGCTGATGCAGAGGCTATTCTGGACATGTTGATCAAGTGCTTTACATTACAGCAGACATTTAGAATATGATTATTACGTTTCATGTTAATCCTGTGTGTCTTGGACAAGGTTCTGGAGCTTTTTTAAGCTCCTACCCTTGTGCATCCCTTTCATCTTGTGTGCTAGTGGTACATGTGGGCCCTATAGTGGAACCTCCGGTTTCAATGGGCTCAGCACCATGCCAGCTTGTCCGACAGCATCTGCATTAGGCCTGGGCTAAAATTCCGTTCTGCTCACGGAAATTGCGATTATTTGACATTTTCGCGTTCCGCGGAGAGCGCGAAAATGTCAAAATTTCCGCAATCCGCATTTTACCGGAAATTTTTTGCTTGCTCGCGCTGTAAAATAATACATTCTCGCGTGCGCGCGATCGCCTTACCTGAATCCCCGCGTTCGCCGACAAGTTTTCCTGATCCGATCGCGTTCTCCACGAGATGTTGGATTGTTGGTAGCCATTTGCGCTGTCTCGCGACAGTTCGCGCCCGCAGTAACGTCATTCATCACGCGATCACGTCTTTCTTCTCACGATCATGCACCGCGAGACAAGTGAAAACACGATGGCCGCACCCGCGAGCAACCGCATGGGTAAGTTGGCGAGCCGCGACCACGCAGAAAATACCGCGAACGGGCGGTAAACAAACTTCCGCATCTTCGCAATATTTCCGTGTGTTTGCGGAGATTTTTAACATTTTCGCGATAATTTGCGAAAGTGAATTTTGCAAATTAAGCCCACCCCTAATCTGCATCTCAGAGGAGACAGCCCAGGACCTTCAGTGGTAGCAACAGACATCAATCTGTCTTGTGGCAGGCTCTATTCTGTCACATCCAGAGCTCAAATCAGTGACAGACGCACCATCTCTGGGTTTGGGGGAGCACATGTGAGAAGTGGCAATCAGAGGCCTGTGATCGTCAGCTGAGTGCTAGCCCCACAAACTATTTGGAATTTGAGGCTATTCAGCTGGCTCTCAAAGCCTTTCCATCTTCCATTAAAGTGAGGCTGGTGCAGGTTCTCATGGACAACATAACCGCCATGTGGAATTGCAGGATGTAGTAAACTGTTGGATCATGTGCCAGAAGGCTTTGCATTATGGTGGAGTCTGAATCAATGGGGGATTTTTCTGATGATTAGTCAGCTAGCATGGTCTCTGAACACCAGGGCAGACAAATTGAGTAGGCGTAATTTCTGGTTCGCAAACATTGGCAGACATCTCTCATCCTGGTGGCTCCCACATGGACAGAACAGCCATGGTTCACCACACTCCTTGAACTGTCAGTATTATTATTATTATTATTATTATGTGTTCTTATATAGCGCTCAACTTACCCTTGGGCATCTTGGCGCTTGCATTGGGAACCCGTCCTGGTTTTTCCCTGTGAGATAACCCGTACTGGGCATCCCCAAGGTGAAAGCCAGGCATCCCGCCGCGGGGGGGCCGTTGTGGAGATTAAGCAAGCTTGTTGCCCAGAGCTGCATAGTGTGAACTCGTGCTTAGAGTGGGCACCGAAGCGAGAATTATCGAGTCCGTGGACAATTGGGCTCCGGACCCTGCCGCGTCGGGAATTGAACCCTGGTCCCGGGTCTGACCTCTGCTTCAGGGTATGCCTCCTCTAACCAGTGAGCTACACTTCTCCATGAAGAACTACAGAATAGGCAAAACCTTCTCAAGCAGAACCATGGAGAAATCAGACATCTGTACCCCTAATCGCTCAATCTTGCAATCTGGCAACTGAAGTTCTAGAATTTGTTTACCTCAATCTTCCACAACAATGTATGGACATTCTCAAAGAGGCATGCAGGCCTACTACTCTGGCCTGTTATGGTGCTAAATAGAAAAGATTTGTTCACTATTACCATTTCAAAAACGTTAATCCCTTTAGCTGCCAAACGCCAAGACATTGTCTGCTGCTTATTTTATATTTGCACACCTCTGGTTTAGCATTTAAATCTATAAAGCTTCAACTAGCAGCGGTAGCGGCATACCTGCAAAATAGGCAACAAACTTCCCTATTCAGGCTTGAGAGAGTCATTCCTCCTAGGGTGTCGCCAGCTCACACATGGAATCTCAATATTGTATTAACCTGATTAATGGGCCCTCTATTTGAGTCCCCTTACTCCTGCCCCCTCCAGTTTTTATCGTGGAAGACAACATTCCTGGTCACTATCACGTCACTTAGATGTGCCAGTGAGCTTCAGGCAGTAACTTTAAAAGAACCCTTTTTCCAAATACATAGGGACAGAGTTGTACTTTGCATAGACCTCAAACGTCTTCCAAAGGTGGTCTCACAATTCCACCTTAGCCAATCTATTGATCTTCCTGTCTTTTTTCCCCAACCTGACTCAGTTGCAGAAATGGCTTTGCACACGGTAGATGTAAAATTAGCTGTCATGAACTACATTAACAGGACTAAATCATTTAGGAATATACAACAACTGTTTCTTTCTTTAACCCTCACAAAAGAAGGGCAATTTCTAAAGCAGGCATTGCATGATGGATTGATAAATGCATCTAAACATGCTGTGCTAAAGCTAAAAGAACTTCACCCAGTCTTCCTAGACCTCAACCCATTTGTAAAAAAGGAGCTTTACTGGCATTTCTAGGACCTATACGTACAGCTGACATATGTAAAGCAGCTTTATGGTCTTCACCGCATACATTTACAAATCATTACTGTGTAGATGTACTGGCCTGCCAACAAAACAATATGGGCCTAGCACTTTTACGTACACTATTAGAAACAGCTGTGACTCCCACAGGCTAGCCACCGCTTATGGAGGGGGACTGTGTTACAGTTTATGCTAAGCATGTGTATCTACAGCCATACATGCCTTGAACGGAAAATGTTACTTACCCAGTACGCATCTGTTGATGGCTTATAGTGCTGTAGCTTCATATGCACCCGCTCTCCTCCCGGGACTCCTGTGCTTGTTACAGTCACTTTTACTATTTCTCACAAACTGCTTTCTTATTGACATCTTTATATATAGGTGATCCTGTTTTAGGTTTAAACCTATAATAACTGATATAAACCCACCGAAACGGACATAGCCCTCACCAGTGTAAATACATAGACACTGAGAAACACCTGCACAACCACAAACTAAATGGCATTCAAAGAAATGAAAAGAAGAGTCAGGGAGCCATTTTTATTTCTTCCTGAATGGGCCAATACAATGTAACTGTTACACAATGGAGCAGTAACAAAGACCGAGCTAACATTATTCTGCTTGAGTTTTGTTGTTTAGGGTGTCAGTAAAATATTGTTTCTTCTTCCTTTTGCTTTTTTCAGGTTTTGTGATCTTTGCTCTAAAAATGATGCATTTAGAAGCATGTTTTAGGTCTTATTTAAATATTTTATTAACTATAGAGAACCAGGAAATATCAAAATCATATTTGATATTTTGGCTATGTTTGATTCTTTCACTCATGGGTAAAATGACTGGTTTCACAAGATTCTTTCCTAGTATGTACCATCACATTTACCCACAGACGGAGAATGGGTAAAACCCTTAGATACATCAGTCCCCGTTCCTAGCAAGTCAGAATTGGTAGGTGAACTGCCAAACACCCCAGGCTTTAAACATTCAATGTAAGGTGTGTTGACAGGTATTTGTGAAAAAAGTGCTGACACCAAACCTCTAGGATAGTGGTCAAAACATGACATCAGACTTTTGGAAATCATGGAACGCAGTGTCACTTGGAATGCTGCTGCAAAAACTTCTTACCAAATTCAACAAAGATTGGAGTGATATTGTTTGTATTTGCAGTGATTCAGCTACATATATGAAAAGTTGTTTGATGACCTGTCAAAATCCATACCAACGCTGAAGCTGTAAGAGGTCCTTGCCGCTTTCTAGATGGTATGCCGAAAGCATCTTTACAGTCTTCAGAGTAAATGAAGACTGCTATTGACATTGTAGTCCATTCTGGTGCACTGTTTTGTTATGCGCAGGAACTAAAACACAAATATGTCTCATTTTGTGCTTTGTGTGGCATCAAAGAAAGTGTCATCCCAACTGTGTCATTTAGCCAATTGTCCCTTCACCAACCATGACATTTGAATTCAATAAAGCCTCACTGTGGTACTCTGCTCAAATTCTAGATCCCTTCTGTAAAGGGTAATTTTCTCTGGACTTTGAAAAGTACTGCTTCATTAACTCGGAGGGCATATGCACCAAGTTCAACGCATATGTTGCAGAACCTGTCTCAGAGAATGACAATCTTGAGGTGCACCAGTATTAACATGGAAAGCTACGTCGTTGGCCAGAGTTTGCAAATTGTCTACTGGTTGTTTTGCCGTTGCCAGTCTCAAGTGCCAATGTTGAGAGGGCCTTTTCACAGCTAAAAGTTTACATGGGAAAGAAAGAGCGAGCGTGCATGACCAAAGACTCACTGAAAAATATTGTATGCTGCTACAATAAGTTTTATTTGTAAAAATGTATTTGGATCTCATATACACTGTACTTACACTGTCTATATACCATGCACTATCAGTGCAGAACGCTAGCAATAATAAAAGCGAAACTTTCCATAAATACCAGGAAAACACTGCATCTGTTGTTTTTAATGGTGCAAAAATGAGTAACCACTTTTTTGAAGGTATTGAAATCACTGGAAAACACTGAAACCACCCACCAGAATTTACCAAAAATAAAAACTGAAAACAGGAAAGCCTATTTATATGCTACGCTTTGCTTCACGTTTCATCATCACCCGCCATGCGGGAAAACAGTCTGACAATGGAGTTGATGGCCATGGGCATTACCAGCAAGAGAAGGAGTCACACTACCTGGTGACTAGCAAGACCTTTTTCAAAGAAAAACAACTCGCTTACATCTGGGTCCAACAATAGATGGCAGGAATATGCTAAGCATGTGAATCTACAGCACTGCATGCCACAAACAGAGGCTTACTGGGTAAGTAACATTTTCCATACAATCTGTACCACCATCTCAGTCCCGAGGCCTCCACTTGAGGCAGTCTAACATCATCAAGGCAAGTTAGAGGCTGCATCTGTGATGCAATTTTGATGGGTCCATCTCTTGTTCCAAGACTGATTAGTAGCAGTTCATGGTCAACATGGACAGGTAGCTGCCGAAAAGAATCTGCTGATGTTCCAAGATGTCATCTACACTGCTGACATGACAGACAGCTCACAGCTATGGAAAAAGTCACTGATCTTCTGAGAGGGGAGATTTCCTGAACAGAGGAATTTCTCTTGCAGCGTCAGATGGGCATGGTAACAGCTATGACACTGAGTGCCTTCAAAGGTGTACTACTGAGATTACTTCGGCCTTTTAGCTTGTAAATAATTCCACTCTTTCAATATTTGGTTGCCCTTTTACTTCAAACTACTAGCAAAATCCCCCTGGAAGCAAAAAGCAGTAGATGTGGAGATGCTGCTGCGGTAAGAATGTATCAGCTCCCCCAACCTCTACCAAGGCTAATAAATCCTAATAACTTTATCAGAGATCAGCCAGTATGCTTAGCGCCATCTAAGGAGGCTTACTTGACTCAAGTGCAGGAAGGCTCTCCTCCTGCTGTGGATTAAGGAAGTCTTCCTCCAGTGGAGTAATCCAGTACATAGTCATTTTTGTGGAGAACGGCGAAGCTTTCACAGTCACCTGTATCCAAACTATGGCTGTCTGAGGTGACATGCCTAAAGCTACTGCAGACCCCTAGCTACTCAAGAAAGCTAACTGCCTTCATACAGATAAGAATCAGCAGTGCGAGCAACAAGATAATTACAGCTGATGGTTTCAAAGGCTTCGAGGCTGCACTTGGGTGGGACTTTAATACATAGCCCACATGCCTTCTTGGCAGCTTCATCAAGTAGAACATTGGCATTCTTTGCTCGGTGACCATTTGAAACACATTCCAGTCTGGCCACCCCCTGTTTCGGCCCTCCAATGGTTACCAAATACTCCCAATCATTTGGTGGGATTCCCTTTCTGCCTTCTCTATTCATGGTTCTGCCACTAGGTGGGTGGAAAACACATAACGGATAATGAAACAGAGTCACCATAAAGAAAATACTGTAAGAACAATTACTAAACTCAACCATACTCCCTCTAACCCCAATACTCATCATCACCTTAGGAAGGACAGCGTAACCTGTCCTGTGCAGGGGCAAAGTTCTTCATTGAGTAGTCATGGAGATATAGACCATAAAGCCACTGGGGTCATATAGCGGGTTGTGCCATTGTGCATGTTTATACCTTGTGGGGATGGGGAGGTAGGAATACTGGTCAGGAATGTCTAAGGTGGCTAGTTCTTGGCTGGAGGGGTAGCAAAATGATGAAGGATCATATCCCAGAGCGAGGCAAGGAGGTATTTTTAGAGACCGCAGCACTCCTTGCGAATCGGTGCAGGGCCTTTGGCTTGCGCCAAGCTGGTGACCTCAACCTGCCAGTATTGCACAGGAGGAGGTTGTAACAATTTCCATTTCATTAACGCTGCGCATTTTGCTAGAAGCAGGGCAAGATAAATGAAGCGAATTGTCACTTTTTTCGGTTTGGGACATGGATACAGACCCAGTAGGCATTGCTGGGTCAAGTCTTTCCCTCCCTTTTACTTGTGCTATATCCAACAATACAGTCTCCCAGTAGTGCCTCAATGTCCCACATGCCCAAAACATATGTTGCGTCTGCTGAGTTGCCGCTGCAGCAAGGGCATTTTGTCCTGGACGTGTGGCTAAATCTGATGTAGGCTTTTATTGGTAAAATGCTGAATTCTATGTATTTAAAGTGGGAATTTCAGGGTATTTTGCACTGTTATTGCAGGGCTTAGAGCTGCTCTGCATCGTGCAAGGCTTGTCCTAGGGAGTCTTCACAGGTGTGGCCTGTAAATTAGACAGCATCTGTGGTGGGTCCCTCATGAAGGTCCGATACAGTCACGTTACCAAGCATCTGCCTTGTCCTAATGAATGCAGAGCGTGCAATAATGGGTATTGGGTTGGTTCCGGTCCCCGGATCCCCCAATAGCGCTACAAGCTCACTTGAAGCGCCCCTGTCAGTCACAAAAGTTTCACAGGGGAAGTCATAATGATCAAGGAGGTCCTGGAAGGATATTATTGTCCTGTCTGCAAAAAGGTCACCAAGATTAGGCTCCAATGTTCAGTCAGTGACCATTCGATTGCCCATCGGAAGCCGCCTCAGGGAGACGATCAGGGAATAGGGCAGAGAGGTCACAGCCCCTGGAAACCTCTGCTTAAGACACTCATAGACCCTCCGTAAAAGGAATGCGTGAGGGCCTCCCAGCCAAAAGCCAGAGAGTAACAGGTAATTGAGGTCTCCCATGTGGGTATCTGCTCAGTGGAGTCCTGCCTCATCTATGTGGTGCCTGGCTTACCACAGGGCCACCTATTTAACCCCTTGTGTGCCACGCCCTTTCCCCGCCCTGTGCCGGCCGTTGCATTAGCGGGCGGGGTTCATGACGAGCTGGACTCGTCATGGGCACAGCGCAACCGCGGCCCATGACGAGTCCAGCTCGTCATGGGCACACAAGGGGTTAAGCTAGGTGACTAAAAAATAATTAGTAAAGTTTGGCCCCACAGCCCATCGTGGAGTGGAGGGAGTTGTAAAATGTGTAGCCAACCTGTTTCCGCCCGGTGCCACGGATTAGCGGGAGCAGATGGGCGTTAAGGTCTCGAAGGGTGAATATGGGGATCTGGACCGGAAGACTGGGAAAAAATAAAGTACTTGGGGTATTATCACCATTTTTAAAATGCGAAGCTGCCAGTCACAGATAACGATAAGGTTCTCCAGAAGACCACTTGGGTTCTGAGGGTACGCACAACCTGGCCAGGGTTGCCCTCCAGGAAGTCCTCCTCCTTATAGTAGATCTGAATTCCTAGATACTCGAATGTTTCTGAGCCCACTTCAGAGCCTCAGTTCTAATTTGAATCCATCTTTCAGAGAAGTATTCCCTAAATGGAAAGACATGGATCATGTCATCTTCATAGAGCAAGATGGCATGCGTTTGCAGTCCTGCAGTTATTTCCCAATCTTAGCCCCCAGTTTGAAGGAAGGTTGCCTGTGGCTCCATGGCTAGCATAAAGAGCATTGGGGACTGGGGCATCCCTGGCCACTGGGTAATCCTCGGCCACATTGTGGCCGGTTCGGACCCAGGCAGTGGGGTTAGTGTGGAGCATGGGTACTCGCAATTGGGGTGGGGAGGGGGAGTCAGCGGGGGGAGTTTTTTAGGAGCAGTGAAGCATGTACATCTAGTGGCTGAATTGCACAATGAGAACCAGAAAACCCGGACTCAATCCAGGTTACCCAACGTGACCAAATTGTGTGATTATAGTAAATTGTTTTATTTCACTTTCCCACCTTTTTCTTTATTATCACATGTAAGAGGACCTCGAAATACATGACTTAAGAACGGCACTGTACACAAACTTCTCCTGTGTTTGATTTAATGAACTATAATGTTGTTCATTGTACCCGGGCCACCCAAAGGGTGCAAAGCGCATATGTTACCCCCACAGGGCATCTACTACCATGATCTCCAAAATAAACCTTCCTAGAATCTTCACTTCTCTATCCCTCCTTGGATCACCCCAGAGCTCATTTTAATAGTATGATTTCCCAAACAACTCATCTCATTTCTTCCCTCATCTAAATTCTTCCCTCATCACTCCTTTGACTCATCCCAAAACCCATTTTACTACTATGATCTCCGTAATCCCTAACTAGAGGTTCTTTCCTCCTCCATCTCTCCTTATATTCACCCTTAACCTCATCGTACTACTATGATCTCCCAATAAACACTTTCTAGAGTCTTCCCTCTTCTATCCCCCCCATTATCTTTTTCAATCCACCTAACAGACTTGCATGTCCGCCTCTCCAATTTCACTATACTAATCCACCACTAATGCTTTTTGGGTTCAGGAGTAGCGTGCTACTCGCCAAAAAGCGCTTCGACGCCTCGTCAGGGGTAGTAAGCTCTATATAAACGCAGTTACAATACAATACATAATAACTGACCTGCCTCCGAGTTCACTATTAGCATTGTTGTCAGTTTAGGGGTAATCATGACTAAATTCATGTTTGAAAACTTCAGTTTTAAAAAACATAACTTTGCAATGCACTGATATAATCTGATGTACTAAGGTGAAAAACTTCTGTATGTTAATGTAGTACACTGTTTTGAATGTTGAAAAGACTATCATTTGCACATTCCCTACAAGATGTATTTAAAAATGAAGCTGTTACTAAACTTAAGCAGTGCAGATACCCTATTTACTTCCTTTCTTTAACTTCAGTCAGCCTTTAAATAAATGCTTGCCCGTTTATTTAACATCTTCTTAAAGGTAGTGCTGAGTTGAGTAAACAGCAGCCCAGTGCTGTAGTTGTCCAGGGGGCAGTATGTAAAGTTCAGGAGGGCTGCATGTGGCCTCGGGACATACTTTGAATATCAACTGGTGTAGAGTAATCAAATCCAACCTATCAGCTGTGGCCCAAAGTCAAAACGGCGGAGCACCTAAAACATACAATCCCAGTTTAATCAGTAGAAGGCATGCTCCTAGTCCAAAGAGAGACAGACCGCAATGGGCCAGTCTTGGGACACTGACTCTATGACTGCGTGGAAGCGACTGATGTTCAACTAGGTATTACACCATGGGATAAATCCATTCAATGTTGGTAAAAGAAGCAGAATGCAGTCTGAGAATTTCACAAAGGATTTTGTAGTCACCCGTGAAAAAGGGAGATAGGCAGTAGAAGAAAGGGTGCTCCTTATTGCAGCCCGGCTTTGGAATCGGCACCATCAGAGCTTCGCGCATGGTGAGTGGGATGGAGCAGCCTTCCCTCGTCTCCTGATATACCTTTAGAGGACATGGCACTGGGTCTGTCTCATTTGCAGCGTATAATTCAAGAGGCAGGCCTTCTGAGACGTGGAGCGACTCCTTGGGAACACTCTGATTGCTGCTTTTATATCCTGTTCTGTGATTAGGCCTTCAAGGGTCAGTTGATTGTTTTGTGGTATCTGGGGCAGGGTAACCACCTCAAGGGGCCTCTATCTATAGTCATATGCATTGCAGTGAGCCTCCCATTATAATGTGGCCTATTAGGCGCAGAAAGTAGCATTTATGTCCCCCTGTATAGTTTGAGATAACCCACCTGCTGGTTTGATAGTAGGGACAGGGGTGCCAAAATTGCACAAGGAGAACAGTCTGGCATGGGGTTGACCTGCTTCTCAGCCCCAGCATGGGTAAGTGCCTGAAATTACGTCCATTCAAGGCATCTGCGACATTCCATCAAGGAATGCATGGTTCTCCCTCTAGCTTTCTAAGTCCCACATTATAACCGGGTCAGCTGTGGCAATTGTTTTCCTTCCCCACAGTGTCTTTTTGGTCTCTTGGTTTGCTAGGGAAAGAGAAGGAAGACAGGAAGACATGTTGGTCTGTATTGGGGCATATAAGCTCCCAATCACTAAAGGCTGCCCGTCCATAAAAAATGTTGTCGTCCGTTGTCAATTAATGTCTTGTCAACAATAAGAGACACCCCAGATGTATCCAAATTCCCCCCCTCGCCCCCAGGAGAAGGAGTGGATAGTATAGAAAAGTTGGCCTGGTCAATGGCGATGCAGTAGGCCATCTTCTAGTTTGTTCAGGTGTGTCTCTTGCAAGAAGACCACATGAGCACACACCCCTCATATTTTAGGTTATGAATCAGTACTTCTCACCAAGCATTCCTGAATTAGTGTAACAGTAGACATTGAGTGGTAGGGATGATTTTCATTTGTAGGACCATCTGTGCGCAATTTTATCAGGAAGGCGGGGGGAGTCTCCTAACTTGTAACAAACAATTCTCCTTACAACCCAGAACACAAAGGACCGAGGCCAACGTGCCATCCAACCTAAAAACATTGATGGATTAACAGCAGTAGTTGTTGCTGTGTAAATCATAGTGGCAATTGCCTGGGGAGGATGACTTTCGACTATGATGGTGGACCTTCAGAAGCTGAGCAGGCAGCTGGCCCAGCTAATAATAATTTGCTGCGTTCAGTCCTTGACTCTCTTGAAGGGCCTCCGTCAGCTTTACCTGCTTGAAAAGGCAAGGGCGCCCACGTCACCCACAGTCCTAGAGAATGACGCGGGGGTCTAGTGTTCATTTTGACCATCACCTTTCTCAGATGAGTTTGTCCACTGTTTGTGTTGTTACTCGTTGCCTTCCTCGCATTGGTGATGAAATATCAGAGTCAGTTGAAGGTTCCCAGCATGCCCCGTCCAGGAACAAGGTTGGCATCAGGCGAAGAGTTGGTGCCGATCTCAAGGCTGTCCTATGGCCCTTGCAGACCTAGTCCACAGGATCATTGTTGTTAACCACTTTCACTGGTACTGCCCCCGGTGGCCTTGGCCAATGTGAGCACCCCCTTTCCCACAAGAGGCAGGAAAGGGTGCCTGGTCCTGCATGCTTGGGCCACGCTGTTGCTGCTCCAAGCAAGACCATGCTGACTCAGTGTCCTCGAAAAAGTGAGTACAGTCATCTATGACTACTTGCAATTGTGATGGGAAGAGAAGGGAATATTTAAGGCCCATGTTACGGAGTTCCTTTTTAACACTTAGAAAAGAGGCTTTGAAGTGCTATATCACCAGGGTATAGTTGGGGAAAAGCATGACCTTTGAGGAGTGCTCCATGATATGGCCCTGTAACCTAGCTTTCTGTAGCACTAAATCTCCATCACAAAAGTTCAGTAGCCAGGCCACTACAGGGCAGGGAGACACCCCTGGGGTGGGTGTAGCGCTGGCACCCTGTGGGCCCGCTCCACTGCATGCATTTCAAAGAGTCCCTCGGGAGCAACCGCTGTACAAAACCAGTTCTCCATCTATTATGGGGCATCTTATCCATCAGTGACCTCAAGGAGGCCAACCACATGTATAGTATGACACCTTTCCGTGCCTTCCACGTCCTCCGCGCAAGTCACAAGGAGTTGGACTCAGGAAACCAAGTCCTCCAGGTGGGTGGTGTGATTCTCTGTTACAGTGGCAAGCTTCTGCAGGGTCAGAGTTTGTTGCACTTTTTCTCTGAGCTTCCATTGTCTTCTCTGAACACCTCTAACTCCTGGACAGCTGTGTCGATTTTCTGTTCCAGGGCTGCTCTGGAGTCCTGTATTTCTGCCAGGGTGACTTGCAATTTATCGGGAGTGGTTGTCTCATAGTCAGTGAATTGTTGGCATGAAGTTGAGTCCCTGGGGAAGCCCTCCAGCACCATGAATCTTAGAGCTTTCCGGGTGTGCCTCTCAGGTCCTCCATGATATGGACGCAGCATGAAGGTTATTGCATAAGAGTATTTCGCCGTGGACATTCCCTGGTTAACATACATAAGACCCAATGTGACTGGCTGGACAGACCTACATTTTTTTAAGGCCCGAAGCCACTAAATAACACTGGTAAAGGAGATCTTCGAATTTTAGGTCTACGGCTTTTTGGCTGTATGTCTATGGCTGTTTGAAGAAGGGAATGCCAAGAGAAGAGGAAATTGGACACCCCACACATCCCTGAGGTGCCTGTGAAGAAAAGAGCCTGTGCAACTCCACTTTAAGACACCCTTCTCCTGTTCTTCCTCCTAAGCCTATCTCTCCTCCAAAGTTTCCCATATTCCCCCCCCCCCTATTCACAACCACCACAGGATGATGATGACCTAGGGGGTGGGGGAGGAAATAATGACCCATTCACTGATCCCGATGATGACACTAACATAGCACCAGATCCATAGGACGACTACAATGTCCCTGTAGATCCTCCAGATCTTCCTGATCCAGATGCAAACCCCACTAGGCCGTCTCGTCTCCCCCAGATGACAACATTGGGTTTAGTCAGCTTATTGATAGGGCTGCTCAATATCATGGCATCCAAATGCATTCAGACCCTACAGAGGAGGACTTCCTAGTGGACACTTTTGCACAAAAGACAGTACAAACACTGCCCATGCTCAAAGGTGTCATCAAACATGCTCCAGACGTATACAAAGACCCAGTTAGGACCAGAATTATCAATCCTCGGATTGATAAAAAATTATAAACCCGCTCCTAATGATCCCACCTACATTATTGGCCAACTCCTCTTAGATTCCCTGGTAGTGTCCAATGCCAGAAAGCGTGCTAACTCTCAAACCTCCGGTGAAGCTCCACCTCCAGACAGAGTCTAAATTACTAGATGCTTCAGGCAAATGAGTTGCCTGCCAGGCAGCTAAACACTGGAGGATAGCTAATGCACAAGCATTACTTTCCAGATACGATAGGGCTCACTATGACAAACTTGCGACCCTCATGCAGCACTTGCCTGACCAATACAAGGCCAAAGCCAATGATATGATTCAGGAAGGCAAGTTGATCACCAACGCATCCATTAAATGTGCCCTTGATGCAGCAGATACTGCATCTAGATTAATCAACACTAGAGTGTTACTACTAAGGCATGCCTGGTTGCACATTTCTGGGTTCAAACAGGAGCTGCAAACTACTATCCTGAATCAGCCATTCAATCAGGAATACTTTTTGGCCCGGCTGTGGACACAGCTTTAGAAAACATGAAAAAAGACACTGAGCATGAAAAATCCATGGGATCATTACAGTCTCCATCTACACGAGGCTCCATTCGCCGCTCCTTTTATCGAGGCACATCCAAAACCATCAGTACAGACACTGCTTCTTCCTCCTATAAAAACCCCACACAAACATCCCCCAACAGGGGATATTTTAGAGGTGGATACAGGGGCAATAACAACAAGGGATGAGGCCAAGGTAACAACACTTGTGCCTCTCACACTAACAAACAGTGACTTCCTTCCACTCCC
This sequence comes from Triturus cristatus, assembly GCF_964204655.1. Lineage (NCBI taxonomy): Eukaryota > Metazoa > Chordata > Amphibia > Caudata > Salamandridae > Triturus > Triturus cristatus. Next base: position 723,197,335 of record NC_140590.1, on the reverse strand, counting down.
TCCAGACCATTCATTCTGGTCGGAGGGAGACTCTCACAGTTCCTATTAGTATAGTTACTGCCTGGAACTTACAGCAACTCCCCCCAACATACCGCCCAAACAGCGACCAATGTCTGTGGAACATCTGACGCTCCTCAAACAGGAGGTTGTCTCACTGCTTCAAAAGCATGCAATAGAGCCAGTCCCCATAGATTATCAAGGAACAGGGGTCTACTCCCTGTATTTCCTAATCCCCAAAAAAGATGGGACTCTCAGACCAATACTGGACCTTTCAATCTCTACATACAGTAAGATATTTTTCACATGATCACTCTTCAACAAGTCCTTCCACTGCTTAAACAAGGCAACTTCCTTGCCACATTAGACCACAAGGACGCCTACTTCCATATTCCCATACACCCTGCTCACAGGAAATATCTAAGGTTTACAGTGGAAGGCCAACACTATCAGTTCAAGGTTCTCCCATTCGGATGTCACCACAGCACCCAGGGTATTCACAAAGTGTCTTGCGGTAGTAGCAGCACACCTCCGAAGGAAGCACATCTATGTGTTTCCATACCTGGACGACTGGCTAATAAAAGCCAAGTCATACAACCAGTGTGTTCGCCACACTTGTCAAACAATTAAGCTACTACATGACTTGGGGTTCACAGTAAACTACACCAAGTTGCACCTTCAGCCCTCCTACCTTCATCAGTATCGAGGAGCCACAATAGACACTTCCAAACCTCTAGCATACCCCAATCCAGCCAGGATAGCCAGAATGCAAACCCTCATCAGAAAATTTCAACCCCAACACACTCTCCCAGCTAGAGTGTTTATGCTGCTCATAGGAAAGATGGCCTCTTGCATTTTTGTAGTATCTCACGCAAGACTTCAGATGCGCCCTTTACAGGAATGCTTAGCACGTCAGTGGAACCAGGCTCCAGGTCAACGTACAGATCTGGTGTTGATGACTGCTGCACACATCGCTCTCTGCAGTGGTGGAACACACAAAACCTTTCCAAAGGGCGGCCATTCCTAGAGCCAGTTCCAAAGATACGGCTAACTGCGGACGCATCACTCACTGGCTGGGGAGCCCATCTCCTAAACCACACAATTTAGGGCAAGTGGACCACTCAACAAAAAGTGCTCCACCTCAATCACCTAGAATTACTGGCACTATTTCTAGCGTTAGTCATTTCAAGCACATCTTCTCAACAAAACTGTCCTAGTCAGAACGGAGAATATGACAGCAATGTATTAAATACAGAAACAAGGGAGAACACATTCTTTGCAGCTGTCTCATCTAGCGCAAAGCATATGGAGATGGGCCATTCCACAGAACATATTTCTTCTGGCAGAACATCTTCCAGGAGTGAACAATCAGATTGTGGATCTGTTAAATCGTCAGACTCAGCAGATACATGAATGGGAACTCCATCCGCAAGTTCTTCAACCCTTTTTCAAAATGTGGGGCCACCCAGACATAGATCTGTTCGCCACACATGCAAACGCAAAATGCCTAACCTTCGCCGCCAGGTTCCCACACCCGTTGTCCAAGGGCAATGCGATATGGATGAACTGGTCAGGCAGATTTGCATACGCTTTTCTGCCACTCCTGCTCATTCCACTAGTAATACGCTAGCTCAAACAACAGTCTTTCAAGATGATCCTAGTTGCTCCCACATGGGCACGGCAATCATGGTTCACAACACTCATCGAACTCTCAGTAGTTCCATACCAAAAACTTCGTCTCTCCCAAAACTACTGACCCAGAACCATGGATAGATAATGCACCCAGATCCAGCACAGCTGAATCTAGCAATCTGGCTCCTGAAGTCCTAGAGTTCAGTTACCTTAACCTCCCACCCGACTGTATGAACAAAATCAAAGAGGCCAGACACCCTACTACTAGAGCTTGCTATGCAGCCAAATGGAAGCGATTTGTCATTTACTGCAATAACAACAAAATTGACCCACTAGATGCTTCCATTCAAAACATCATTGTGAGAAGGAGAATACGGGGCTTACCTTCGGGTCGTCATGGGAGAGTCAGCCCAGCGTCTTGAGGGAGCCCGATGCATCGTGGGACTTGAAGGACGGGCCAAATCGCCAACCACCCACACAACCGTATCCTGTTTCTCCACAGAGGAACTACGCGAGAGAACCGGAAGTGGGCGGAAGCGAACCCGGAAGTAATGTTCGCGGCCCAATGAAAGGAGAGATCAACAGGAAGGGGCGCGCGAACCAATGGCTTTGAAGGTACGCGAGTGAAGGAGGAGGAAGACGGAGATTATGGAGCACCAGGCGAGGAAGACGCGGAAACCCAGGAAGACGCGGAGACCGAGGACGACCGGGAAGAAGAATAGGACCCTGAAGACCGGTGGAGCAAGGAGTGGTGGTCCCCACCGGGGGAGGCAGAAGAGCGGCCGCATTTCAGGAGAGTTGCGGCGGGGCCGGTGAGTCACCACGTTACAGGGGAGAAAGGGGAGGGCGAGCGGGAGGAGGGAGGCGATACTAGGGGGGGGGGCACGGTTAAAGAAGAGCCAATAGACTGGGCACAATATTGATTTTTATTGTACTCTCACGTTTCTTTTTTTGTCTATTGGCACAAGAAGTCAAGTTGAGGTTCTCCTGCTCTCTTTTGCACCCTGTATTCACTTTTTGCTATTTTGCCACCAAACCCACTCGTGTTTTTTTTTTTGCGATCGTCCCTAAAGCACTCCCTGGATATCTTTCACTCCTAGGTGTGGAGCACGCCCTTGACCTATATATATATATATATATATAGTATCTCTTTTAGGGCTGTAGCACTCCCTTGTTCTTTCACTTCCCGGTGTGGTGATTGGCAAAGACCATAAGATTTATTAAAATAGGGCAACTGACGGCCCCCTTTCTCTCCTCTTCTATGAGCCTCCGGGGAGAACCCATCAAGATCGCGGAGGAGCCAAGAACATCTGCTTCAGACTCCCCGTCCAGCTCAACACGTAGTACATCAAGAGAAGAACAGGAGGAGACACAAGCCGTGCATACTGATAAGCCACATCCTGATAATAAACCAAGTGTCTTTGGAAAATATATTCAGCCTCCTTGCTTGTTTATCAGACCCCACCTCCCACAATCATCTTCTATTTACTAAATTTACAAAGATTTAATCTTGCATACTCATGCATAAGATTACATCTGGCTGCCCTTGCCGCTTACCTACAAAACAGACAACATTTGTCATTGTTTAGAGTACCCGCTATCAAACCCTTTATGGATGGCCTTAAAAGGATAATTCCACCCAGACTGCCACCGTCTCCGGTGTAGAACCTAAACTTTGTTCTTACTAGACTCATGGGTCCCCCATTTGAGTCTTTACACAAATGTGAATTACAGTTCCTTACAATGAAAGTAGCTTTCCTTGTCGCATTCACCTCTCTCAGGAGAGTAAGTGAGATCCAGGCTCTAACTATACAAGAACCATTCTTACAAATACATCGTAATAAAGTGGTTCTTAGAACAAATCTAAAATTCCTTCCAAAAGTAATCTTTGCTTTCCATGTTAATCAATCAGCAGAGTTACCAGTGTTTTTCCAAAACCCTGATTCTGTAGCGGAGAGAGCTCTTCACACGCTTGACATCAAAAGAGCTTTGCTTTATTACATTGATGGGACTAAAGCCTTTAGAAAGACGAAACAACTGTTTGTAGCTTCCTCTCCACTTCATAAAGGCAACCCCATCTCCAAAGCTGGGATTGCCAGGTGGATAGTCAAATGCATTCAAATATGCTACCAGAAAGCAAAACGCACATTAACAATTCCCCCTAGAGCGCATTCAACACGCAAACTAGGGTCTTCCATGGCATTCTTAGAGAACATTCCCCTAGAACACATTTGTAAGGCAGCGACATGGTCTACTACACACACCTTCACCAAACACTATTGTGTAGATGTGCAGGCGAAGCAACAAGCTTCTGTAGGCCAGGCTGTTCCTAAGAAACTTTTTCAAACAACTGCAACCAATACAGGTGACCACCGCTAGGGGAGACATTGCTGTACAGTCTATGCACAAGTACGAATTCTGCAGCTCATATGCCTTGAACGGGCTACTTACCAGTATGCATCTGGTCTTGGCATGTAGAGCTGCAGAGATTCATACGCCCATCCGCCTCACCGGAACCTGTATCTGTTCCACTGTTATCTTACTTAGATACATTCACATGGACGTCTTTTCTGTTTCTTACAAACTCCATCATTTCTCATCATGGCAAAAAATCTGAGGATGGAGTCAATGCCCATGCACACTATCGTCCAAGGGAGGAGTCGCCTATCTCGTGACTACAAAAGACTTCTTCCAAGACAAAAACAAGGTGCAAGCATCCGAGCCCAACACCAGATGGCGATCTATGCACAAGTATGAATCTCTGCAGCTCTACATGCCAAGAACAGATGCATACTGGTAAGTAGCATTTTCCTTTCCCATGCATTCCCAAAGGGGAAGGGGTTTGCAAATGCTTTACCGCCTACTTGAAGTAGGTGGTAAATTACGACTGTTTTGCGACCCCCAACAGTCGTACATAGGGCTCAGACTCGCTAGTAGGAAGGGACACCCTTGAAACACCCCTTCCTAATAGCGAGCCGCAAATTGTGACTCGCTAATTAGGGTTTGTACATTGCCCTTATGTATTTTTGCATGCGCAAATGGGTCGCAAACCTGTTTGCTCATGCAAAAATACTTCGTACATCTGGCTCTTAGTGTATTGGTCTGGGGTGGGGGTGCTTGCCAGCGCCACCAGACTGCTTTGAAGGGCACATTTGGTGCCCTCCTTGCATACTCTAGTTGGAACCAGTTCTGGGAGCACCCACTCTGGCGTGAAACTGGACAAAGGTCATTGGAGTTTCCTCCCCTTTCTAGCCTCTTCTCTGGGAGGGAGCCCTGAATTGTCCTAACCCCTTTCTTAGGGTATAAATGGGCTTATCTGTGGGTAGTCCTCAAATTCGTCGTGGGACAAAACTCAAACCTGAAACCACATCTCTCTTTGACCGTCTGGAGACTTGGACTTTGCTGGACTTCACCTGGAACCGATACTGCACCAAGGAAGACTCCTGCTGCTCCGGGTCTCGCTGTTCTGCAAGTCTTCTTCGTCATCTGTGTCTGTGCTTCTTCCAGGATCTTCAACGGACCTGTGGGCATCAAGTACACCCGAAGTAATCTCCATTGGATTGAAGGAGTCACTCCCCTGCATCTGCAGGCACCGCAACGAAGCTGAGCGGTCTGCTGCTTTTGACGTCCCACGGACTTCAAAAGGCTCAGCAACACAGATGGTGGTTCTACAGCTCCCTCAAGGCCTGACCTGCCCTCTCAGCAAGTTTGAGGCCAGTATCCTTCGTTAGAACTGCTGGGATGGAACCCCTGTGCAACACATTGACTTCCTGTTGTCATGGTTGGCTCTGCACTCCAGAGATATTCGAGCTACAAGAAGCCCCAGCATTTCTTCCTGCCAAGATCAGCATCTTCACTGCATCCTCTGCACTGTATGCCTTCTTCTTTGGTGAGCTGCGAGAGGTCATCTTGCAACTCCTGTGCCTTTGGCTTGTGGGTCCTCTTGCGAGTCTTCTCTTGCTTCTTGGGGCTCCCCTGCTTGCTCGAGGCCTGCTCTGACTCTCCTGCACTTGGTGAGTCCCTTGGACCTTGCTGGTCCCTATGTTGCTCCTTCATCGTTTTCCTTGTCTGTTGCTGCTCCGAGGCTTGTTGGTGCTCCTGCCGGACACCGACCCCCTGATTCTCGACTTCCTATGTGGGACAGCTCGTGAACCGCTCCTGGTCTTCCACAGCATCACCTGGTCTTCACATCTGAAGCGATAAGGTCTCTGTCATCGGTGGGCATTGCTCTTCTGTGCCTCCTATTCACCTCTGAGTGGCAGAGAGACTGTCCTTCTGCTTGCAGGGTCTTCTCTTCAAGAATCCACTCTGGGATTCCACCGGACTCTTGAACAATCTTCACCAGCGGCATCTTTTCTGAAGTCCTCAAATGTGAGCTATGGCGATTTCCAACATCACTTCGCACTTATGCACCCGACTTCCCTGGTGTAGCTATCCTGGTTCCTGGGGTATCCACAGGTGGGGTAACTCCAACCTTCTGTCTTCCAAGGGGTTTCTTCAGGGTCCACTGGAATGGGTCCTTCTTCTTAAAAACTGCAACAGCGACTTTCCTTTTGACTTCTATTGAGTAAGCGGCTGTGTTTCCACTCTGCACACAGCCTCCGTGTGGTTCCTGGTTACTTACTTTGGATGTTTCCTACAGTCCCCAGCTCCTCTGAGTCTCCTGGTCCCAGTCCCGACTTCGATCGCAGTTCGCATTCCACTTCCTTAGTATATGGTTTGGGCTCCCCCTGGAGACTACTGTGTATTGTGCTTACTTACCTGTTTGCAATTGAAGTATTATGTTTATTTGTGTTGATATGTCAGGGTAGGAGATATACCAATGTGTTAGTGTCGTATAATAAATAGACATATTTTTATAACTACACTGTGTGGTTCTTTTTCATTTACCCTAGACTACATAATTAGATTTTGTAAAACAAGCTGCTTAACATTCCCTCTGGACTAAGCCTGAAGGCTGCTCTCCACAGCTACCACTTAGAGATCTTTCTAAGTTTGTCTAAGACCACTAAAATCACCATAAAGGTTGTCTGGATTATTGCAAGTTGCTTCGCTTAAATAAGTGTGCACCATATACTAAGCATGCCTCCTACACAGACCATCACTCGTCTTCCTACACCAAATCCATTCTGTAGAGTTCTGTGTAGTAGTCTCTGTCTTACTATGGTAAGATATTTATATTTGAAAGACTCTGTGATTTGTGATTCACATATGTGAGTTGAATGATTTACATTTTGTTCTAGTCATGTTTGCCTGTGTGTTTTTAAATGAATAATGATTTTAACTTTATGTGTTTACAGTATGAGACTAGATTTTGAACTGAGTGATGAATTGTTTTCAATTAATTACCTGATGTTTGAATTACTTCTTAGTCTGGAAACTGATGAAATGTTGTTTGATTTTATGTTATGTACTTTTGTGATTTTTATATGAAACCCAATAGAGTTCTTTGCTGACTGACTGACTTTACTCATGGTGTATTTGTACCCACCAGGTTTCCCCGGACACTGTGCTGCGACTCACTCTCCCTGAAATTCATGGAGACTTTGAGGAAAAGCGAGACTACTCTCTGGAGGAGTTAAAGGAGCTAATGAATAAGTTGATGCTGATGTCTGGGAAAGGAAACCAGCGCAATGAGGAAGTGGAGATGTTCTCTGTGGTAAGTTACACTTCCACAAAACAAGTGTTTAGGCCCTCTTTTGGAGCGACAGTGTGTTTTCTTTAATTGTTGAAAAGTAAATGCATGCTGTCACAGTGCAGAGATTGGCACCATTCTACCACCTTTCATACCACCACCATGCTTGTGTGTACTTTACAGGCTAGTTTATCTCAACAAAAAGACCCACCCAAGGAAGATTGCAATTGATGATGTTTGATCATGGGTCAAGTGTGTTTCCTACATTGGTGGGAAGCACATCGTGTTTCTTAAACACCCCTCACACACCAAAAGGGCCCTTGGTGTCATGCTTCATCATAGGGGTCTTCGTATCCCTCTACGGAACGCGCCGTGCTACTACCATTGAATGCACAGGAGCACTGATGTTATCTCCATGTGTGGTGTGAGAGGTAGGGTCAGGAGTGAGTGATGAGTGAATGTTAAAAAATACCTAGCATCATAGGGGTAAATTTTTTTAATCCACCTTGGTGCCTGTATTATTAAAAAGGTGTGAGGTGGAGGTGTGTTGTATTAATGTACAGGACCTCCTGCGTGTGTCAACATGTTGCGAAGCGTGCTGCTTCTTCTTTGGGACGGCTACACAGATCCCTACCCTACTCACATGAATGGTGTGACAATGTAGGAAACATACTTTACCCATGATCAAACATCATCAATTGCAAACTTTCTTGGGTGGATCTTTTTGTTAATCAATAATTGTAAGGGGAGGCTGAATCCACCCCAGGTGTTCGTGTAGGACACCAACTCTCCACTCCCTCCTTTGTTTTTTTCAGAAGTTTATCTAAACTCCTGGTGTTTGATCAGGGGAGAGGGGTCTAATGTATAGCATGTAGTGAGTGAAGTTCATATATGGAAAACAATGAAGGAATAAGAAGCGAAAATCATAATGCACTTGATCTGATAGTGAAAAAAAGATTTTGTTTAACTCAGCAAAATGCAGCGTTTGAAATTAAGTGCTTCTTGCACTACCGCTGGTCTGTCACCTGTAAGTGATAGGTGTGCACTGGTTTAGGCCATCAAGCTTGTGCAGCAGCAAACATTCTATTTCCCAGAGTGCTTCAGCAGCTGAAGGTGCATGCCTGACTTCTTCAGGTGCTGGGGATATGCTTAAGCAATGATAAAGACAGAAAAGTTCATGCACCAGTGAATAGGAGGAACAACACGCAAATGCAGCTATACCTATCATATGTTAGATGTGAGCTTATACATTTTAAAATATCCACAAATTAGCAAAACGTGGGAAAATCCATAAAATGGAAAAAAAGGTGGGGCAATGTTGTGGTTTATTTATACTTATCAAATATTGTCTGTCTAAGTCCTCATCGTTTTGCAATTGTTTTCTGCTAATTAAAACAAACTTTTTGCATAGATTGTCTGTGCAGAGTTAACCTTTCCCTAAAATTCAAGCCTCAAAAATGAGTACAGTATTATGTTCACCAATAGGAATTAAAAGAATGTAGCCTGGATATTTAAAAGGAATTTATAAACTGCATCAATATGAAAACCATATTCTTTGTCGATGTTTTTTTTATGGAATATGTTTCCTAATAGGGTCCATGTCTTGCAAGATGCCTCATATGATGGATGATTAGTGCCAGGAATTCCCATCTTGTTTATATCCCTGATTTGCTACAGCACGTCTTAGCTGATGGATCATCATACATTCCAGAAATGTTTATTTCCTCGCATTCTTCTCGGCATACTTACATCTGCCTATGTAGTCCTGTGCCACTCCTAAGTCGTGTTGCTGCTAGAGTGGCTGCAATATGAGACCAATGCAACTGGAACATGAAAGTTCATCTTGATGCTCATCTCCATCGCATGATCATCGGGCATGAGCAGGCTGATGCACAGTATTATCGTGCCCAGATCTGGCCTCACTAGGCCTTTTCTCAGAGCTCCCAATGATCTTAGAGGCAGTATGGAGAGACTGGATCCTAGGTGATTTTACTAGTAACAGTCTCCTAAGAGGTGGTAATCCTGGCCCTTCCTTTTTTTCAGACTGCAAAGTGAGATACTTAGGTCTGTATTGTTTAGATGGCCTTTTGTCTCCCCGACATTGGTCTGGTCAATTGCTGCCTTTACAAGGTTGCAGATCCCTCTTGCTGCAAGCTGTCCTGAGCACTCTGGCGCAATCATATTTCGTTCCACTCCTACCTTTGATGGTCTGGGTTTCTTGTGCTCGTGCTATGGAGCAAAGACCCAGAGCTGTATTCTCCAGAACACCATGGTGAATCTCATTGTCTCCCATGATGCTACTGTGCAACAACGTATAATTCTGCAGGTCTGAAACCTTCCATTGTTGAACCTCCAGAGCTGCATCTGCACTTAATGTACTGTCCACAGCGTTTAGTGCATTTATTGTAAAACATGAATCCTAAATCTGAGAACTTGGTCTTTTCCTAGCCTCAAAATGCCATCACCAGACATTCTAATAATGGTCTGTCCAAGATAAGTCCCAACAGGGTCAAGCCTTTTCCCACTATTCCTACATTCTGAAAGAGACCCCGGCCCTCCTAGATGATGGTTATTCAGAGGATGGTAAGAGGTTTAGCAATCCTCCTCAGACTGGTGATTATAATATCACTGTTTTACTTGGACCTGATCACATCTTTCTGAATAATTGTCCTTTCAAATGACACACAGTCCTTAAAACCCTGATGATAACTACATCTATGTTACATTATCTTATTTATAATTTTACGTCAGTGGCCAAATTCTGGAGTGACGTTTCTGGCGAGATGGTCGGTTTGAACTGGACCATACCATACTAACCAATATTTAGCTTAATGAGTCTTCCTTTCCTGCTTGGACATACCTCCTGATTATGTCATCATCTGTAAACTCTGAACTTATTTCTCGAATAATTCATGGTCTGAATGTGGAACATAAGTCCATTCCTATTACATGAATCACTGAACATAGTGTATCATCTGCCGGGTGATAATTCCTGTTCGAGGCATATGAGCTGCAGATCACACACTTAGCATAGATCGCCATCTGGTGTTGGGCCCGGATGTTTGCACTTGTTTTGTCCTGTGTCAGGCACCTCCTTCCTAGATCCTCGGAGTGGTGTTGATGCTCTATGGGGGCCCACCTCCCGATAACACCAAGTCCGGAATGTAATACTCACAGACTGTTGGAGTTATCAAGCGGGGGAAGGAAAGGGTAGGTACAGCAGGGAAAGAGACCTGCAAATGACACAGGAGAAAAACAATATCAGTAGGTGTTTCACAACCTCCCTGCCCTGATTCAAAACAGATGCGTGTGTAACTTTAACACTAGAACTATGTGCCTCCCCCTACCTGTAAAGGAAAATAACCAGAACCATGAACACCAGAAAAGAGTAGGGCGTTTGTATTCATCTGCCTGGCACTAGGGAGGACAAAGAAGAACAAATACGTTGAGTGATACCCTGTTCCCCAAACCCTCAATGGATCGTCCACTTCACAGAAACTCATGTAACACGTACCACAGAAACATGCTGGTATGGCTTTAGGTGAATATTGTGGGCTTAGCCCTATGCTCTCTCTCTCTTCTGGATAAGGAAAGAAAAGGAACAAACACAGGACAATCAACTTGCTGAGTATCCTGAAGGGTGGCAGTGCATTCACAGTTTATAGGTTTAAGTAAGTAGCCCCCAATATTGATACTCCTCAATGCCCTGTGGCTCAAGAACATGCACTCTTAATCGTTGGGTTCCTCTACAACCCCCGCAATGCCAATGTAGCTGCCTGAGTGTCAGGGAAGGGGTTCACCAATCAGGCGTCCTGTCCCACGACTCAGGCAATGAGGTGCTGTTAACGACTTGTCTGTCCGGGCGCGGCCAAAGCTGCCTGCTTGCTGCCGATAGACAAGACGTAGGATTGTAGCACAAAAGTTCATCAAAATGCCCATAAATAATGTTGTCACATCAAAACAAACGACTGTTGCGTACTGGTCTCTTTCCCCATACACAACAACCTGTAGCGAAGTCCCCTGTAGAGGGTGCTTAATGTCCCCTCTGCACGAGCCCAGCTCTGGGCTCTTCCAACAGAGGAGGAGCGCCGATCAAGGAAGCGGAGCCCCACCTCTCGTGGTTTCAAGACCTCAAGAAATAGCGGTACCTGGAACGTGCTCTTACAGCACTCTTACCGTCTGAGCCTGCAGTCATCTGGTGACGGCTGGAAACCGCAAACAACCTGAATCATCGGCAGCGCCCTCTTCCCGGGCCACTGCCTTTACGTGAATTTTAGCGTTGTCCCGCGGTCACGTGGGGCGTGACTCGCCGAGGATGCCGGGAGCTGTAGTTTTTTAGCTGTTTACTTCCTGGTTCGCGCTAGCGGTACAGCCAGCGCGTAACCGGGAAGAGTTCCTGACATCCTGGAAAGTCTTTGGAAGTCACGAGATAGGTGACTCCTCCTTTGGATAATAGTGCGCATGGGCATCGGCTCCATCCTCAAATTGTTTTTTTCCGCCATCGGGCTCGGATGTGTTTCTCGTGCTCCACTTCGGAACCGTTACCGATTCCATTTTCGACGCGCAATCCTTCACCCTTTCTACGGTATTGTCTCGATCGTGAACGCTAATCGTCGCGCATCTCTCCAAGTCGAAGTCTTCGATTCCAGTTATGGACGAAGGCCTTCGGGCCTACCTGGGCCTTAGCATCTGGTTCATGGAAAGGACGCCATTCAAGAAGTGTCCTCAATGTGGGTCGAAGTTTCCCCACACCGATCTGCATGAGGTGTGTAACCTCTGCTTGTCAGCGGAGCACAATGCCAGAGACTGTCCAGCTTGTGCCTCTTTCCGCTCCAAGAAGACCATTCGGGATCGGCGAGCTCGGAGGACCATGGCTCGCTCGTCGACAATTATCCCCGACTACATCTTCCAAGCGGGCGTCGATGTACCGGAGCTGGTCGAAGAAGGCCTTGTCAGCGCCTCCAAAGCTGATGACTCCAACGTCGAAGAACTCACTCCGGCACAGAGGGTCGTAAGTAAAGATGTCGACCCCAACCCCCTCCATACAAAAAAGGCTTTGGTCACACCTTCACCTTTGGGCCCAGGTGCACACCGACACACCGCTTCCCACGCCTCGTCCTCGGGCCCGGCAAAGAAGCCTACCAAGCCTTCAGGCGACTGGGGCTCGAGTCAGCCTGCCACCGGTGCCGAAACTGAATCTTCGGCACCGAAAAAGAAACCGCCCTCCTCCTCCGTGTTGACCGCTGCTTCCACCTCTAAGCCCTCGACACCGAAAACAACGAGCACCGACTCGCCTGCACCGGAAAAACACTCTGAGCCGACCAAGAAGCCACTTCCCAAGAGTTCGAACTCACACTCTTCGGAGCCGAAAAAATCATCGGAACCGAAAAAGCATACAGGGACTGCAAAACAACACGGGTCCAAACCCAAAGACACTCCGGTGCCGAAAAAGCCCCCGGAACCGAAACAGTCTGCTCCGAAAAACCAAACATCATCAGAAGAGCTTTTTCGACCAGATCCTGCACAAAAAACTCTTGTTAAAGACACTAAAACTGGTCAATTGACACTAAGTTCCAGGAAAAGACCACTGGACAAGCTTGCACCTGCTCCACCACCTAAGAAGAGGGACATTGCTACATCCCCTCTTAGAGTCCCTTCTCCACCTCCTCCTCGCCACCACCTCGTTCTCCTACACCATCTCCTACACCAGTAGACGATGATGACACCTCTGATGACACGGGTGGGTGCGGACGATGTGCCACTAGGGGATCCCAGTGCACCTGGTTCCCCTGACACTCCCTGGGATGACTATAATACACCTGATGTCCCTAATCTCCCGCAAGATGACATCTACCCCTCTAGGCCTTACCCACCAGAGGACACCATGGGCTTCAATCAGCTTGTACACCAAGCTGCCCAGTACCATGGGGTCGACCTACACACAGACCCTGTGGAGGAAAATTTCTTGTTGGATACTTTCGACACCACCCAAAGGTCCACATCTACTTTACCCATGCTCAAAGGAGTTATTAAGAATGCTCCTGATGTATTTAAAGATCCTGTTAGGGCTTGAGTCATCAACCCTCGCATAGAGAAAATATACAAAGCTGCCCCTACAGACCCAGCTTACATTAAGGGCCCTGTTCCATTAGACTCCATGGTGGTATCCAATGCCAGGAAGAGGGCTAACTCTCAGACATCAGGTGACGCAGCCCCACCCGACAAAGAGTCTAAACTCTTGGATGTCTCCGGCAAGAGAACAGCCTCACAAGCGGCTAACATATGGCTCATCGCCAACACTCAGGCCCTTCTAGCCAGATACGATAGGGCACGTTATGACTAGTTAGAGTCCCTATTACAACACCTCCCGGACAAATACAAAAACAAAGCCAACGACCTCATACAGGAGGGTAAACTAATTACCAATACCTCCATCCGTTGCGCTCTCGATGTGGCAGATACAGCCTCCAGAGCTGTAAATACAAGTGTCCTTTTGCGTAGGTACGCTTGGCTGCGCATTTCAGGCTTTAAGCCTGAGGTACAAAGTTCGATCCTAAACCAACCATTCGACCAAGAGCACCTCTTTGGCCCTAATGTAGACTCATCCCTGGAGAAAATGAAAAAGGACACGGTCACAGCCTAGTCAATGGGAGCCTTGCAATCTTCCCTCCGCTTCCCCTGGACCATTCCACTCCTGTCGGGGGAAGACTACAACAGTTGCTTCCTGTCTGGACCAACATCATCACAGACAGGTGGGTGCGACAAATAGTTCAATCGGGTTACTGTCTCGAACTTACCTCTACCCCCCCAAACATACCACCCAAACAGCATCCAATGTCACAAGAACATCTATCACTGCTAAAGCAGGAGGTAATCTCCCTCCTAAAATGCAATAGAACTGCTTTCCTTGTGCCAACAAAACACAGGAGTTTACTCCCTGTATTTTCTCATACCAAAGAAGGACGGCTCTCTGAGACCTATTTTAGACCTCAGACCCCTAAACCTATACATAGACTCCGACCATTTCCACATGGTCACACTTCAGCAGGTCCTTCCCCTTCTTTCACAAGGCGACTTCCTTGCTACCCTAGACCTCAAGGACACCTACTTCCATATTCCCATTCACGCAGCTCACAGGAAGTAACTCAGGTTTGTAGTGGACGGGCAGCACTATCAATTCAATGTACTCCCGTTCTGAGTCACAACAGCACCAAGGGTATTCACCAAGTGCCTAGCGGTAGTAGCAGCCCACTTAAGAAGACAACACATTCATGTCTTCCCATATCTCGACGACTGGCTCATAAAAGCTAGCTCATACAACCAGTGTGTACATCACACTCACATGACTATCCAACTACTCCACAACCTGGGGTTCACAGTAATCCACACCAAGTCTCATCTGCACCTGTCCCACACACAACAATACCTTGGTGCCACGATAGACACCTCAAGAGCGCTAGCCTATCCCACTCCAGCCAGGATAGCAAGCATGCAGGCTCTCCTCCCCAAATGTCAACCTCAACACTCCTTTCCAGCTCGAGTGTTCATGCAACTCATAGGGATGATGGCCTCTTGCATATTTATAGTGCCACACGCAAGACTCCAGATGCGTCCGCTACAAGAGCAATGGAACCAGGCTCAAGGTCAGCTAACAGATCTGATGTTGGTAGACGGTCGCACTCATCGCTCTCTGCAGTGGTGGAATACCAAGAACCTTTCCAAAGGGTGACTGGTTCCTAGAACCAGCTCCTCAAATTGTCATGACAGCGGACGCATCGCTCTCCGGCTGGGGAGCTCACCTATTACATCACACCATGCAGGGCAGGTGGACACCTCAACACAAGTTACTCCACATCAACCACCTGGAGTTACTAGCCATATTCCTAGCCTTAAAAGCATTCCAAAAGCTATCGGGCAAATCTGTCTTAGTCCGCACAGACAACAAGACAGCCATGTACTACATACAGAAACAAGGCGGGACACACTCTCTGCAGCTTTCTTTTAGCACAGAGCATATGGAGATGGGCTATACCTAGCCCAACATGTCCCGGGAGTCCAAAACACCATAGCCGATCTGTTAAGTCGTCAAACACAACAGATCCACGAGTGGGAACTTCATCCGCAAGTTCTTCAGCCATTCTTTCAAATGTGGGGGCAACCACAGGTAGACCTCTTCGCCACCCACGAAAAGGCCAAATGCCCAAGCTTCACCGCCAGATATCCACACCCATTGTCCAAAGGCAATGCGATATGGATGAATTGGTCAGGCAGATTTGCGTACGCTTTTCCGCCTCTCCCGCTCATTCCACTGGTGGTGCGCAAACTACAGCAACACTCGCTGACTCTTTTTAAAAAAAATTATTTATTTATTTATTTTTAGCAGAGTTTTATATAGCGCAAACTTGACCCGATTCCAATCAGGTATCAGAGCGCTTTACATAGCACCAGTTACGTTACATGAGGACACACATTCCTTTTTTTTTTCTTTTTGTTAGGCACGGGGAGATTAAGTGATTTGCCCAGAATCACAGGAGGTTTTGCGTCGTTACCGAGACTCGAACCCAGTTCCCCCATGTCCGAGGTCGAGCGCCCTAACCGTTTGCTCCAACTTGGGCCAGACAACCATGGTACACCACATTACTGGAACTGTACGTAGCTCCGCACCAAAAATTACACCTCTCACCACGCCTCTTAACCCAGAACCGTGGAGAGATCAGACACCCGGACCCAGCTCAGCTCAACCTTGCGATATGGCTCCTGAGGTCTTAGAGTTTGGTTACCTTAATCTTCCCCCTGACTGTATGAACGTCATTAGAGAAGCTAAACGTCCCACCACTAGAGCCTGCTACGCAGCCAAGTGGAAGCGATTTGTGATATATTGTCATAACAACACCATGAATCCCCTAGACGTGTCTATCCAACACATCATAGGGTACCTACTACACCTCCAAAGGTGCAACTTCGCCTATACGTCTATTAGACTGCACCCTGCTGCTATAGCAGCATACCTACTAAATAGACAACACTTATCACTTTTCAGCGTACCTGCCATCAAAGTCTTTATGGAAGGCTTTAAAAGGATAATTCCTCTCAGAGTTCCACCCTCACCTGTGTGGAATTTAAACATCATTCTCACAAGACTAATGGGCCCTCCTTTTGAACCTCTACATAAATGTGAGCTACAATTCTTAACATGGAAAGTTGCTTTCCTAGTGGCCATTACTTCTCTTCGAAGATTTAGTGAGCTACAAGCACTATCTATCCAGGAATCTCTCCTGCAAATCCATCATAATAAGGTTGTTCTACGAACTAATCCTAAATCCCTTCCAAAAGTCATTTCTCCCTTCCACCTCAATCAGTCTGTGGAATTGCCCGTATTTCTCTCGCAACCCCAGACAGTAGTAGAAAGAGCTCTTCATACTTTAGATGTTAAGAGCATTGCTTTATTACACCGCAAGAACACAACCCTTTCGTAAGACCAAACTACTTTTTGTGTCTTTCTCACCACCACACAAAGGCAACCCCATATCAAAGTCTGGGATAGCTAGATGGATCGTTAAATGCATACAAATAGGCTACCACAAAGCAACACATACTTTATCTTTCCCTCCTAAAGCCCACTCTACACAAAAGATATGAGCTTCTTTGGCATTCCCTTAGATGACATCTGCAGAGCAGCTACATGGTCTACACTGCACACATTCACAAAACACTATTGTGTGCATGTGCAAACAAAACAACAAGCTAGTGTGGGCCAGGTGGTCCTCAAAACACTATTTCAAACTACTGCAGCAGATACTGGTGGTCGCCGCTAAGCATGGGTACTGCTATGCAATCTATGCTAAGTGTGTGATCTGCAGCTCATATGCCTCGAATGGGAAATGCTACTTACTAGTATGCATCTGTTCTTGGCATGTAGAGCTGCAGATCCACACACGCCCACCCGCCTCCCCGGTTACCTTTATCTTTTCCAGTACTATCTTATTTAGATACAGCATACATGGGCATTTTTCCTGTTTCTTACAAAGCTCCATCATTTCCCTGTTGGCGAAAAACAATCTGAGGATGGAGCCGATGCCCATGCTCACTATTATCCAAAGGAGGAGTCACTTATCACGTGACTTCCGAAGACTTTCCAGGACAAAACAAGTGCTAACACCAGATTGTGATCTATGCTAAGTGTGTGGATCTGCAGCTCTACATGCCAAGAATGATGCACACTGGTAAGTAGCATTTCCCTTATTGAACAATGTATGGGTCGTAGCCCCTCCTAATTGATTCACTCCAACAATAAGGGATTTGTTGGTTATTTTAATGTATTATTTGATGCTCAAGGATGTTTTTCAAGTGCCCATGCATCAAAAAGGTTTTGATGCTTGAAAGAATAAGTTTAACACAGTAAACCAAGGTCAACAATCAACTAACATGAGCTAGGTTTTCACGGTTCTACAAACAGTAGGCAGGGATGAGATGGTGTGTAGCCTCAAGGGGAGAATATTCCAGAGTGATGAAGTGAGTACAGAGAAGCCAAGTCCATCTAGCCATTATTCCTTAAATTTCTAGGGTGGTGAGCAAAAAAGCAGAATATCTGAGGTGCCTGCCGGGGATAAAAGAACGGATAAATTTCTGGATTAAGACTGGGGCACTTCCTTGAATGGTTTGGAGAATGGTACTCCTGATGTTAAAAAGGTACACTATCCTCATTCTGGAGCTTTGAAGAGCTGTAACCAAAGGTTTTCCCTGACTGAAATGGCAAAAATATGTCAACAGACATGCAGCTTTGTACCACCTGAAGCTGATGTAGCTACTGCTTGAAAAGGACCAAGTATCTTCAATGGCCAGACACCTGTCATTATGACTGAGGAAGGGAAGATCGACTGAGGTGAAAAGAGCAGCTACAGGCATCACAAGAGATTTGGGAAGTAAGAGTGAAGTCTGTCTGCAGAGTAAACTGCATCAAAAGAAACAAAATTGGGCCTTGAAGGAGCTTTGCGGCCGAAAGGAGGATGGTCAAAGGTTAATTAACAAGATACCTCTATTTTTGTCCAATAAGAGGACAAACCAAGCAAGTCTGAATTGGTCCAGTACCACTTATTGTGAGAGAAAGTGATTTAGGAAATGTCTATGGGTGTGGATTAAATACATTCTAGAGAATGGAGAACATGGAGGGAGTATCCGATCTAAATTGAGTAGGGCATGAGCAAAAGCATAAGCCTACAGAAAGGAATAGTAAACGGGTGTAGTTGAAAGAAGACTTAGGAAGTAAAGTGAGAAGGAGGCATGCAAGTTTAAATAGCATGACTGGTACGTTTGTTCTTATGGAAGAAAAATACATTAACATAGTTACTGACTTTTTTGTGGGCTTGGCAGTCGTTTGAGGGGCAAGTGGATCAGTAAAGTGTTTAATGACTCCCAAAGCATATTTGAGGTATGATTTGTTTGAGAGATTTTGATAGAATTACTCGCAAGTGTCTTTGAAAAGTTTGCAAAGGGAACGTTTTAAGGATCCTCTCATCTCTATTTATTGATACTTCACAAAGCACACAAGCCACAAGTTGTCCTCCCTGAGTCTTATAGTGGAGGGAGAGGTATTTGGAGACAAATAGAATGTTCCTTCAACTGTCTTGCCATAAAGGTGAAAACATAGATTGAGAGTGAGCAGCGTAGTTTCCATAAAATGTTTCCAATGATGGAAACACCTATTGTAGTGAGGTGTAAACACTTGTAGGCCGGTAGTAGACATCTGACATGCAGATAAGTGCAAAGCTACATGATTAAAAATCTTGCCTGTGACCAGGTATTATTCTTGGCTAAAGTCTGTGGAGTTAAACCTATCAAGAGTATAAAAGCTGTATCTTCAGGCATCAACTGAACTCTAGGAAGTCTTTTTCCTTTCCTTTTATGCTGTTTATTACTATTGCCCTGAATACAGTGATTGGCAGTCTATCTTTTACCATAATAGAGGCACAAACTTGGCCATTCTTTTGTTGTGGAATTATGAAGCATATTTTATGTCGCATACAAGCAAGACAAATTCTGGACATGGTTTAAAAACGTACACATGAGAAATTAAGTCTTCAGACAGCAAAGATGACACTATTTGTTGACTGAGTATTAAATAACATGTAAACCAAATAACCTCTCAGGCAATGAACCCCAAGGTTATTGGGCCCAGTATAACAAACCTCAATGAAGCTCCTAAAAGCTGAGAAAGGATTACATGCAAATATTTCCAAAGGAAGAATCACTATAGGCCCAACAAAGGTAAATTAAGAACATTTTACACTTTGCACCCCAATTACATTTTTGTTCCACCATATAATGTAGAAATTACTAGTGGAAGTGGAAGATATCCGTTCCACTACATGGATCTAAAACTTCCTGAAAAATAAGAATTGTTTTACATTCTAAGCTACTCATGAAGCAAGGCATCATTGGCAAAACTGAAGGCCCAGTTCCGCTTATGTGATGCTTTAACAGACTGACTGAACAGAGTGAGTTTCTTGCCCATCCAAAGAGGCAACCCTTTACTGTGATGTGGCTTCGAAATCCAAGTGCAGCAAAACTCATGGCAAGTTCCTAAGCCCCAAAAAATTTTCAGCAGCAAAGCTCCAGTAGAAAACCAAGTAGAGAGTAAGTATTGCATAACTTTACAGGCCCAAAGAAAGGAAGTCATTTCCACGCACGAAGAACCATTTCGTACTCAAGTGATGCAAGTCAACCACTGTTCCTTTAAGGTTTCCGACTTTGGGTGGTTAAATATTTATTCTTTTTTTTTTTATAACTGTTATTATTTTATTTTGAACCTACAGCCAGAGTCTCAACAGGTGAGTCATATATATACAGCATATATTACATTGTTACAGCAACTTGTAAATTTCAAGCATGCAGAGAATACTTTTAGGGATTTCAATCTCCGGTGTTCCTTCCCCTTCTCACTCGACTTATTAAAAAAGATCCACTTAGGTTGCTCCCCCTTAGGTAGCGAGGTTGTCTATTTTTGACTCATGGTTCCTGTGTGTTGGTATGTATAATTTCCAGTCCACTTTCCTACATCTCTGAATTATAATGTTCGAGGCATATGAACTGTAGATTACACACTTTTGCATAGATCGCCATCTGGTGTTGGGCCCGGATGTTTGCAGTTTGTTTTTCTTCTTGGAAAGTCTTTGGAAGTCACGAGGTCGGTGACTCCTCCCTTGGATCGTATTGCGCATGGGCTTCGGCTCCATCCTCAGATTGTTTTTTTCCGCCATCGGGCTCGGCTGTAATACTTCGCACTCCGGTTCCGAACATTTCCAGTTCGACGATCGAAGCGGAATCCTTGCTTATCGCGGTATTGTTCAGATCCAGATCTAGTCAATCACCTTCTCTTCGACACATCTTCGATTCCAGTCGTCTACGGCGGCCTTCGGGCCTACCCAAGCTCCGGTCCCGGCTGATGGACAGAACTCCATTCAAGAAGTGCCCTCGATGTGGGTCCAAATTCCCCCACACCGATCTTCATGAGGTGTGCAACCTCTGCCTCTCCCCGGAACACGAGGCTCGACACTGTCCGGCCTGCAAGTCTTTCAGACCGAAAAAGACTATTCGAGATCGAAGGGCCAGACGAAACATGGCGCACTCCTCCACCTCCGTTCCAGTCGACATCTTCGGGGACGACGTCGAAGATTCGGGACAGTAGCACACCGAAGAGGACCTCGTCAGCGCTTCCGAAGCCGACGACTCAGATGTGGAGGACATCACCCCGGCGCAGAGGGTCGTGAGTACTATACCCCCTCCCGCACCCGCGCCGACACCCAAAAAGGCTTCGGTCACGCCTTCGCCGCCGGGCCTAGGCAAGACCAGAGACACTACTTCAAACACCCCACCTTCGGGCCCGGTGAAGAAGCCAAATAAGCCTTCCGGCGGCTCGGGCTCGAGCCAGCCCTCCAGCGGTGCCGAGAAACACACTTCGGCACCGAAAAAGAGACCGGCCTCTACCTCGACACCGAGCTCCGCCCCAAAGTCCTCGGTGTCGAAACCCAGCCTTTTGGTACCGACCAAACCGCATAGGGCCCTCGGCACCGACACTTCTACGCCGAAGCCCACCTCGGCGCCGACCAAGAAATCGGAGGTTCCCAAGCCCAGTGCTAAGCACGGCACGGACAAGCCTAAAAAGTCATCAACCCCGAAACCTTCGGCGCCGACGGAACAAACCTTGTCACAGGAACTGTTTACACCGGATCCATTGCAAAAGACTCTTACCAAGGATCCAAAAACTGGATATTTGGCACTCTCTTCTAAAAAGAGACATTTGGACAAACCGGCTCCGCCTCCACCTCCAAAGAGGAAGGACTCTGCTACCTCCCCTTTCAGAATGCCTTCTCCACCTCCTCCACCCTCTCCACCTCCACCGCCTTCTCCACCCCCACCTCATCGCTCCCCGACCCCGTCTCCAGACGATGATGATCAGGGGGACCCATATTACGATCCAGGTTATGTGCCCCAAGACCCCACCCCTACAGGATCCCCAGACCCATGGGACAACTACAATAATCCAGACATTCCAGACGTCCCACAACATGACCTTTACCCTTCCAGGCCATCTCCACCGGAAGACTCATTAGGTTTCCACCACCTACTTCAGAGGGCGGCACATTATCACGGGGTAGAGCTACACACTGACCCAGTAGAAGAGGATTTCCTCCTCGACACCTTTGATACCGCACATAGGTCTACCTCCATACTACCTATGCTCAAGGGGGTGATAAAACATGCACCAGAGGTTTTTAAGGACCCAGTCAGGGCTAGGGTCATTAACCCACGCATAGAAAAAAAGTACAAAGCTGCCACCCACAGATCCTGCCTATAACAAAGGGCCAGTGCCACTAGATTCCCTAGTGGTTTCCACTGCACGGAAGAGGTCAAACTCCTAGGCGTCAGGCGAAGCACCACACCTGACAAAGAGTCAAAGCTACTGGACGCGTCAGGAAAGCGCACTGCGTCACAGGCAGCCAATATATGGCGTATCGCCAACACTCAAGCGCTATTGGCCAGATACGATAGAGCGCATTATGATGAATTAGAAACCATAATGCACCACCTCCCAGAAAGATACAAAAATAGGGCCAATGAATTAATTCAAGAGGGTTAGACTATAACTAACACCTTCATACGCTGTGCCTTAGACGCAGCAGACACAGCCTCCAGGGCCATTAACACTAGCGTCCTCCTCCGTCGCCATGCTTGGCTGAGGGTATCACGTTTCAAACCTGAGGTACAGGCCTCTATTCTAAATCATCCCTTTGACCAAGAACACCTATTCGGTCCAAAGGTAGATGAGGCCCTCAAGAAAATGAAGAAGGACACGGATACGGCAAAATCTATGGGAGCCCTGCAGTCACACCCTCCTAGGCGCTCCTTTCGCCGCTCTTCCTTTCGGGTTACAGCTAGAGGCTACTCCTCAGATAGCGCGTCCACTTCTTCCAAATCCCCTGCTCAGTCCACCTTCACAAGGGGTTATCAAAGAGGCGGCTATAGAGGCAATAACAATAAAGGCAGAGGCAAAACAAATACAGCCCACTCTGCCATACCGCCTACCCAACGACTTCCCCCCGCTCCCTCCAGACCATCCCACTCCAGTCGGGGGCAGGCTACAAAATTTCCTTCAAGTCTGGGAGACCATCACCTCAGACAAATGGGTGACCCAAATTATTCGCTCAGGGTACTGCCTAGAATTGACATCAACCCCCCCCAAACATTCCACCCAGGCAACGCCCAATGTCACAAGAACATTCCACATTACTAAAGCAGGAGGTAATCTCCCTCCTACAAAAACGGGCAATAGAACAAGTTCCCGCCAGTCAGCAAAATTTAGGGGTCTACTCCCTATATTTTCTAATACCAAAAAGAGACAAGACTCTACGACCTATTCTAGATCTCCGGCCTCTAAACACATACGTACATTCGACCAATTTTCACATGGTAACACTTCAGCAGGTACTTCCGCTCCTCTCCCAGAACGACTTTCTCACCACACTGGACTTGAAAGACGCATACTTTCACATTCCGGTACACCATGCTCACAGAAAGTACCTCAGATTCCTAGTGGACGGGCGACACTACCAGTTCAAGGTGCTCCCATTCGGGGTCACAACAGCACCAAGGGTATTCACCAAGTGCCTAGCGGTAGTGGCGGCACACCTCAGAAGACAGCACATTCACGTCTTCCCATATTTGGACAACTGGCTGATAAAAACCACGTCCTACAACCAATGTGTACACCACACCGCCACACCAATCCAACTACTTCACCAGCTAGGCTTCACAGTGAACCACCAAAAGTCCCAGCTAACACCATCCCACATAAAGCAATACCTCGGTGCCACCATAGACACCTCAACAGCCATAGCCTACCCCAATCTGGCCAGGATTGCAAGCATTCAGGCTTTGCGTCAAAGATTCATACCTCAACACTCTCTTCCAGCAAGAGTGTTTATGCAACTAATAGGGATGATGGCCTCTTGCATTTTCATAGTTCCTCACGCAAGACTCCAGATGCGTCCACTCCAAGAGTGCTTAGCGCGCCAATGGAACCAGGCCCAGGGGCAACTGACAGATCTGGTGTTGGTAGACAGTCGCACCCATCGCTCTCTGCAGTGGTGGAACACCACAAATCTTTCCAGAGGTCGACCGTTCCTGGACCCGGTTCCACAAATAATACTAACAACAGACTCATCGCTCTCTGGCTGGGGAGCTCATCTATTACACCTCACAGTGCAGGGCACATGGACGCCGCAACAAAAGTTACTCCATATCAACCATCTGGAGTTACTGGCAATCTTTCTAGCCCTAAAATCCTTTCAAACACAGATTTTAGGCAAGGCAGTCCTCATTCGCACAGACAACATGACGGCCATGTACTACATTCAAAAACAAGGTGGCACATACTCTCCACAGCTCTCTCAGCTAGCACAGAGCATATGGAGATGGGCAATTCCACACAAAATCTTTCTCCTAGCCCAACATGTCCCAGGAGTCCAAAACACCATGGCAGATCTGCTCAGCAGACAAACGCAGCAGATCCACGAGTGGGAACTTCACCCACAGGTTCTTCACCCGTTCTTTCAGATGTGGGGGCATCCACAGATAGACCTCTTCGCCACCCACGAAAACAAAAAATGCCCAAGCTTCGCCGCCAGATACCCACACCCATTGTCCAAAGGCAATGCGATATGGATGAACTGGCCAGACAAGTTTGCGTACGCCTTTCCACCTCTCCCACTAATTACATTAGTGCTGCGAAAGCTACAACAGCATTCCCTCACACTGATCCTAGTAGCTCCAACGTGGGCCAGACAACCGTGGTACACCACGCTGCTGGAACTCTCGGTAGTACCACACCAAAAGCTACACCTCTCACCATGCCTCCTAACTCAGAACCATGGAGAGATCAGGCACCCGGACCCAGCTCAGCTCAACCTTGCGATCTGGCTCCTGAGATCCTAGAATTCGGATACCTTAACCTTCCCCCTGACTGTATGAACGTCATCGGAGAAGCTAGACGCCCTACCACTAGAGCCTGCCACGCTGCAAAGTGGAAAAGATTTGTTGTTTATTGCCATAACAACACAATCAACCCTCTAGACGTATCTATACAGCACATCATATGCTACTTGCTCCATCTACAAAGGTGTAACCTAGCATATACATCCATTCGGCTACACCTCGCAGCAATTGCCGCTTACCTACAGAACAGACAGCACCTATCACTTTTCAGAGTGCCTGCCATTAAAGCCTTCATGGAAGGCCTCAAATGAATAATTCCCCCCAGAGTACCACCCTCACCTGTGTGGAACTTAAATATAGTTCTCACAAGGCTAATGGGACCGCTCTTCGAACCTTTGCATAAATGCGAACTGCAATTTCTCACATGGAAAACAGCTTTTCTTGTAGCCATCACTTCCCTTAGAAGGGTCAGTGAGATACAAGCACTTACTATACAAGAACCTTTTCTCCAAATGCACCAGAACAAGGTTGTTCTCCGTACCAACCCAAAATTCCTACCTAAAGTCATTTCCCCCTTCCATCTAAACCAATCAGTAGAATTACCGGTATTTTTCTCGCAACCTCAAACTGTTGCAGAAAGGGCTCTACACACGCTAGATGTTAAACGGGCCTTACTTTACTATATCCAGAGAACACAACCTTTCAGAAAGACCAAACAACTGTTTCTCTTTCTCTCCACCACACAAGGGCAACCCCATCTCAAAATCAGGGATAGCTAGGTGGATTGTAAAATGCATCCAGATTTGCTACCACAAAGCAAAACGAACGCTATCTGTTCCCCCTAAAGCCCGCTCTACACGAAAGATAGGGGCTTCTATGGGTTTTCTAGGGAACATCCCATTAGATATCTGCAAAGCATCTACATGGTTAACACCGCACACTTTCACTAAACATTACTGTGTAGATGTGCAAACCAAGCAACAAGCTAGTGTGGGCCAGGCTGTACTAAAAACACTATTTCAAACCACTGCAACAGATACTGGTTGTCGCCGCTAAGGTTGAGAACTGCTATATAGTCTATGCAAAAGTGTGTAATCTGCAGCTCATATGCCTTCGAACGGAATATGCTACTTACCAGTATGCATCTGTTCTTGGCATGTAGAGCTGCAGATCTACACACGCCCACCCGCCTCCCCGGCTACCTGTATCTGTTCCAGTATATCTTATTTAGATACACCACACATGGGTTTCTTCACTGTTATTACTACGCTCCATCTTTCCCTATTAGCGAAAAACAATCTGAGGATGGAGCCGAAGCCCATGCGCAATACGATCCAAGGGAGGAGTCACCGACCTCGTGACTTCCAAAGACTTTCCAAGAGGAAAAACAAACTGCAAACATCCGGGCCCAACACCAGATGGCGATCTATGCAAAAGTGTGTAGATCTGCAGCTCTACATGCCAAGAACAGATGCATACTGGTAAGTAGCATATTCCTTCTTAGTCACGGCCGCCAGATCTTCTTGAATTTTTTGACTTACCCTCTGGCCTTTTAAGTTGTTTGTTCTGCTCACATATATATATCCATGCCTGCCCACCATTCCGCAAGATTGGGGGAAGGCCTTCCCTTCCCCAGTACCTGGCAATGTCACGTTTGGCGACCATGAACCCCAGGTTGCAAAGGAGGAGCTAATATCTAGGAATATCTACTTCCGCAGGATGCCCAGAATAATATGTTCGAGGCATATGAACTGCAGATTACACACTTTTGCATAGATCGCCATCTGGTGTTGGGCCCGGATGTTTGCAGTTTGTTTTTCCTCTTGGAAAGTCTTTGGAAGCCACGAGGTCGATGACTCCTCCTTTGGATCGTATTGCGCATGGGCTTCGGCTCCATCCTCAGATTGTTTTTTTCTGCCATCTGGCTCGGATGTAATCTTCGCGCTCCGGTTCCGAACATTTTCCAATTCGACGATCGAAGCGGAATCCTCACCTCACATCGCGTTATTGTTTCGATCGCGATTTTCTCAATCAACGCACCTTCTCATTGACAAATCTTCGGTTCCAGTCGTCGACGGCGGCCTTCGGGCCTACCCAAGCTCCTGTCCCGGCTGATGGAAAGAACTCCATTCAAGAAGTGCCCTCAATGTGGGTCCAAATTCCCCCACACCGATCTTCATGAGGTATGCAACCTCTGCCTTTCCCCTGAACACGAGGCTCGAGACTGTCCGGCCTGTAAGTCTTTCAGATCGAAAAAGACTATTGGGAACCGAAGAGCCAGAAGAAACATGGCACACTCCTCGACCTCCGTTCCAGTCGATATCTTTGGAGACGACATCGAAGATCCGGGACAGCAGCGCACCGAAGAGGACCTCGTCAGTCCTTCCGAGGCCGACGACTCAGATGTGGAAGACATCACTCCGGCGCAGAGGGTCGTGAGTACTATACCTCCCCCCACACCCGCCAACACCCAAAAAGGCTTCGGTCACGCCTTCGGCTCCGGGCCTAAGCAAGACCAGAGACACTGCTTCACACACCCCACCTTCGGGACCGGTGAAGAAGCCAAGTAAGCCTTCCTGCAGCTCGGGCTCGAGCCAGCCTGCCAGCGGTGCCGAGAAACACACTTCGGGCCCGAAAAAGAAACCGGCCTCTACCTCGACACCGAGCTCCGCACCGAAGCCCTTTGGGTCGAAACCCAGCGCTTCCGTACCGACGCCATCTTCGGTACCGACCAAACCCTATAAGGCCCTCCGCACCGACACTTCCAAGCCGAAGCCCATCTCGGCGCCGACCAAGAAATCGGAGGTTCCCAAGCCCAGTGCTAAGCAAACTGGCACGGACAAGCCTAAAAAGTCATCGGCCCCGAAGACTTCGGCGCCGACGGACCAAACACTGTCACAGGAACTATTTACACCGGATCCCTTACAAAAAACTCTCACCAGGGATCCAAAAACTGGACATCTGGCACTCTCTTCCAAAAAGAGACATTTGGACAAACCGGCTCCGCCTTCACCTCCAAAGAGGAAGGACTCTGCTACCTCTCCTTTCAGAATACCTTCCCCACCTCCTCCACCCACCCCCCTCTGCCTTCTCCACCCCCAACTCATCGCTCTCCGACCCCGTCTCCAGACGATGATGATCAGGGGGACCCATATCGCGATATAGGAGATGTGCCCCAAGACCCCACCCCTACAGGATCCCCAGACCCATGGGACAACTACAATAACCCAGATATCCCGGACGTCCCACAAGATGACCTTCACCCTTCCAGGCCATCTCCACCGGAAGACTCATTAGGGTTCCACCATCTACTTCAAAGGGCGGAACACTATCACGGGGTAGAGTTGCACACTGACCCAGTGGAGGAGGATTTCCTCCTCGACACATTTGATACCACACATAGGTCTACCTCCATACTACCTATGCTTAAGGGGGTGGTAAAGCATGCGCCAGAGGTTTTTAAAGACCCAGTCAGGGCCAGGGTCATTAACCCACGCATAGAAAAATAATACAAAGCTGCCCCCACAGATCCCGCCTATATCAAAGGGCCAGCTCCACTAGATTCCCTAGTGGTTTCCACTGCACGAAAAAGAACAAATTCCCAGGCGTCAGGCGAAGCACCACCACCTGACAAAGAGTCAAAGCTACTGAACGCATCAGGAAAGCGCACTGCGTCACAGGCAGCCAATATATGGCGTATCGCCAACACCCAAGCGCTATTGGCCAGATACGATAGGGCACATTATGATTAATTGGAAAACATAATGCAGCACCTCCCTGAAAAATATAAAACTAGGGCCTATGAATTAATTCAAGAGGGTAAGACAATCACTAACACCTCTATACGCTGTGCCCTAGATGCAGCAGACACAGCCTCCAGGGCCATTAATACTAGCGTCCTCCTCCGTCGCCATTCTTGGCTAAGAATATCAGGATTTAAACCAGAGGTACAAGCCTCCATCCTTAATCATCCCTTTGACCAGGAACACCTATTCGGCCCAAAGGTAGATGAGGCCCTCAAAAAAATGAAGGACACCGATACGGCGAAGTCCATGGGAGCCCTACAGTCACACCCTCCTAGGCGCTCTTTTCGCCGCTCTTCCTTTCGGAGTACATCTAGAGGCTACTCCTCAGATAACGCGTCCACTTCCTACAAATCTCCCACTCAGTCCACCTTCACAAGGGGTTATCAAAGAGGCGGCTATAGGGGCAACAATAATAAAGGCAGAGGCAAAACAAATACCGCCCGCTCTACCACACCGCCTACCCAATGACTTCCCCCCGCTCCCTCCAGACCATCCCACTCCGGTCGGGGGCAGACTTCAAAATGTCCTTCATGTCTGGGAGACCATCACCTCAGACAAATGGGTGACCCAAATTATTCGGTCAGGATACTGCCTGGAATTAACATCTACCCCCCCCAAACATTCCACCCAGGCAACGCCCAATGTCACAAGAACATTCCACACTACTAAAGCAGGAGGTAATCTCCCTCCTACAAAAACAGGCAATTGAACAAGTTCCCGTCAATCAGCAAAATTTAGGGGTCTACTCCCTATATTTTCTAATACCAAAAAGGGGCGAGACTCTACGACCTATTCTAGATCTCCGGCCCCTAAACACATACATGCACTCAGACCATTTTCACACGGTAACGCTTCAACAGGTGCTTTCGCTCCTCTCCCAGAACGACTTCCTCACCACACTGGACTTGAAAGACGCATACTTCCACATTCCAGTACACCATGCTCACAGAAAGTACCTAAGATTTGTAGTGGACGGACAACACTACCAGTTCAAGGTGCTCCCATTCGGAGTCACAACAGCACCACGGGTATTCACCAAGTGCCTAGCGGTAGTGGCGGCACACCTCAGAAGACAGCACATCCACGTCTTCCCACACTTGGACGACTGGCTGATAAAAGCCACTTAATACAACCAATGTGTACACCACACCGCCACAACAATCCAACTACTTCACCAACTAGGCTTCACGGTGAACCACCAAAAGTCCCAGCTAACACCATCCCACATAAAACAATACCTCGGTGCCACCATAGACACCTCAAAAGCAATAGCCTACCCCAATCCGGCCAGGATTGCAAGCATTCAGGCTCTGTGACATAAATTCGTACTTCAACACTCCCTTCCAGCAAGAGTGTTTATGCAACTGATAGGGATTATGGCCTCTTGCATTTTCATAGTGCCTCACGCAAGACTCCAGATGCGTCCACTCCAAGAGTGCTTAGCGCGCCAATGGAACCAGGCCCGGGGGCAACTGACAGATCTGGTGTTGGTAGACGGTCGCACCCATCGCTCTCTGCAGTGGTGGAACACCACAAACCTTTCCAAAGGTCGACCGTTCCTGGGCCCGGTTCCACAAATAATACTAACAGACTCATCGCTCTCCGGCTGGGGAGTTCACCTATTACACCTCACAGTGCAATCTCACAGTGCAGGGCACATGGACGCCTCAACAAAAGTTACTCCATATCAACCATCTGGATTTACTAGCAATCTTTCTAGCCCTAAAATCCTTTCAACCACGGATTTCAGGCAAGGCAGTCCTCATTCGCACAGACAACATGACGGCCATGTATTAAATTCACAAACAAGGCGGCACACACTCTCCACAGCTCTCTCAATTAGCACAGAGCATATGGAGATGGGCAATTCCACACAAAATCTTTCTCCTAGCCCAACATGTCCCAGGAGTCCAAAACACCATGGCAGATCTGCTCAGCAGACAGACGCAACAGATCCACGAGTGGGAACTTCACCCGCAGGTTCTTCACCCGTTCTTTCAAATGTGGGGGCATCCACAGATAGACCTATTCGCCACCCACGAAAACAAAAAATGCCCAAGCTTCGCCGCCCGATACCCACACCCATTGTCCAAAGGAAATGCGATATGGATGAACTGGTCAGGCAAATTTGCGTACGCTTTTCCACCTCTCCCACTAATTTCATTAGTGGTGCGAAAGCTACAACAGCATTCCCTCACACAGATCCTAGTAGCTCCAACATGGGCCAGACAACCGTGGTACACCACGCTGCTGGAACTTTCGGTAGTACCACACCAAAAGCTACACCTCTCACCATGCCTCCTAACCCAGAACCATGGAGAGATCAGGCACCCGGACCCAGCTCAGCTCAACCTTGCCATCTGGCTCCTGAAATCCTAGAATTCGGATACCTAAACCTTCCCCCTGACTGTATGAACGTCATCAGAGAAGCTAGACGCCCTACCACTAGAGCCTGCTACGCTGCCAAGTGGAAAAGATTTGTTGTTTATTGCCATAACAACACAATCAATCCTCTAGACGTGTCTATACAACACATCATATGCTACTTACTCCACCTACAAAGGTGTAATCTAGCCTATACCTCCATTCGGCTACACCTCGCAGCAATTGCAGCTTACCTACAAAACAGGCAGCACCTATCACTTTCCAGAGTACCTGCCATTAAAGCCTTCATGGAAGGCCTAAAAAGAATAATTCCCCCCCAGAGAACCACCCTCACCTGTGTGGAACTTAAATATCGTTCTCACAAGGCTGATGGGGCCTCCCTTCGAACCTTTGCATAAATGCGAACTGCAATTTCTCACATGGAAAACAGCTTTCCTTGTAGCCATCACTTCCCTTAGAAGGGTCAGTGAGATACAAGCACTTACCATACAAGAACCTTTTCTTCAAATGCACCAGAACAAGGTTGTTCTCCGTACCAACCCAAAATTCCTACCTAAAGTCATTTCCCCTTTTCACCTAAACCAATCTATAGAATTACCAGTATTTTTCTCGCAACCTCAGGCCTTTGCAGAAAGGGCTCTACACACGCTAGGTGTCAAACGAGCCTTACTTTACTACATCCAAAGAACACAACCTTTCAGAAAGACCAAACAACTGTTTGTCTCTTTCTCTCCACCACACAAGGGCATCTCAAAATCAGGGATAGCTAGGTGGATTGTAAAATGCATCCAGATTTGCTACGACAAAGCAAAACGAACGCTATCCGTTCCCCCTAAAGCCCATTCTACACGGAAGATAGGGGCTTCCATGGCTTTTCTAGGTAACATCCCATTAGATATCTGCAAAGCAGCTACATGGTCAACACCGCACACTTTCACTAAACACTATTGTGTAGATGTGCAAACCAAGCACCAAGCTAGTGTGGGCCAGGCTGTACTAAAAACATTATTTCAAACCACTGCAACAGATATCTGCGCTTCTAATATCTTGCTTAGCTCTTGCACTATTTTCCACCAGTATCTTTGTACTTGTTAGCTTTCCCACAGTGTGTGTGGACGTAGGTGCCTTGGCTGGTTTTACAGCGCAGGCAATTGGGTGTCTCTGTCCTACCCATTGCATGGAGTCGCGCTTGGTCATAAAACACCCTGTGACTTTGAATTGTATTCGCCGTAGACGGAGCTTAATTGCGCTCTTTCTCGGGTGCATCAGGGATTTGTAGGTCCAAGAGACTGCCTTGGAAGGTATCTCTTCCTGTAGTAGTCTCCCTTCTAGTGGTGCATGTTTGGGAATATCTGTGAGATCAGGCTTTTGTGCCCTCCAGTCATGTTGTAATTGTAGATATGTATACCGTTGTGTATGGGAGAGTTAGTATTCTGCTTGGAGGCCTGCAAAAGACTTTGTCCCCCCTCCTTGATTATGTTACCGAGCGTTGTGATCCCAACTGTGTCCCATCCCCCAAATCCCCGCAATTTCCCCAGTTCAGGTAGCAGCCTGCCCTCCCACAGTGGTGTGGCTCCAGTTAGTCGTTTCCCCAATTTAATTTGCCGTTCTGCTCCTTTCCACGCCTCGATCGCCCATCTCGTAGCCGGCAATAAATCCCATAAACTTGGCCATTCTTGACAAACAAACAAAGTCTGCTGTCTACATTGGCTGTTGCTTCCAGCCACAAAAGGCAAGGTGGCAATCCATTATTTGCAGTGGTTTCCAGTTCGCCTTCCCTGCCACTGTGTGATTTCGGCTACTTACCTGGAGATCGTATGTAGGGAGTCAAAATTGTGTGACACATGGTGGCACTATGTGAGTTTGTAGTTCTGGATGTCCCCCAACAGATCGAGATAATTTAAGCCTTGTGGGTGGTTAATGTCAGAGAGAGATATCTGTAACTGATCCCCATATGGTTTATCTGTGCTTGACCTGACCTGTGCTGTGCGATGACTGCGCTCGGATGTAGCTGAAGGCCATTTGGGGGTGTGAAGTGAAATTATTAACCGCACAACATCAGTCAAGGTGAAGCAGTCCTGCTCCTGAATCCTCTGTTGTGACAAGTCATTTTTGAGGTCACAGTTTTCGGTGGCAAGTGAAAGGAAAAAAAGAAAAAGTCCAAGCAGGACTTCACTGCGTTGCACCATTCTAAGCACCTAGAGAGAGCGTGGACTCACTCTCTCAACTGTCCGTGGAGCCTTACCATGCCATGCGCCAGCCCGAGTTTCATGGGCCCGGATGAGCTCCTGTTGCAAATGAAGGAGTTTTACGAGGGGATGAAGCGCTTATTTGTGCAACTGACTCTGTGGAGTGCATTCGTGCCTCATGGAGCTAGGTGGCCTCCCAACTGGACTCCTGCCGGTGGGACTTCCCTTGTGCCAGTGGAGCCTTCTGGATCTATGGCTGGATGCGTGCCGACTTTGGCATAAAACCCGTATCCGGCGCTACTTCCTCTGCTGGAGCGCAGTCTTCCAAAGCAATTGCCGATTTTAGCATGATTAGATCAGCGGCACACCCCTCTCACTTTCCAATCCAGAGTTAATAGTGGGGACTGATGTATCACTTCTTCAATGGGGCAGCCACCTGGGAGAGGTGGAGATGAGAGGCATCTGGTCTCTGGCAGAGGCCCAGCTCCACATCAACCTGATGGAGCTGCGAGCCTTCCATTTGGTGTTAAAGGCCTTCCTGACATCCATCAAAAGTACGCTGGTTATGATGTTCATGGACCATACCACCGCTATCTGGTACTGCAACAGCAGGGCGGGTGGGGTCATAGGGTCAGTGCCAGGAGGCCCTGCACCTCTGGACGTGGCTGGAACACATGAGATTTTTCCTGGTAGTGCACCACCTAACGGTATATTTGAATGCCATGGCAGATTATCTCAGCCACCGACTCGTTGCCGATCACAAATAGTGCTTACATTTGGAGGTGGTGCAAGGTCTCTTCCGTAAATGGAGGGAACCATGGCTCTATCTATTTACCACTGCTTAGAACGTGCAGTTAACACTTCTCTGTGTTGAAGTTTCCAAAGCAGCTCTTGCTAGGAGACACATTCTGCTTAGAGTATAATTCTCGAGTCCGGTACACCTTCCTGTCGATAACTCTCCTGCCCCGAGTTCTGCCTGAAGATCAGGATCCCAAACTGTGCGCACTCTACCTCGATGTTTGAAGATTGAGCCGCTGCAGTTCAGCATCATTCACCTTCCTCCTGAGTTCGTGGATGTTATTCTGGCAGCCAAGCATCCCTCCAGCAAGTCTGTGTACTCCTGCCGTTTGAACAAGTTTGTGGCCAGCTGCTCTACCAAGCAGGTAGACCCACTATATGGTAAGCTGTCTGGAGTTTTGTTGTTTGTGTTGTCCTATGCCCAGCCAGGCCCTGCTTAGGGCTCTGTTGAGAGGTACTTTTTGGCTAGCTCGGCCTTTTTACGTTTGCCTGACCAGCCCTCTTTGTTTAAGTCCCTGGTTGTGATGAGATTTCTTAAAAGATTACAAGATTTGTTTCCACCGTCTCCTTTTTTCTTGCCCCAGTGGGACTTGAATTTA
The DNA here is from genome assembly GCF_964204655.1 of Triturus cristatus. Classification (NCBI taxonomy): domain Eukaryota; kingdom Metazoa; phylum Chordata; class Amphibia; order Caudata; family Salamandridae; genus Triturus; species Triturus cristatus. The sequence continues at coordinate 723,162,804 of NC_140590.1, read as the reverse complement.
GTTTTGAATTTTCTTATGTATTCTCCATTTAAGCCTATGCCCAGCTGCCCTGTCAGGTTATTCACCCTTATGGCAGTCTTCTTGGTTGCTGTGATGTCACCGTGGAGGGTGAGCAAGTTTCAGGCTTTAGGCTCTCTTGGCTAATCCCCCCTTACACTACTTCCTACCCAGACAATCAAGTTCTTCGGACATGTGCCTCCTTTTTGCCAAATGTGGTTATTCCTTCACACATTGGACAATCTTGCACCCTTTCGGTGTCCTTTGCTCCACCTCACTCCTCTAAGGAGGAGGAGAGGCTACATTGGCTGGATCCAAAAAGGACTCCCAGCTTCTGCATTGATCGTACCAGAGAACAACAAGTGCATGATTAATTTTGCATCGGATTTACTGGAGCTAAGAAAGGCAATGTAGTGCAGAAACACACCATCTCACACTGGAATGTATTCTGCAAAAAAATGTGCTAAAAACTGCCTAAAAATCAGCCTGCCGAAGGGCTTTGGGTTTATTCTACCTGAGCCAAGGCTGCTACCACTGCGTTGGGCATCTCTCCATATGTTCATGAAGCGCTGTTGTCTGGATAGACAGGTCTATTGAGAGGGGCATTTTTACCTCTCCTTCCTGCAGGACTTTTTGGTTTGAGAGACCCACCACCTAGGAGGTATTGAATTGGTATCTATTCTAAGGTGAGGAATCTCTGGTTCTAGAATTCTTTATCAGAAGAACATGTTACTTACCTTTGATAACGCCTTTTCTGGTAGAGAGACTATTTCATTGCAGTTTCCTTACCAACCTTAAGTAACTTGTTCTTTTTAACTGTCTGTTTGCCATACATGGGACATTAAAATGACTCTAATTGCTTTAAACCATCCCCTTCTGGAGGAGTCCGGAGATATTTGGCAGTAATATTACACTGCTTTTTAAGACAATCCGCTCCATCTAATGGACAAAAAAGAATCATCAGATTTTTATTTTTTTTTTGTTTTTTTTTACCTCTCATTGTTTCGAGCAATGTGACCATCCTGGCTTCCAAAATGAGCAATCAAAATGTTCATGTGTTTTTTGGTGAATATGATACAATCTGTGTGGTCAGTATAGCCTTTTCGTAAATAACGGCACACCATCTATTTCCTCTGTTCTACTAAATGCTCATTTCGCCTGCATGGTTTTTTAAGGGTCAGTATATCATAAAAGTGAGATATAGGACCGTTCAACTTTGATCCAAAACGTGCTTGAATTAAAATAGCAGATCACTCCGATGACCACATCACTCCAGGTCAACGAGTGAGTACAACTTCCCCTGCCCCAACCCCACCAGAAAAAACAAAGGCTCCGGTCAAGACTTCGCCTGAAGGCCTTAGTCGCGACTGAAAGAGAACATCAGAAGCCCCGCCTTTGGGCCCGGCTCCGAAGACAAAGGAGAAGCATTCCGGTGGCTCGGGACCGAGCAAGCAGCACGTCGGTGCCCCAAAAAACACCTTCAATGCCGAACGCGGGAACACATCCTACTCCCGCTGTCTCCAAAAAAGCCACAGCACCGAGCACTCCGGCACTGAAAGAACAAAAGGCCTCGGAGCCGAAGAAATCTCGACAACCTTCGGATCCGAAAAAGATTTCAGACTCCACACAAAAGCTGAAGGACTCAAAAACCCCTTTCCAGAACCGAAATCGAAACCACATTCAGAACCGAAAACATCAGCCCCGAAGTGAGACGCCGAAGAGGAAGAACTGTTTTGACCAGATCCTATCGATCCGAAACAGAAAACTTTGCATGTGGACCCTAAAACAGGCCATATTGTCAATATCCCGCTGAACAAGAGGAGATTGGACACCCCACACATCGCTGAGGTGCCTGTGAAGAAAAAAGACAGTGCAACTTCACCATTAAGACCCTCTTCTCCTGTTCTCCGTACTAAACCTTCCTCTCCTCCAAAGTCTCCCATACTTCCTCCATACTCACCACCCCCACAGGATGATGATGACCTAGAGGGTGGGGGGTGCAAATAATGACCCTTACAATGATCCTGATGACACTAACATACCACAGGACACATGGGACGACTACAATGACCCTGTAGATCCTCCAGACCTTCCTGATCCAGATGCATACCCAACTAGGCTATCTCCCCCATATGACAACATTGGGTTTAGTCAGCTCATTGATATGGCTGCCCAATATCATGGCGCTCAAATGCATTCAGACCCCACAGAGGAAGTCTTCCTGGTAGACACTTTTGCACAGTCACAAAAGACAGTTCAAACATTACCTATGCTGAAAGGTGTCATCAAAAATGCTCCAGACGTTTACAAAGACCCTGTCAGGGCCAGGATTCTCAATCCCCGGATTGAGAAAAAATATAAACCCACCCCTAATGATCCCACCTACATTAAAGGCCAACTCCCCTTAGATTTAGTGGTAGTGACCAATGCTAGGAAGCGTGCCAACTCTCAGACCTCTGGTGATGCTCCACCTCCAAAGAGTCTAAATTACTAGACGCTTCAAGCAAAAGAGTTGCCTCCCAGGCAGCTAAACACTGGAGGATAGCTAATGTACAAGCATTACTTGCCAGATACGATCAAGCTCACTACCACGAGCTTGAGGGCCTAATGCAGCATTTACCTCACCAATACAATGTCAAAGCCAATGATTTTATTCAGGAGGGCAGGTTAATCACAAACGCATCCATTAAATGTGCCCTTGATGCAGCAGACACTGCATCTAGATCAATCAACACTAGTTTGTTATTACGAAGGCATGCATCGTTGCGCATTTCTGGGTTCCAACAATAAGTGCAGACTACTATCCTGAATCAGCTGCTCAATCAGGAGCAGCTTTTTGGCCCAGCTGTAGACACAGCCTTAGAGAAAATGAAGATACTAAGATTGCAAAATCTATGGGAGCATTACAGTCTCCATCTACATGAGGCTCCTTTCGTTGCTCCTTTTATAGGGGCGCATCCAAGAACTTCAGCACAGTGCTTCCTTCTCCTATGAAAGTCCCACACAAACATCCCCCAATAAGGGATATTTCAGAGGTGGATACAGGGGAAATAATAACAAAGGGAGAGGCCGAGGTGACAACACTCTTACCTCACCCACTAACAAACAATGACTTCCCTCCACTCCCTCCAGACCATTCCACTCCAGTCGGAGGACGACTCTCAGTTCCTACCTGTCTGGAATTCCATCCCTACAGACAGGTGGGTAAGACAAATTATCCAGTATGGTTACTGCCTGGAACGCACTGTAATCCCCCTCAACATACCACCCAAACAGTGTCCAATGTCCACGGAACATCTAACGCTTCTCAAACATGACGTTCTCTCACTGCTTCAGAAGCACGCAATAGAACCAGTTCCCCTAGAGCTTCAAGGGACTTTCTAATCCCCAAGAAGGAGGGTACTCTCAAGCCAATACTGGACCTCAGACTTCTAAACTTCTACATACAGTCGGATTATTTTCACATGATCACTCTCCAACAGGTCCTTGCACTGCTCCAACAAGGCGACTTCCTTGCCACATTAGATCTCAAGGACGCCTACTTCCATATTCCCATACACCCTGCTCACAGGAAATATCTAAGGCTTACAGTGGACGGCCAACACTAGCAGTTCAAGGTTCTCCCATTCGTAGTAACCACAGCACCCAGGGTCGTTACCAAGTGTCTTGCGGTAGTAGCCGCACACTTGCGGAGACAGCAGATCCATGTGTTAACATACCTGAACGACTGGCTGATAAAAGCCAAGTCACACAGTCAGTGTGTTCATCACACTCACCAAACAATTTAGCTGCTACACGACTTGGGGTTCACAATAAACCACACCAAGTCACACATACAGCCCTCCTACCTACATCAGTATCTAGGGGCCACAATAGACACTTCCAAAGCTCTAGCATACCCCCCAATGCAGCCAGGATAGCCAGTATGCAAACTCATCACAAAATTTCAACCCCAACACTCCCTTCCATCTCGAGTGTTTATGCAGCTCATAGGAATGAGGTCCTCTTGTATTTTCAAAGTACCTCACACAAGACTTCAGATGCGCCACTTACAAGAATGCTTAGCACGTCAGTGGAATCTGGCTCAAGGTCATCTTACAGATCTGGTGTGGGTGGACAGCCGCACACCTCGCTCTCTGCAGTGGTGGAACACACAAAACCTTTCCAGAGGACGGCCGTTTCTAGAGCCAGTTCCATAGATATTGCTAAAAACGGATGCATCACTCACTGGCTGGGGAGCCCATCTCCTAAACCACACAATTCAGGGCAGGTGGACCACTCAACAAAAAGTGCTCAACATCAATCACCTAGAATTACTGGCAATATTTCTAGCGTTAGTCATTCCAAGCACATCTCCTCAACAAGACTGTCCTCGGACAATATGTCAGCAATGTATTACATACAGAAACAAGGAGTAACACATTCTTTGTAGCTGCCTCATCTAGCGCAAAGCATATGAAGATGGGCCATTATTCTGGCAGAACATCTTCCAGGAGTGCACAATCAGATTGCGGATCTGCTAAGTCGTCAGACACAGCAGATACACGAATGGGAACTGTCATCCTCAAGTTCTTCAACCATTTTTCCAGATGTGGGGCCACCCAGACATAGATCTGTTTGCCACACATGCAAACACAAAATGCCCAACCTTCGCCGCCAGGTTTCCACACCCATTGTCCAAGGGCAATGCGATATGGATGAACCGGTCAGGCAGATTTGCCTGTGCTTTTCCGCCACTCCCACTCATTCTGCTAGTAGTACGCAAGTTCAAGCAACAGTCTCTCAAGATGATCCTAGTTGCTCCCATATGGGCACGGCAACCATGGTTCACAACACTCCTCGAACTCTCAGTAGTTCCACACCAAAAGGTACGTCTCGCCCCAAAACTGCTGACGCAGAACCATAAGGCACCCACATGCAGCACAACTGAATCTAGCAATCTGGCTCCTTAAGTCCTAGAATTTGGTTACCTTAACCTCCCACCGGACTGTATGAACATTATCAAAGAAGCCAGACGCTCTACTGCTACAGCTTGCTATGCAGCCAAATGGAAACGGTTCGTCATTTACTGCAGTAACAATAAAATTGACCCACTAGATTTTACCATTCAGAACATAATTTCCTATTTACTGCATCTACAAAGATGTAATCTAGCATACTCATCTGGCTGCCCTTGCCGCCTACCTACAAAACAGACAACATTTGTCATTGTTTAGAGTACCCGCTATCAAAGCCTTTATGGAAGGCCTTAAAAGGATAATTCCTCCCAGACTACCACCTTCTCCGATGTGGAACCTAAACATTGTCCTTACAAGGCTCATGGGTCCCCCATTTGAGCCTTTACACAAATGTGGATTGCAGTTCCTTACATGGAAAGTAGCTTTCCTCGTCACAATCACCTCTCTCAGGAGAGTAAGTGAGATCCAGGCTTTAACCATACAAGAACCATTCTTACAAATACATCGTAACAAGGTGGTTCTTAGAACAAATCCTAAATTCCTACCCAAAGTAATCTCTGCTTTCCATCTTAATCAATCTGTAGAGTTACCAGTGTTTTTTTCCAAAGCCCTGATTCCGTAGCAGAGAGAGCTCTTCACACACTTGATGTCAAAAGAGTTTTACTTTATTACATTAAAAGACAAAACAACTGTTTGTAGCTTTCTCTCCACCTCATAAAGGAAACCCCATCTCCAAAGGTGGAATTGCCAGGTGGATAGTCAAATGCATTCAAATATGCTATCATGTATGAAGCTCAGCGATTCGGCTCTTTTTCCTGCTACAAGCTAAATTTGCATAAAACACAGACGATTTTAAATTTCAATTAGCCCCCCCCCCCACCCCCCAGTAACTCTTGGAGTGACAAACACAGCTATCTATCTGGGGGTATATCTTAGCAGCCACGTCAATGAAATCATCCCACTAAACTATGATACATTACTAAAGAAAGTGGCGGAGAAGCTACGAAATTGGCACCACCTTCCTCTCAGTATCTATGGGCGGTGCAATGTGGTTAAAATGAATATTTTACCAACGTTTTTATATCTTTTTCGTACCATCCCGCTAATTATACAATCTTCTTTTTTCAAACGCCTAGATAGTGTTTTGGGTAGCTTTATCTGGGGATATCGACGGGCTAGAAGAGCTATTCGACTTCTAAAACTTTCATATATACACAGGGCAGATTCAATCTTCCCGATTTTAAGCTATACTTTTGGGCAGCATTTATGGGACGGATACAGAGCTTACTCAGAGGAACTGATACAAATCCCAATTGGTTTTAATATCAGCTGGCGTGCGGGCCAAATACTGGGTTTTTACTATATCAAACATCTGATCCTAACTATTTTAAGCGAATTCGCTTTAAGGTAGTCAGACATCACTAAAATATGGCGTGAAATCTGTAAAACCTACGCAATAGCCGACTTGCACCAATATACGGTGCTATGGGGGAATCCTTTGTTTCCTAACACATTCCACGATCATATTGGGAAAGAATGGCAAATTAAGGGCATAACGTGGATGGGTCAGTTGTATGATGAATAGGGTTTTCGAACTTTATCATTAACAGAAGAAATTGATCTTTTACAAACCCAAGTTAGGGATTATCTTACTCGAGGTCGGGGACTATCAGAGTTGTCTAGCTCATGTGAGATCTTTCCTATACTTCTCGGCATCAGAGGGCGGGGAGCTATCGGCAAAATGTATCAAAAATGTATTGGGGCGGTGGACGATGACGGTGTACAAATCGCTGCTAAACCTAGCCGGGTTTTTGGCTCTGATATTTCTAGGGAGGAAATGCAAGTCTCTTCAAACTATTGATTCAGCTGTAGCATCTGTCAATCTAAAATTACAACAGCATAGAATTATTTTTATGCTATATTACACTCCCGAGCGAATTTCCAAATGGGCGAATAACTCAATCGCTGCTAAGACCGACTGCCCTAGATGTCAGGAATACGCTACTGATCTACACAATCTGTTATTTACCTGCCCTCGGCTGAAGTATTTTTGGTCTAACATTGCTCTGGCTTTGACAACTTGGGTTGGCTATGATATCCCCGTCACAGGGACAGAGCTGCTGCTGGGACTATTTTCCGAATCCGGGTGTCTTACGAAACCCTTAGCCTCTATTATTGCTTCTTGTGCTTGTCTGTGTATAGCCCGCTCTTGGATACATGCCACACCTCCCAGAGTTAATGAATTCTGTTCTCTGATGAGGGAGGTCTTTGAAATGGAAAGTGCATTGGCAAAAGCTAGAGGCCCCCGATCCCTGTTCAAATTGCGCAGGATTTAGTCCTGTGTTCATTGGGATTAATGACTGTATGTATCTTCTTCTTTTTCTTCTTCTTTTTCTTTTTTTTCGTATCTCTATAAATGCTCCTTTGCGCTCTACATCTGCATACTGATGTATTTTTATTTGAAAATGTTGTTATATTTACTATTTCTGCTTCCTTTTTGTGGCAATTAAAATAAAAATATTTAAAAATATATATATATATCCTACCAGATGGCAAAACGCACATTAACAATCACCCCTAGAGCGCATTCAACACGCAAACTAGGGGCTTCCATGGCATTCTTAGGGAACATTCCCCTAGAAGACATTTGCAAAGCAGCGACATGGTCCACTACACACACCTTCACCAAACACTATTGTGTGGATGTGCAGGCAAAGCAACAGGCTTCTGTAGGCCAGGCTGTTCTTAAGACACTTTCCCAAACCACTGCAACAAATACAGTTGACCACCGCACGGGGAGAGACTACTGTGCAGTCTATGCAAAAGTATGAATTCTGCACCTCATATGCCCCAAATGGAAAATGCTACTTACCAGTATGCATCTGTTCTTGGCATGTAGAGCTGCAGAATATCATACGCCCACCCGCCTCCGCGGAACCTGTATCTGTTCCAGTATTATCTTACTTAGATACATTCACATGGACATCTTTTCTGTTTCTTACAAATTCCATCATTTCCCATCATGGCGAAGAACAATCTGAGGATGGAGTCGATGCCCATGCGCACTATCGTCCAAGGGAGGAGTCACCTATCTCATGACCACAAAAGACTTCTTCCAAGACAACAACAAGGTGCAAGCATCCGAGCCCAACACCAGATGGCGATCTATGCAAAAGTATGATATTCTGCAGCTCTACATGCCAAGAATAGATGCATACTGGTAAGTAGCATTTTCCTTCTTTATGAATATTACAACATATGTAGACTTGGAAATATATGGTTTGTACTTCAGATATACATTTTATTGTAATCTGTTACAACCACTAATCAAGACTTTAAAAAATATCACTATCAAAAATATTGAATTCACATACTCATAATGAGGGCCACTGGAATTTTATGATTTTAGTCTTCATATTCTTTGGATCATTATGGATTGGCAGCATGTGCTACTGTTAGATTAGGGGGTCTCTAGTTGGCTGAGGTAGGTGCCTTTGACAAATAGGGACCCTTGCGTCTAGTAAGGGTAAGGGGGTACACTCCTAAAATAACCCCTGCTCACCCCCTTGGTCTGACAGGTAAACCAAACCAGCCAATCCATACATCAATTTACAACAGGGAGCACTTGCACTGTGGCACTGGATAGCAGTGTCACAGTGCCCAAAGCATGTAACACCAGCAAAAACACATGAGCAATAAACTATGGAAAAACCTGACAAACACTATCTTTGTGACGACTGGTGCGTTATGAGGACGGGGCCCCGTAGTGTGTTTAGGTACTTTCGAGTGAGTATATCAAAAAACTAAAAGTGCAGTTAGGTTTGGTTTGGTCCGCTTTATAACCTTCCCTACTATCAAAGCGCGCGTGGAGTTAGAATAGTAATTACACACTTCATTACGGTCAGTGGCCGGTCCTCATAGTGATATGTAAACAATGGTGCTTGTGTAATAAGCTGTAAAACTGTAGCCATTCACACAAAGACAACAAATAAGAAAATACCAATAAATATTTATTTAATTCTCAAAAATAATACCCAAAATGTACTTTGTATCTGTTCTCTATTTTTTAATTAATTAAAATTTAAATGGCTTTTCTAATACATGTTTAAAAAATAATTCATAAATACACTTTAGCAATTCAATTTAAATTATTCATCCTAATACTAACACCCTACCTTCACAATCATTAATTTCAACACACAGCCGGTATTATTTTGAAAATGGCTGCGATAAAAAAAAATATGAATCCCAATTTTAAAACATTTAAAATTTTGTTCATAGCATGTGTGGCTGTAGATGCATATATTATACTCCTGCCATCTAGTGTTGGTCTCAGTTGTTTGATAGTTGTTTTCCTTAGAAGAATCCTTTTGAGGTGCGAGTCTTCACTGTGATCACTGTACTTCGTTTTGCTTCACTGGACACCTTATGACCGCTGACTGCCGTTCTATGGCCCGAATGCTGGGTCCCTCCCGGTGCCCTTCAGATGCTACAAGTCCTTCCTCTACGGTCTGCGTAGGACAATGGAGGCCATGGCGGATGATTGAACCAGCACCCTTCCAACAATACCCTGGTGCAACACAAAATATCCGTTGTCGGAACGGCACAATGTCTACAATCCATCCCTCCCCCAACCACAGCGATGCCTCCTGCAAATCCTGCCTTGCCTTCCGCTCAAGGAAGACCTTAAGGTACCACAGAGAGAGGCACTGGCCACACTGCAAAATTTACCAATAAACATTCAAAACTCCCCCAAAGTTGTTGATGAGGATACCTTCAGCACTCATGAAGACAATGGTGCTGATACATCCAGTGTACTTGTAGTCCAGCTAATGCTCAGCCTAGAGGTGGTGTCCTTGAGTGACTCAGAGCATTAGGCAGAAGAGGGAGTTGAACCAAAGTCGAAGGCTACTGGCCCTCAAACAAGAAGGTGCCTAGGATAGTAAGTACCACACCCATCTCCGAGAGACATGGAACCAAACATGGAACCAAACCAAGGTTACATTAGAAATGTCATGCTGAGTCAGGGCATCTGTTTGGCAGAAGTGCGACATTGAGCCACTAGCTTGGACGAAAGAAAGATCCACCTCCAAGAGGGCTTGTTTCGGCTCCAGTGGGCACAAAGAGATGGCTTTAGAGCAGACATTCCTCCGCCAAAGGGCACCAAGCGCCACCGGCTGTGAAGCCCTTCTTGATTCATGGGGATTGAGCACCCTTGCTCACACTGCATGTAACACCAAAATCTTCATTGATAGCTGGATCCGAAGTGCTGTGGACACTGATACTACATAAACTGCAGGAGGAACTCAACACCATGAAAAAGCGTCTCCGTCCATCCCACACTGGGAAGATCTCAGTTAACCGCCAAAGCCCTCAGACACTCCCACACAAGAGAAGTGTGCCTTAGAAGAAGAGCTTCCATCGGAAACCCGTTTGGATCTGGTGCCCAAAAGCACATGAGCCGCCTTCCACATTTTTTTTACCACTGCCTCCTCCTCCTCTGACACCTACAACACCACCCCCAAGCATAGCACTTGCTCCAGATTCACCAAAGTCATGTGAAGGGTCCCCACATACAGATTCTGACCCTGGCAGTCGATGTGATCGCACCAACCAATATTGCCTTAGACACAGGGACAACTGAGGAGGCTTGGAAAAATTACTGTCCGTGGCGGCTGCTGCTTAATTGGGGTGGCGTGGGAGAGAAAAAAAAAAATCCACTTACCTGCAAGCCGGCCGCCGCCTACCTGTCCTCTTCGGTAGTCGACACGCAGGAAGCATACAGCCTCCCCTAGCCAATTACGATGCTGTTGTCAGCAGCGTCGTGATTTGTCTGATCGCCGTCGTTCGGCGCTCAGACGGGGACTGTGAGCCTGTGCATGTTCTCCACCCAGGCTGTGCAATACAGCCAATGGAGAACATGAAAAGTGCGAATGACTGTTTGGCCCACCCCCTCTTTGAACTACTCGCAGAGCAGTGAGGCAATGTTCCTCCACCTTAGCGGAGGAGCCGTTGCTAACTACTTTGTTGTCTCACCAAGTGATCCTTATTTGGACCACTATCCAGTAAGGGCATTCCCAACGAATGATACCATGGCCTACCATGAGGTCTTCCAGAGGGCGACTAGACACCACAAAGTGTACATAAATGTGGTTCAAGAGGAAAAGGACGTCCTAGTGGAGACTCTTTCAGAGTCTGAACATTCTGTCCTATTTCTACCCATGCTTAAAGACATGCAGAAATCTGTCCCAGATAATTTTAAGGAACTTTTAAAGGCAAAGGTGGTGACACCTAAAGCAGAGAAAATAATTAAGCCCTTACTAAGTGACACCATTTAAACCAAGGGCCAAAGATCACTCTTTCCCTTAAAGCACAATCTGCCTTGTATGGGAAACTGTGGCGCCTGAATTTAGGGCGCTTACCTTCCCTAAATATTTCCTGCTACTATGGCTACCCATATCAACCCCTGTGGCGCAGGGTGACCCCAATTAAATAAGGACTACTCAAAGGTTGACTATATTTCACTATACTATACTGGGTTGGGCGAGGGTGGGAAAGCTTTTGTGGCGTTGAGATTTTCTTTACTGTTAATAATACTGCAATACCATACACTCGCAGAGCATTGCATCACTCCATCGTTTGCTATTTTTGTGTCAAAATACAATTGGGATTTAAACCATAAACCAGGGGTCAGCCCCCTCCCCCACTCCTTGGTGGTTCAGTCTGCATGCAAAACATCCTTTGTCCAAGGCACAGGCGATGTCTGAATAAGGAGAGCAAAGGATTTGATGCTGCAAGTAAAATAGCTGTACTGGGGTGAATGTATGACATTGTTCTGCATCCTGTCCATCAACTGTTGTTTTTGCATTTGTCACCCCGAGTGGTACGGGTATGCCCAGACTTGGGTCCCGTGCTCTCAAGCCACTGGAATCAAGCTATCCTGGCTAACAAAGTTCAGAAAGAGAGGGAAGGAGATAGTGTCCAGAGGCTGCAGACACTGCTTCCAGGGGCATTAATACAAGTGTCCTCCTCAGAAGATACGCCTTGCTTCGCATCTCCAGCTTATCTCTTTTGCCCCTAAATCGATGAGATGCTAGAAAAAATATACGACATGAAGATCCTTAAGTCCATGGGTGCCCTGCAGACTTGAGCTGCAAGAGGCACTTTTTGCAAGCAGTAACCCAAGGGAGATGCCAAAGCTACATTTCCAGACCAGCCGTAGTCTTATCAGAGACAGCATCACTCATTCCACTAGCTAGCACGCAGCAGTTATACCAGAAGGTTTCAGTTATTGCTAGAACTCCTCGCAAGCCCGCCCAGCTATCCACCCCTCAGAAACATCCTCAGCCGGGATCATGTCTGTCTCAATGAGAAAGATGTACAAGCGCTCCTTTTGAAAGGGGCAATAGAGAGGGTACCTCCACATTTCCATTGTGCGTGTACTCTCTTTATTTCCCAAAACTGGCTCCCCCAGGTCCATCATATACATTCTTTTGGAACACTTCATATGACAACCATTGACAAGACAACTACAAATCAGACTTTTTTTTCCTTTGTTCCATTGGAATAAAAAATATTTATTAATTTTGCTTTTTTTTATATCTTTATTTGCATTTTATAAAAATAGGCACAGATTGTTAAGCATACATACATATTTGAAAACATCACGGCATTAAGTAGACATTTCCAGTCTCTATCTGAACCTTTAACAAAAAGTTAATTACCCCTTCATTGTATTCTCAAACATATATGTTGTACTAATCTTAAACAGTGCACCCTTTGCCAACAGATCCTTTTACCCTCCCCTTTTGTCCCTCCCTTCCCCACCCACTTCTGTGTCATTGTGCTAGTGCTACATCTCTTCCAGATGCAGCGTGTTGCCCATCTTTTATCAACTCCTTTCCTGTCTTGTTGTCTGCCGTCTCCTCCCTAATATCTACGGGGTGCTCCTAGCCTTCAGGTCCTGGGCCAGGGGATACTGTGGGTGGTTGTGTGCCCCCATATCCTTTAACATTGTTGCCAAGGCTTGTAAATCATCCGCCACTTTTCCCTCACACCTAAGCTGTTTCATTTGGACTGCCTCTGCCGTTGCCCATTCACCTACCATTCTCTTACCCACATCATTATTCTCGGCGGAGTGGGACTCCTCCGCTATATGGCAATTTGACATTTTACAAGTACAAGTCCAAGCATTAAAATTTTCTACTGAGTTTTTTATTATTAGGAGTAAGTAATAGACCTAAAAGCACTGTACATATCTCTCTGGGTACCTCCCACACTGTAGCTTCTTTCAATTTGGTTAAAATGTCAATCCAGTAAGGGGCCAGGACTGGACAGGACCAGATCATATGCACAAAGTCTGATTCTACTCCATTACAGCGGGCACAATGCCCTGAATGATTTGGGTCAGTGTTTTGGGGGTAAGGTGAGTTTGGTGTATGAAGTAATATTGAACCAACTTAAACCGTGCATTCGAGTTCACTCATTTAACCCCTTCATGTATTTTGATCTATTCCTGCTCTGCCAGGGGTGTCCCCTACAACTACATCCCACCGTGTTTGAATAGGGAGTATCTGGTCCATCTTATCATTTCTGATTGCCCGGTATAGGTGAGAAATAAAGCGGCGTCCTTGGGCCATGTAGAACATTACGCTAATTTGTAATGGGAGGCTCCTCTGGAAATAAGGACCATAGTTCCCTAGCTACTTGAAAGATCTTCCTATATTGCAGAAACGACCCGTTCCCTAATTCAAAGGTGGACTCCGCTCTTTCTTGTGTGATAATTTGTTTATTTTCGAAGAGGTCTCCCATTGTTAGGCAACCGCCCTCTTTCCATTTGTGGACAGACATAGAGTCTGCAATTTTGGAGAAGCGTTGTATCACCGATAGTGGCATATCTGGGGCATATGATGCTCGACCTACCACTTTTTTTTTTTATTCTATTTTTATCAAACAGCTGTGATGGTACAATGGGTGGCCATAGAGCAATAAAATACAATAGTATTAAGACTCAGGACTATTTTTACAAGTAGAACACATGCTCTGTACAGCATTAGCTAGAAAGAAGATCAGCGTCCAGCTCCGCTCTACGCAATTCGACTGATAGAGATATAAATAGTTCAGCACGTGATACATTCCACTTAGCCCATTAGTGATCCCATTTACTGGGGCATCCACCTGTGCTTAAAAACATCCTTCTCTGCAATCATCGCATTATCCATGTCATTAACCCACTTCTGCTATTTAGGCAAATCCCCAGCTCCCCACACATGAGCTATATTCCTCTTGGCAAGGACAAATCCCAATGATGCCCATGTGCGCTCAGTTTGAGTGAAGTCAGTAGCCTCTAACACATTTAATAAACAAAGTCGCGGGGAGTGGGCGATGTGTTTCCCGCTTACTCTCGTAAATGTAGAGATAATTTTCTCCCAGAATGGCTGGATATTTGGGCACTCCTAAATCGTGTGGAAAAATGTACCCTCCGCTGTGCACCTCCTGAGGCACCCAGAATCTTGCCGGCGCCCCATACCAGTGTATGTGACCTATCCCTTTTTTAACTGTATATTCCCAGACCTCCGCCACGTGCTGAATTATGTAGGGGCAGGCAGGAGGACAGCTCTCCCCAATCATCAGAAGCTCCGGTAGTGACCCTCCCATGAAGGTTCCTGCCAGGAGCCTCCTTTCCCAGCTATCAGTTTCATCTAGCCAGTGGATTGCATGCAGGCGTTGGTAAGCCATATAGTACAATTCTAGACACGGGACCTCCAGCCCTCCTTTTTGCCATATTCTCTGTAATGTTGTCTAACTAACCTGTTTACGTTTAGAGTCCCACAACAGTTCTACTATCAAACTATTTAGTGTTTTAAAAAAATGATTAGAGTTTTTTTTTAGAATGAGTGTTGTACCGCATATAAGCATCGGGGAAAGATGATCATTTTTGTAATTGCAGTCCTGTCTGTAAGGGACAGCGGCAACTCCTGCCAGAAATGCACCAAACCCCTTATACCTTCTACGACCTTCCCTATTTAGTGCTCTAGATATCTCTCGGGTGTTCGCGCCAGTATAATTCCCAGATATTTGGGTTTGATCTTTCCCCATGGAAGCCCTACCACCGGTAACGTCTCCCGTGGCTCTAGGGCTAACCGTCCAATCGAAGTAGCTTCAATTTACTGTAGTTTCTAATCTGAAAGAAACACGTTAGTTAGATTCCTCACCTTAGAATATCCCCAGGCGTCAGACTGGATCCGGAAGATTTTTCGTCAGCAATACCCCTTGCGCGTCGCTAGGCGTCGTCTGCAGCTCCGCGTCCGTCGTCGGCGTCGTGCGCCGGGATGACGTCGTCGGAGTACTTAGACGCCGCCCTCGCGCGCTGACGTCAGTTCTTCTTTTTTCCGCGCCAGTAAGCGCAGATCCGTGAGAGCTACCCCTTTAGTCAATTTTTGACTAACTTTTTGATCCTTTTTGATCCTGTCAATCGACACCGGTGCCGGTAGGATGCCTGGGTTTAAAGCCTGTACGGACTGTAACCGATTGATGTCGGTTACGGACCATCACCGCCGGTGCCTGTACTGCTTGGGCCTCGACCACGACGCGGAGTCGTGCTCGATCTGTAAGGCCCTGACCTCGAAGGCTAGACGGGAGCGGTCCCGTAAGCTTCTCGAGATTCGCCACTCGGCTCCGCGCGCCTCTCGATCCCGGTCCAAGAGGAGGTCCAAGGATCGGTCGCGGAGCCGCAGCCGACGTCACCATCGGTCGTCGGGATCCAAGTCTTCGGGTAAGTCGAAGCATTCCAAGAAGTCCAAGAGGCGACATCGCTCTTCGGACTCCCCTCGCCGGTCGCGCGACTCGGCCGAGGGTCAGGGTGGTTCCACCCCCGCAGCTCCGGCGGAGCGGCAGGCGCCGTGCCCGTCCCCATACCCTCCGGTCCCTGGGACTGACGCGACGCCGGCGGAAGTCAGTGCCTTCCTCTCGGCCATGAGGAACCTGGCTCCGCCGTCGGCGCCCGCTGGTGCGCCTTCGGGCCCCGCGGACCCGACTGGGCTGCCTTGCCTGCCGGTGGCTCCGGCCCCGGCGCCGTTGACGGCTCCGGCCTCGACGCCGCAAGCGCCCGAGGGACCCGTTCTCGAGTCCCCGTCGACGCCGGTCAACCTCGTCACGCCTCCTCCGCCGGCGTCGACACCGGTACCACCCCCGACGCCGACGTCGACTCCGCTCGACGTCGTACCCCAGTTCAGTCCCGCTCCGGGCCCGGCGCCGGTCCGGCATCGATGGACGCCAAGATCGGCGCCGCTAGAGACACATTTTGTCTACCGCCCGGCTCCGTTACTTTCTCCTCTATACCAGGAGTCGGATGATGGGGACAACTGGGAGGGATCCGAGGATCCTATGGCCGCTCAGGATTAACTGTCCCAGGACTGGGCAGATGAACTGGGGGAGGCCAGTGGCCTGGATACCTCTCCAGACACTGGATTTGTCTCTCCTCCGACTGTGGCTTCGGAGGAGGGCGCTGCTTTCTCTGTGGTGCTGCGCAAGGCGGCCGCTGCCCTTGGGCTCGAGCTGCCTGCCGTGGCTGTGAGGACTAACGTCCTCACTGAGGTGCTTCAGTCTGCAGCAAGCTCCACTGAGCCTCTGCTGCAATTCAATGAGGCCCTCATTGACGTTCTGCAGGGCACCTGGTCCAAGCCCTCCACAGTTCCTCCTGTGGACCGGAACGTCGCCAGGCGCCACCGCCCTGCTCCGGGCGACCCCAGTTTCCTGTCCCAACACTTTACCCCTGAGAGCCTGGTTATCCAGGCCTCCACCTCCCAATCCTCTTTCCCGACCGCCCCGCCGGACCGGGATTCCAAGAGACTAGAACAGTTTGGCAAGAAGCTGTTCTCTTCCCTTAGTTTGGGCCTGCGGTCTTTGAACACCGCTTGTCTCTTGGACCGTTATTCCCACTCTCTGTGGGATGCGGTGGAGGACGCGCTGGCCCAGTGTCCGGAGGAGGTCCGGACACGACTTACCCAGGCTCTGGCCGATGGGAGGGATGCCGCGCGACATGCTGTACATTGTGGGCTTGACACCACGGACTCGCTGGGTAGGGCCATTTCTACCACAGTGGCGCTTAGACGTCACGCCTGGCTGCGGTCCACGTCATTTTCGGGCGATGTCCAGAGCACGCTCATGGACATGCCCTTTGATGGCACTCGCCTGTTTGGTGAGAAAGCGGACAGTGCGCCGAACCGCTTTAAGGACTCCCGGGCTACGGCCAAGTCCTTGGGCCTCTCGGCCCCGCGGTCGCAATCTTCCGCTTTTCGCCTCTTTCGTGGCCAAGGAAGGGGTGCCTCCTCACGTGCGCCTAGCCACCAGCCGCAGAACCAACCTGCGCGCGGTCGCGGACGTGGTTTCCGCCGAGGCGGTTCTGGAGGACGACGAGGTCAGCCCACATCCACCCCGGCAGCATCCGCCTCAAAGCCTTCCTAGTCCGAGCTTTCAGGCCCATTCCACGCCAGTGGGCGGCAGAGTTCGCCATCACCTGCTCCACTGGCGGTCCATCACATCGGACAGGTGGGTGCTGCAGATCGTCCGAAGGGGCTACTCCCTCCCCTTCGAGACGACCCCTGCAGCCATGCCACCGCAGCACCACCGTATCTCGGGGGATCATTTGAATCTTCTCCACGAGGAAGTTTCGGCCCTCTTGGCCAAGGGGGCCGTCGAGCGCGTTCCGAGCCAAGAAGTAGGTCGTGGTTGTTGTTCCCACTACTTTCTGGTTCCCAAGAAGGGCAAAGGGGGCCTACGCCCTATCTTGGACCTCCGGAATGTCAATGCCTTCCTCCGGAAGGAAAGGTTCAAGATGTTGACTTTGGCTCAGGTTCTAGCTGCCCTAGACCCCGGAGACTGGATGGTAGCGTTGGACTTGCAGGACGCATATTTCCACATCCCCGTCCTGCCGGCCCACCGGCGTTACCTGCGGTTCACGGTGGGCCAAGAGCACTTTCAGTTTACCGTGCTCCCCTTCGGCCTCACCAGTGCACCTCGGGTGTTCACGAAAGTGATGGCGGTGGTCGCAGCTCATCTGCGCAGATCAGGGGTTCCAGTCTTCCCCTATCTCGACGACTGGTTGTTGGAGGCGGGCTCGCCCCAGGCAGTCGTCTCCCACCTCCAGACTACGGCGGATCTCCTGCATTTGCTGGGATTTTCCATCAACGTGCCGAAGTCACACCTGAGTCCCTCTCAGAAGCTCCTCTTCATCGGAGCGGTTCTCGATTCGGCGCAGTTCCGGGTCTATCCACCGGAACAGCGGGTCCGGGATATACAGGCCCTGATTCCCATCTTTCGGCCTCTATCCTGGGTTTCGGTCAGGCTAGTGTTGCGGCTTCTGGGGCTGATGGCCTCCTGCATCCTACTAGTGCATCACGCCAGGCGGCGCATGCGGGCTCTGCAGTGGGACCTGAAGTTTCAGTGGGCCCAGCATCACGGCAACCTGTCCGACCATGTCTTGATCTCGGAGGGCACTGCACAGCAGTTGCAGTGGTGGCTCACGGACCGCGATTGGGTCATGGGCAGAAGCCTCTCCCTTCCCCAACCGGAGCATGTCGTAGTGACGGATGCGTCCCTCCTGGGATGGGGTGGCCATATGGGAGAGGCGGAGATCAGAGGCCTCTGGTCTCCGGCGGAGTCTCGTCTCCACATCAACCTGTTGGAGTTGAGAGCGATCCGGCTTGCACTGAAAGCCTTCCTTCCCTCTGTCAGGGGAAGTGTCGTGCAGGTGTTCACGGACAACACCACCGCCATGTGGTATTGCAACAAACAGGGCGGGGTGGGGTCGTGGACCCTTTGTCAGGAGGCCCTGCGCCTCTGGACGTGACTGGAACACCAGGGCGTCACCCTAGTGGTTCAACATCTGGCGGGCTCTCTGAACGCCAGAGCAGACGAACTCAGCCGCCGGTGCATGATGGATCACGAATGGCGTCTGAACTCCGAAGTGGCGCAAGGTCTCTTTCAGCAGTGGGGAGAGCCTTGGTTAGATCTATTCGCCACCGAAGAGAACGCGCAATGTCAGCAGTTCTGCGCGTTGGAATTTCCAAGGCGGCACTCGCTCGGCGACGCTTTTCGTCACGAGTGGAGTTGCGGTCTGTTGTACGCCTTTCCGCCTATACCACTTCTGCCCAGAGTGCTGAAGAAGATCAGGCACGACCGGGCCCAAGTCATCTTGGTGGCTCCGGATTGGGCACGAAGATACTGGTATCCCGAGCTACTCAGTATGTTGACCGATCCCCCGATACGTCTGCCCCTTCGGGAGGATCTTCTGTCGCAGCAGCAGGGGACGGTCCTCCACCCGAACCTGTCCAGCCTCCACCTCCATGCGTGGAGATTGAGCGGCGGCAGTTGATGCCATTTGCCTTGCCTCCTGAAGTCTGTGATGTCATTCTGGCAGCCAGGCGTCCCTCCACAAAGACGGTATACGCCTGCCGGTGGAACAAATTTGTGGCATGGTGCACAGCACAGGCTGTGGATCCCCTTTCCGCCCCTCTTTCTGAGGTTCTCCTCTTCCTTCTTTCTCTGGCCCGGCAGGGCTCTGCCCTGGGCACCCTGAAAGGTTATCTTGCTGCCATCTCTGCCTTCTTGCGGCTTCCTGATCAGCCTTCTCTTTTCAAGTCCCCTATAGTTACACGCTTTCTAAAGGGCATTACTCACACGTTCCCTCCTGTCCCTTTTGTAATGCCTCAGTGGGACTTGACTCTTGTTCTCACATTCCTAATGTGCGCTCC
The DNA here is from genome assembly GCF_964204655.1 of Triturus cristatus. Taxonomy (NCBI): domain Eukaryota; kingdom Metazoa; phylum Chordata; class Amphibia; order Caudata; family Salamandridae; genus Triturus; species Triturus cristatus. The sequence goes on along the minus strand of NC_140590.1, from coordinate 723,143,096 downwards.
CTTTGAGCCTCTTCATAATTGTCCTCTTCGTCTGCTGACGCTTAAGACTGCTTTTCTGGTAGCCATCACCTCGGCTAGACGGGTGAGTGAGCTCCAGGCTTTATCTTCAAAGCCTCCTTTTCTATCTGTTCATCCGGACAAGGTTGTCCTTCGGCCTCGTCCCTCCTTTCTTCCGAAAGTGGTGACTCCATTTCATCTTGGGCAGTCTGTCACCTTGCCCACCTTCTTTCCGCCTCCGCATCCTTCCAAAGAGGAAGAGAGGCTCCACCGTCTGGACCCAAAACGTGCGCTCTCCTTTTATTTGGACCGCACTAAGCAGTTCCGGGTGGACGACCAACTTTTCGTTGGATACGTGGGTGCTAAGAAGGGGAAAGCTGTGCACAAACGGACCATCTCTTTGTTTGTTACTCTTTGGCTAAAAAGGACCCTCCTGTTGGGCTGCGCGCCCACTCCACTCGGGCCACAGCGGCTACTACTGCTTTGGGACGGGGTGTCCCTTTGCAGGACATCTGTCAGGCGGCGACGTGGGCTTCGCTACACACGTTTGCCAGGCATTATTGCCTTGACAGCCAAGTCCGGAGGGATGGCTTCTTTGGCCGTTCTGTCCTCCAGGACTTTCTGGTGTGATCTTGGTTCGCAGACCCACCACCGGGGATGGTATTGCTTGGGTATCTATTCTAAGGTGAGGAATCTAACTAACGTGTTTCTTTCAGATGAACAAGTTACTTACCTTCGGTAACGATGTATCTGTAAGAAACATTAGTTAGTATTCCTCACCGACCCACCCATCCTCCCCGTTCTGCGAACTGACATCTAGGGTTAAGGTTATCCTTTTCAGGCCCCTAGATTTTATTTTTGGCACCAGTGTCGGTCTTTGCATGGCTCTGCGTTCCTGGCGCGGAAGGCTATGTACAAGAACTGACGTCAGCGCGCGAGGGCGGCGTCTAAGTACTCCGACGACGTCATCCCGGCGCACGATGCCGACGACGGACGCGGAGCCGCAGACGACGCCTAGCGACGCGCAAGGGGTATTGCTGACGAAAAATCTTCCGGATCCAGTCTGACGCCAGGGGATATTCTAAGGTGAGGAATCTAACTAACTAATGCTTCTTACAGATACATCGTTACCGAAGGTAAGTAACTTGTTCTTTAGGGGAGGTTATAGGGATAACAACAACAAGGGCAGAGGCCTGGGAAATAACACCCGCAGCTCCCCTACCACCAAGCAGTGACTTCCCTGCGCTTCCCCCAACCATTCCACACCTGTCGGGGACGCCTATCACAGTTCCTGCCTGTCTGGAATTCCATAATTACGGACAAGTTGGTAAGACCAATTATCCAGTATGGTTTACTGCCTGGAACTCAAATCCAGTCCCCCACTCATTTCTCCCAAACACCGTCCAATGTCTGCAGAACGTTTGACTCTCCTCGAACAAGAGGTTCTCTCTTCTACGAAAAAATGCAATAGAAACAGTCCCCTTACCCCATCAGGGCACAGGGGTCTACTCCCTCTACTTTCTGATCCCAAAAAAGGACGGCTCTCTCCGGCCCATACTGGACCTCAGACCGCTAAACGTCTACATTCACTCAGACCACTTCCAGATGGTCACTCTCCAGCAGGTGCTCCCACTACTTCAGCAGGGCGACTTTTTCTCCACTCTGGATCTAAAGGACGCCTACTTCCAAATTCCCATTCACCCCGCTCACAGAAAATACCCCAGGTTTGTGGTAGATGGCCACCACTACCAATTCAAAGTCCTCCCGTTCGGAGTAACTACAGCACCCAGAGTCTTCACCAAGTGCCTCACAGAAGTTGCAGCCCACTTAAGGAGACAGCACATTCATGTCTTCCCTTATCTGGACAATTGGCTCATAAAAGCAAAATCACACAGCAGTTGTGTGCAACACACACACAAAACCATTCAACTGCTTCACGACTTTGGATTTACAGTAAACCACGCCAAATCCATCTTCAACCGTTCAGCATACAACAATACCTAGGGGCTACAATAGACACTTAAAAAGCTCTAGCATATCCCAATCCAGTCAGGATAGGCGCCATACAGATCCTAATTTAAAAATTCCAACCTCAACACTCGCTACCAGCTCGGGTGTTCATGCAGGTAATCGGGATGATGGCCGCTTGCATTCTTCTCGTCCCTTATGCAAGACTCCAGATGCGTCCCTTACAGGAATGTTTAGCATGTCAGTGGAACCAGGCTGAAGGTCAGCTGACCGATCTGGTGTTGGTGGACCACCGCACCCATCGCTCTCTGTAGTGGTGGAAAACACAAAACGTTTCCAAAGGGCGGCTGTTCCTCGACCCGGTTCCACAGACAGTGCTAACAGCAGACGCATCACTCACCGGCTGGGGAGCTCATCTTCAAACCCATACCATTCAGGGCATATGGACACCACAACAAAAACAATTCCACATAAACTACCTGGAATTGTTAGCAATTTTCCTTGCATTGAAATCTTTTCAACTCCACCTCGTAGGCAAAGCTGTCCTGGTCAGTACAGACAACATGACAGCAATGTACTACATACAAAAGCAAGGGGTAACGCATTCACTGCAGATATCACACCTAGCTCAAACCATATGGAGATGGGCCATTCCACAAAAAATATATCTCCTTGCAGAACACCTCCCAGTTGTACACAATCAGATCGCGGAACTCGGGAAATCATCGAATGGGAACTTCATCCTCAAGTTCTACTTCCATTCTTTCAGATGTGGGGCCACCTAGAAATAGATCTGCTCGTCACCCTCCAGAATGCAAATTGCCCAACCTTCGCGTCCAGGTATCCACACCCATGGTCCAAAGGCAATGCGCTATGGATCAACTGGTCAGACAAATTTGCTTACACTTTTCCGCCTCTCCCACTCATTCCGCTGCTAGTTTGGAAACTCAAACAGCATTCCCTCACAATGATCCTGGTTGCTCCAACATGGGCCCGATAACCATGGTTCACAACCCTATTGAAACTACCAGTAGTTCCTCATCAACAACTACGCCTCTCACCCAAGCTTCCCAATCAACTCAACCTTGCAATCTGGCACCTGAGATCTTAGAGTTTGGCTACCTCAATCTCCTGCCAGACTGTATGAAAGTCATTGAAGAAGCTAAACGTCCTACCACCAGGGCATGCTATGCAACAAAATGGAAACGATTTCTCATTTATTGCACAAATATCAAAATCAATCCTCTAGATGTTTCTATTCAGAACATTATCTGCTACCTCTTCCATCTACAACAATGTAACCTAGCATATTCATCTATTCGGCTACATCTCGCTGCCATAGCAGCCTAGCTCCAAAAAGACAACACTTGTCTTTGTTTCGGGTACCCACTATCAAAGCTTTTATGGAAGGACTTAAAAGAATTATTCCACCCAGAGTTCCTCCCTCTCCAGTGTGGAACCTAAATATGGTCCTTACCAGACTCATGGGTCCCCCTTTTGAATGTTTTCACAAATGCAAACTACAGCTCCTCACTTGGAAAGTAGCTTTTCCGGTTTCTATCATATCTCTCAGAAGAGTAAGTGAACTCCAGGCATTAACCATACAAGAACCATTTTTACAAATACATCGTAATAAAGTGGTTCTTCGGACTAACTCTACATTTTTACCCAAAGTAGTATCTGCCTTCCACCTCATCCAGTCTGTTGAACTCCCAGTGTTTTTCCCTCAACCAGACTCAGTGGCAGAAAGAGCTCTCCACACGCTAGATGTTAAAAGAGCAATACTCTACTACATTGAAAGGACAAAAACCTTTAGAAAGACTAAACAACTCTTTGTAGCTTTCTTCCCACCTCATTAAGGCAATCCCATCTCAAAAGCAGGAATTGCAAGGTGGATTGTTAAATGCATCCAAATATGCTATGCTAAACTCAAACGCACATTAACTATTCCCCCTAGAGGAGGAGGAGCCTAGCGCGCAACCAAGATGGCCGCGTAGGTGCGAAGCTCCCGAGGACCTCTGCGACCTCCTGAATTAATCCTGATTATATCCTGTATTTGATGAGGGGACTGTGTCTGTGTACCCGAGCTGAGGCGGCACCCGTTTTCCGTTTTCGAATCGGACCCCGGACACGGGAGGGAGCACCGATCGAAGATTGCGGCCTTCTCCGCGCCGGCCCCCCGGATTGGAGTTGTGGGGCGATCCGGGGACAAAGCGAACAACAGCGGCGGGCAGGGCTGGGTGACTCGCGTACCCCGCGCTTTCACTTTCGCTTTTGCGCCCTCCTTGCCCTCCAGCGAGGTAGGGTTGCGGAGCAGGGTGCGGTGGTGTGGCCTTGTCCCTGTGCCCGGCTGACCCGCCGGCTGTGAGTTGTCCTCCGGTCCAGTGGTCACCCCCCCCCCCCGGAACCCGTGAACTGGTTTATCGGCCCTTTCGAAGAGATTGGCACGACTTTGGGAGTGCGACATGTCCACAAAGCAAGATGGCGACCGGGCCAAGGTGAAATCGACCCGCCGCGGCCCGGCACCTCAGTCAAACAGTATGGACCGCTACACCCTCCAGAAGGGTTCCCCAGAGGCACAGCGTACATCCCCCGCGGGCCCGGCTGAGGCGTCCGCTCAGCCCGCGGATCTGACCCTCCGGGACGTCATGGGCGCCATTGCCGAGATGAAGGCCTCGGTGGACCAGCGCTTTGATACTCTGGCGCAGAAGATAGACTCGGCCCTGGTTGAGGTGGGCCTGGTGAGAGCCGACTTGTCTAAAACAAATGACCGGGTCGATTCCCTGGCCCACACCACCTCGAGTCTCACTACAGACGTGGCGGCCCTTCAAAAGGAGGTGCACCGGCTTGGCCAGGCGAGCGCCATGATGGACCGTCGATTGGAGGACGCCGAGGGTCGGGCCCGGAGGAACAACGTTCGTATTGTCGGGGTGCCGGAGGGACGGGAGGAGGAGGCGGCAGATTTGTTTGTGGAAGACCTGATCCTCACCCATCTCCAGCCCCGGGGGCTGAGTAAACTTTTTGCGGTGGAACGTGCTCACAGGATCCCCGGAGGAAGACCTAAGGTCGGAGCCCCGCCGCGGCCTCTCATTGCCCGGATTTTTAACTTTCGGGACAGAGACGCTATCTTGCAGACTTCCAGGCTACAGGGACCGGTCAAGCTCGATAATATGGACGTGAATTTCTACCCTGACTTTACTCCGACGGTCCAAAAGCAGAGACTGAGTTTTCTCGGAGTTAAACGTCGCCTACGGGACATGAACCTTAAGTACTCAATGCTTTTTCCAGCTAAGCTGAGGGTGGAGGTGGATGGTCGCACGCACTTCTTTGACCGTCCCGAGGCGGCTGGGGACTGGTTGGATACTCTGCCTGGGGATCGGGGCCGGGGGGGTTGGGGGGGGTGCGGTTGGCGGGGAGGGCTCGCCGGATCAGAACTGAGGGGCGCATAGTAGGCCTTGCTCTGGACAATATTTTGTTTACCATTCACTGATCGTGTATGTTCCCCTCCTATGGAGGTAGTACGGGGTCCGTTGGGGGCTTTCCCTCCTCCTCTGGGGGACTAGTTAGTTTCTCATCTATGGGGCGACAGGCACACTGCACTTTGGGGGGGCTGTCTGGGCTCATGCAGGGGTGCAGGGAGGGGGGAGTTCTGTTGGGATGGGTGGGTGGGGGTGGAGTGTTGTTTGTTTGCACCGCAAGGCGAACCCTTTACTGTATTGTTGTTTTCGAGAGGCTCTATGGGGGACGATTGATGGCTTTCATGTATGATGGGGGGTAGGGATCTGACTGTGTTATCATGGAACGTTAACGGACTGGGGGATAGGATTAAGCGTGGTGTGGTCCTGCAGTATCTGAAACGAATTTCACCAGATGTGATCTTCCTGCAGGAGACACACCTTATAGGTAACTCCTTTCATGCCATGAATCGGAGAGGCTATCGCTTGGTGGCCCATTCGGGCTTCACCTCGGGCTCGCGGGGGGTGGGCATCATGATTAAGAACTCGCTCCCATTGGAGATTGATGAGGTGCGCCATGATGAGAGGGGACGTTACACTGTCTTGGTGGGTAGAATGGAGGGCAGGGTGGTCGTTTTTGTATCAGTGTACGTCCCGCCGGGGTTGCAATCAACCACGTTTGCGGACCTGGGGCGCCTCCTCCTTGACCTCCCGGATGGGCTTCTGGTAGTTGGGGGGGACTTCAATGCGGTGGCTTCTGGGTCTATGGATCGTCATCCCCCCAGGGACCTCCCCCGGGCACAGGCGTGGCTGTCCGGCCTCTTAGATACACTAGGGTTGGTGGATTGCTGGCGACTACAGCATCCCGCGCAGCTGCAATACACCTTCCTCTCGGGTGCCCATGGTAGCCTCTCGCGGCTTGATTATATCCTTGTTCCTGCGGCCTATGCTGGGAGGGTGGGAGAGGTGCGCCATTTGGCGCGGGGTATTTCAGATCACTCCCCACTACTGCTGCATCTTGATGTCTTCCCGAGGGGGGAGGGCAGGGTAGCCCCAATCAATGCCTGGTACCTGCGCGACCCCACTATTCGAGCCGAATTGATCAAATCCTTGCAGCGGTACTTTGAAGAGAATGTGGGGTCTGTCCCGTCTGCCATCTCCCTTTGGGAGGCTTTTAAGGTAGTTCTTAGGGGGGAGGCCCTCTCCTTTATCTCCCATGCCCGGAGGCGCGAGCGGGAGGAGGTAACCCGGGTGGAGGCCGAAATTACTGAACTAGAGGGTGACCTGGGGAGCGGGGTGACGGATGCCACATTGCATGTTCTACACCTCAAGCAGGCGGCCTATAGAGCCCTCGTCACGGAGGCGGCCAGGGGCCTCAGTAGAGAGCAACAGGGGCGACTGTATGATGTGGGTGATAAGGCGGGTAAATTGATTGCGTGGTTGGACAAAAAGGAGAGAGCGAGTCGTGTGGTTCCGTTGATCGAGAGGATGGATGGTGTGTGTGTTACCGAGCCGAACGCCATTGTCTCCTGCTTCGCGGATTATTTCCGCGAGGTGTATTCTCCGGTTTCTCCCTGCTCGGAGGAGGATTCCCATGCCCTGCTTCGGGACATCGCGCTGCCCTCCCTTTCGGTGGAGGACAGGGATTCGCTGGATGCTCCTCCCACCTCGGACGAAATTGCCCTTGCTATCCGCTCGGTCGCATCTGGCAAGGCCATGGGCCCCAATGGCATTCCTATTGAGCTGTACAAGCTGCGACCGGATGTGCTGGCGCCCCACCTGCGCGCGATGTTCCTGGCGGCCCGCTCGCGGGGTTCCCTTCCGCCGGACCAGCGTCTGGCCACGATTGTGGTGATCCACAAGGAGGGGAGACCCCGTGAGCGGGTCACATCCTATAGGCCTATCTCGCTCTTGAACGCGGAGCCCAAAATCCTCGCCAAGGTGCTGGCCAACCGGCTGGTCGGCGTGGTGGGCGACTTGGTCCACCAAGACCAGTCCGGCTTCATACCCCATCGTAACACGGCCCTTAATCTGCGACGCTTGCACGGGGTGCTCGCGCGTGTCCCGTTCGTGCGGGAGCCGGCCATCTTGGCGTCTTTGGACGCCACCATGGCGTTTGATACGCTTGAGTGGCCATACATTTGGGCGATGCTGGCGAAGTTTGGCTTTGGACCGGGCTTCATCAGCTGGGTCAAGTTGCTGTATTCCAGCCCATTGGCGCAGGTGGTGGTGAATGGACGAGTTTCGGCCCCATTCGCACTGGGACGGGGCACGCGACAGGGTTGCCCCCTGTCGCCTCTCCTGTTTGCATTGGCCCTGGAGCCCCTGGCGGAGTGGCTGCGGTGGCACCCTTCCATCCGTGGTCTCCGTTGGACCCCCGAGCATGAGGACCGTGTGTCCCTCTACGCTGATGATATCCTTCTATATCTCGCCTCCCCGCGTAAATCACTGATCGTCCTAGTTGATGTTTTGCGCTCATTCGGTCGCAACTCAGGCCTTGTCATCAACTGGGCGAAATCCTGTGTATATGTGCTTGCCGGGGAGGCTCCGGTCCTACCACGGGACTGTCCGATCCAGATTGCCTCCCAGGGGTTTCGGTACCTGGGTATATATATTACTCTGGACCCGGAGGCCCGCTACGAGCGGAATTTGCTGCCCCCCCTCCAGCGCTTGAAGGAGGACGTGGTGCGTTGGCGGCGTCTGCCGCTCTCGCCGCTTGGCCGAGCGGCCTTGTTTAAGATGATGTCGTTGCCGCGCTTTCTGTACGCTCTCCAGAACACTATGGATTTGGTTCCGGCGCGCTACTTCCGAGAGGTGGAGAGTTTGCAGCGTCGCCTGTTCTGGGACGGGAGGCCACGTATCGCCTTGGCTAAATTGACGCTCCCGTGGTATGATGGGGGGGTTGCCCTCCCGGATATTAAACGGTATTACTGGGCCTCCCAGCTAGCTGCGATTAATCATGGCCTTTACGGGCCCACCCTGAACCCGGCATTTGAAATGGACAAGATGCTCCTGCCCGGTGGCGACTACAATCGGGCGCTCTACTCTGGCGCGCCGGACCCTCGCCTGACGGGACCGACGCGTGTCATGGTGCGTGTGTGGCACGCGGCTAACGCAGCTATGGGGTGGAAGGACCGTTTGACCCGGGCGTCACCGCTATATGCATCGGCGAGGTTGGGCTCCTTGTGGACCTCGAAGGGCTTCGAGAAGTGGGACACGATCGGCATCAGCACAGTGGGAGATCTCTGGACGAGGGGGGGATTCAAAACTTTCGAGATGCTGCAGACGGAGTTTCAGTTGCAAGGCAGTGAGTACTTCCGGTACTTACAAGTCCGCCACGCGCTGGGCTCCGTCTTCCCGGATGTCGCATCCATTCCGGAGTCTTCCCCCCTGGAGGACAGAGTACTGGATGGCCATGTCCCAGACAGCACGATCTCCCTTATATATAAAAAACTGATCAACGACCGATCGGGCCTGCTGACTGGCCTCCGCGAGGCCTGGGTTGCCGATGGGCTGGAGTTGGACGACGAGGACTGGATGTCCGCGGTGGCCTCTCCGAAGGAGGTGGCCATCCCGGCTCGCCTTCGCTTCGTCCAGCTTAAGATCCTCCACCGGGTTTATGTGACGGGGCCAAGGCTTCTACGTATGGGCTTTGCTGAGGATGGACTGTGTAAGCGTGGCTGTGGTGCTTTGGCAACTTTCTTGCATATTCTGTGGGAATGCCCCAAGGTGGAGCGATTCTGGCGTGGTGTGCACGAGGTCCTGCGAGTGGTTACGCGTGTCGTGCTGTTGCCTGAAGCGAGGAGATGCTTGCTGAATGTGTGGGAGCCAACTGACTACTCGGTTCCGCAGACGCGGTGGGTGACTCTAGGATACATGATAGCTAAGCGTGACATTGCTCAATTGTGGGGATCCCAGAGGCCTCCGGCGGTGTCGGCCTGGAAAGAACACATGGACTGGTGTATGTTTCGTGAAAAGGTGGTGTATGTTGCGAGGGGTAAGCCTGGGGCGTGGGTGAAAATCTGGGGCCCCTGGAACGCCTACCGCGGGGGTATTTGCGAGCCGCCACTGCTGCCGGCTGCCTCACCATCTCCGTCCCCCTAGCCGACCCCCTCCCCCAGCCATGGGCCCGTGGTTCCCCAGTCCCTGATCTGTTCTCACTCCCCTCTTCAGAGTTTGGCGATTGGTTGGGGTCCCCCACTTACGGAGCGCGTGCTGTCACTTGGGATTGCGGGTTGCCTTGCGGGTGTGGTTGTTTTTGTGTTGTTGTGTTTTGACAAAAGGAAACCGCATTGTTGGTTCGGAGTTATGTGGCCTGCACTACTGATATCTCCTGATTTACCCTTTTTGCACCGCCTAGAGAATTTTCTGTATGTATGTCATATGCTACTGCCACTCTAGCGGCCGGCCAGACGGTTGTAGGCCCATACTTGTAACTATTTGAGATTGCAATAAACGGTTTAAAAAAAAAAAAAAACTATTCCCCCTAGAGCTCATTCCACACGCAAACTAGTGGCTTCTATGGCATTCTTAGTGAACATTCCCCTAGATGACATCTGCAAAGCAGCAGCTTGGGCTACACCACACACCTTCACAAAACACTATTGTGTAGATGTGCAAGCAAAACAACAAGCTAGTGTGGGCCAGGCTATATTATGAACACCTTTTCAGACCACTGCAACAGATGCAGGTAGCCACCGCTGAGGAGGTAACTGCTGTATAGTCTATGCAATAGTATACAATCTACAGCTCGTTTGCCTCGAAGGGAAAATGCTACTTACCAGTATACATCTGTTCTCGGCATGTAGAGCTGCAGATTCGTATGCGCCCACCCGCCTCTCCGGATACCTCTATCTGTTCCAGTATTATCTTACTTAGATACATTACACATGGATATCTCTTTTTACTTCTTACTACTCCATCGTAACCCTTCGTGGCAAAAACAATCTAAGGATGGAGTCGATGCCAATGCGCACTATCGTCCTAGGAAGGAGTCACCTACCTTGTGACTACAAAGACTTCTTCCAAGACAAAAACAAAGTGCAAACATCCGAGCCCAACACTAGATGGCGATCTATGCAAAAGTATACGAATCATGAATCTGCAGCTCTACATGCCAAGAACAGATGCATACTGGTAAGTAGCATTTTCCTTCTTGTAACATTATCCTTTCCTGTCTAGCCCATTAGTGTATACAGGTACATTCTGAAAAGTTGTATTATTGGCAAAATAAAGTTGTTAAAAAGCTGATGTGGATCCAGTTACCTTTTTGTCTCTAACAAGACAATTTCTCTTCAAAATTGAGAGTATGCAAGGCAAATGTCACCTCCTAAAACCTGTAAGAATTGTCTCAGACAGAGGTCTGTGACCTATCCTGATCAGTTATGCCTTTGGTGATTAGGGCCAGGATATGACTCCTAAGGCCTGTAGCAAATGCATCATGATGGCCCAAAGGCCATAAAAGATTATAAGGCTAAGCTTTATGTCACCTAACATCGAAAAACACCAGGCTGTGACCACTTGAAAGATCGAAAGCGAGGTCCCGTTCCAGGATTCGTTCCCATAGCAAATCATCATTGCAGTCATAGTAATCGGGTAAATCAAAAAAGAAGCACAAGAAGTTCAAGCCGGACTTGACTTCTTACTGCCACTCTTTAACTTCAGAGAAACTGTCAGGGTGTCAATGTGCCACTCTGTCTCAATCCTGAACTCATTCACCTTTCAGAGCCGATTCTGGACCTCATCACAAGACAACCCGAATTTCCAGGCTCATTGGTGACGTCAGTGCAGATAGAGGAATTCTATGAAGGCATGCTGCGTCTTTTTTGCACACTACCAGCTCCCTCCAGCACTCCGCTGAGGCTCAAGGAAGCACGAGGATCTCCAACTGGAATCCCACCTGTGGGGCCGTACTCTGCATCTGAAGGAACCTCTGAAACTGGTGTGATTTCAGCACAACCTTTGTTACCGCCTTAGGTCACTGCATCTAGATCTGCGCTGGAACTCGGGGATCAATGCCGATGTTGACGCCGTGGAGGCTGCAGGAAGAGGCACAACCAATTGTGCTCTTTGACTGCGAGTCAAAATCGACTTGACCTTCACTGAGGCCATGCCCTGATCCCACTGGGCTTCAGGCGTCAGCCACCCGTAAGACTCTAACATATTGCTGTATGTCAAGAAAGAGTTTAGACTCTCCACACTCATTTTGGGACAGACTTAAATAATGATCAATATGATCACAGGGATGAGTTTGAACCTCAGATGGCTATTGCTATGAGGAATTGCAATATGCTGGTGGTCTGGACACTTCTCTGCACTCCGGATTGGTTTCGCCCCCTCTGCCTGCTACTGAGGACAGTGCCTCCTTTACTTTGGTAATGTGGAGGGCAGCTGAGGAGGTCAAGACAAATGTCCTGACCGAAGTCCTTTAATAAGCTGAAACACACACAGAGTCTCTACTGCCTTTTAATGAGTCTCCTTCCCTTCTAGGGAAATGAGCGAAGCCATGCTCAATACCTCTAGTAAGTCGTAAAATTGCTTTGGGTCATTGCCTTACGGCTAGTGATCCTGTATTTTTGTTTGAAAACCGACCCCTTAAAGGTTAGTAGTGCAAGCGTCTACTAATAGTGTTATCCTAAATGCCTTCCTTACAACTCCACTGGGCTGGTAATTAATGCACATTTAGACCTTCGACAAGTGCATGTTTTCCTCCAACAGCCTTGCTCTGTACTCGGTCAGTGCCAGGTTTCTCTTTGGCTGCTACTCCCATGCAAGTTGGGATTCTGTGTCCAAGGTTTTGTCTACCATACCAGAGGACCACTGGGCCTCTCTCACTGGAGCGACTTTGGACAGACGTAATGCGACAAAGCTGTGGGTTGGGTACTATTGATTGCTTAGGCTGGGCAATAGGCATCGGTTAGCACTTAGAAGACACACCTGGATGCAGTCTACTGGTTTCTCCAGGACATCCCATCCTCGTTAATGGATATGCCCTTCAGCGGTTCTTGTTTCTTTGGCGAGTAAGCAGACTTGAGCGATTTAAAGATAGCAGGCCAAGGCATGCTCCATTGGCCTGTCTGCCCTGTTGAGACAATTTTATCAACAATTTCGCCGTCTCTGTGGCTTCTGTAGGGGCTACCAATATCAACACTTGCCTCACGTCAAGCCCAGCAAGCCTCCAGCAATTTTGTTGCCAAGTCGGCTCACATGGTAATCAGGAGCAGTGTGCAGTCCAGTTCCCCTAGCTGCTGCAGTTACAAAATCATTTTACTGTGTCCTTCCAGACACACAGCCACCTGCTTCAGGCAAGATCCATCTTTTTCTCCCAGGGTGGCAAAGAATTATTTTTAAAAAGTGGATCCTTCAAATTGTCTCTCTGGTCTACAGCCTTTCATTTTTATCCCACTCCGCTGCAACTTCCACCACCTTCTGGCTGGCAGACAAAACATTACCTGTCCATGTTGCAGCAGGAAGTGCAAGCCCTTCTGGCCCAAGGAGCCATAGAGAGGGTCCCAAGCATCAGAGGCAAGCAGTGGCTGTTACTCCTTCTACTTGTTGGTGCAACAAAAAGGATGTACACCTTCTTCCTATTTTAGACCTTCGCTTTCTGCGAAAGTACAGGTTCAAGATGCTCACTCTAGCCCTGGTCTTTTCTGCCCTTGACACTGGATGATACTATTGGACCTGCGGGCCACTTATTTCCTCATCCCTGTCCTGCAGGCCCAATAAGCTATCTGCGTTTCATGATGGGACAAGAGCATTTAAAGTTTGCACTTCTCCCTTTGGCCCCACCAATGTCCCTGGGGTTTTCACAAAAATGTTGGCTAACCTCCTAACATCAGTGGGATTGAGGTTCACTATCAACATGCTGAAGTCACACCTGACTCCTTCTCAGGCATTCCCATTCATCGGAGCCAATACGTACATGGTACAGTTTCATGTCTTCCCCCCAAGAGCAGAGAGCCAGAACATTCAGGCTATGATACTGATGTTTAACCCTCTGTCCTGGATCTCAGAGAGGATGACTTGAAAGCTGCTGGCACCACTTGCCCCCTACATCCTGCAGGTGAAGCATGCCAGATGTCATAAGCAGGCTGTACAGTAGAATCTGTAGTCCTATTGAGCACATCTCCTAGGGGATTTCTCTGATCAAGTCCAAACTTTGGCGGAGGATGCAAAAGATCTGCAGTGGTGGATGATGGATCGGGATGGGGTCAATGACAGATTCCTCTCTTTACCTTACCCAGAGAACACAGTGGTGAAAGACGCATCACTTCTGGGTTGGGGAGGCGAATTGACAGAGGTGGAGATCAGAGGCATCTGTTCTCTGGCTGAAGCCTGGCTCCACTTCAATCTGCTGGAGTTGTGGACCATTCACTTGATGTTGAAAGCCTTCCTATCCACTATCAAAAGGAGGCTAGTACTGGTGCCTCTAGACAACAAACAGGGTGGAGTGGATTTTCTCTCTGAAGGAGCTATTCCTCTGAAAGTGGCTGCATTGCCCGGGGATTTTCCTTGTGGCAGACCACCTGGCGGAATCTTTAAATGCCAGGGTGGACAAACTCAGTCAGCGATGCCTAGCAGACCATGAGTTGCAGTTACATCCTGATATGGTGCTAGGGTATCTTCTGTGACTGGAAGAAACACTGACTCAATTTCTTTGCCCAGTAGAGAACATGCAATGTCAGCAATTTTGGACGCTGGAGTTTCCAGGATGCCTCTCTGAGATATATTCCATCTAGAGTGGACCTCTGAACTGTATGGCTTCCCCAGCTTCCTCTCCTGCCCGAGTCTGAAGAAGATCAGGGGTAACCAGGACCAAGGCATATTTGTTACACTAGACTGGTCCAGAAGGGTGTGGTACCCAAAACTCCTAGGCATGAGCATCTATCCTCTGATCAGGTTATCTCCTCTGGAGGATCTTCTGTTGCAGCAGCAGGCCAAAGTCCTGCACCTGGGCCTATGTAATCTTCATCTCCATGCTTGGAGATTGAGGGGTGACAGTTGACTGCATTCGATTTTGCTGTTTAAGTCATAGATGTTACCTTAGCAGCCAGGCATCCTTCCTCTAAATCAGTACACACCTACCGTTGGGACAAGTTTTTGGTTTGGTGCAGTACTCTGAAGTTGGACACCCTGTAAGTCAAACTATATGAAGTGTTGCTTTTTCTGTTGTTCTTATCCCAGCAAGTACTTGCTTTGTGGACAATTAAGGGTTCCAATCTACAATATCAGCTTTTTTATGGGTGCCGGATCAGTCTTTCTTATTTAAATCACCTGGTGTGATGCATTTTTTTGGAAAGTTTGCACCACTGTTCCCACCTTCATCTTTAAATATGTCTCAGTGGGACCTGAATTTAGACCTCACATTCTTCATGTGTACTCTTTTGAGTTGCTTCTGCGCTGTCCATTTCGGCTTCTCACTATCATGACAGTTATCCTTATCACCATAACACTTCTAAGGCATGTAAGGGAGCTACCAGCCATCTCTGCCAACCCACTGTACACTACTTTCCAGACAAGCAGGTGACTGAAAGGGGTCACTCCTGTCATGTCGGGCAAACAATCACTCTTCCAGCATTTGTCACCCCACCTCTCTAAGTAGGAGATAATTCATCAGCTCGATCCTGAAAGAGCCCTGAGTTTCTATATTCATCATATCAAGGAGCATTGTGTGAACGATTAGCTCTTAATTGGATTCAATAGGGCTAAGATGGACAAGGCAATGCAGAAAAGGACCATATCGCGTTGGATTATTCTGTGCATCAAAATCCACTATATACTGTCCAAGAAGCAGGCCCAACACATTTAAGGGCTCACTCCACCCGTGCCAAGGCTACTACCAGTGCATTGGCACGCTGGGTGCCTGTCCTGGTCATTTGCCATGCATCTATCTGGGTGTCAGTTCATATATTCATAAAGCACTATTACATTGACAACCAGGTCTGACGAGACCGGCACTTTTCTTGCTTAGTCCTGCAGGACTTTTTGATCTGAGTTAGTTTACACCCCCACTACCTGGAAGGTACTGCTTTGGTGTCTGTTTACAAGGTGAGGAGTCTGCGGTTAGTAGTATTCATGAGAAGAACAAGTTACCTACCTTATGTAATGCTTTACTGGTGGTTACTCTATCTAACCACAGATTCTTCCCATATTTGAACGGAACTCTTTTTCCATCTAAAAAGGTCCGAAAGGTAGAGATATGCACACTGGACTAAACCAATTTGTCTATATTGTGCTCCTTGTTTCGGGGCGCGTAGAACCTTGAAAGCAACTGTCGACAGAATGCTTAGGTGGCACCTATATGCATCTCTGCACATGGCTTCCAGAGCAGAACAACATCAGCATGGATCCTCACGATGCCACCCACCAGTCCGGTTCTCAGAGTTACTGATGACACCTGGTGGGACTATTCACAAGGTGAGGAATCTGCGGTTAGATAGAGGAGCCACCAGAAAAAGCGTCACAGAAGGAAATTAACGTGTTTTTAGTGATAGTCACAGCAACCTAAAGCAACAGTGAGATACATATTTCTAAAATGAGAATCATTACCTCTGTTTCCTGAAGAGCATAGTTGATTTTAGAAAACACGTTTTCTTTCAACTAAAGTTTTGAGTTTTGTCTACAACAAGATTTGCTTTCGACGTGTTTACCAATGCCTCTGTTAGAAGGTGACAGAGAAATCTTCATTTCTTCCTAGATCTGATGATTTTTTCATCAGTCTAGAAAGCTATTTGTGTCAGTATATTGATGCTAATTGTGTTTATTTATTCTTTGCTTTATTAGTCTAGGCTGCATTGGCAGGTGCTTCAGTCAAATTAGCGTGAAATGCCATTTGGAATGTGTTTTGTACCCTGAGGAGCGATAAACTCTTGGGCATCCTTCATCAATGGGCATTCATGTCCACATAGTAATACCCAAGGCAATGCGAGAAGCATTAATTATTGGCTTCATCTGCAAAGCTGCGACCAGTTTAATGGAGCTCTTATGAAAAACTTCTTGTACTAAATCATATGCCAGATGGTGAGTTACTGCCTAAACACTGAAAATAATGCCTGCCAATCTATTCATTTGCATGCCCCATGATGCTGGGTTGTCAGGGTAATCAGTTACCCACCGTAGTAACTAAATATCTTGTCCCTAGTGCTGCTTCAGTCATACAGCCCACACATTTCTTCTCAGGTCAGTAATACACTTCCAATCATAGGTGGATAAACGTGGGTCTGTAGTTAAATAGTCTGAGTAGAGAATGTGGGATGGATCCTGGGCATTTGTGAATATCCGTTTTTCATTATGGTACTTTGTATGTGTTCTAATACTATCCAGTGATACTCAGTGTCTTATAATTATGACTGGAGGCACCAAAAGGGACTCCGACCATGGCAGGCAGCCCACCAGACCAGTGAAAACTCTGCCTTACACTTTTTGTTACTGAAACAAATTCCTAAAATATAGGTGCCATTTTTTGAGGAACATGCATGCAACCATCTGGCCTTGAATGACTGACCCAGGTAGGGAAAACAGTGACTGTCATCCTGCCTTAAATAAGGCAGACCGGTCGCGAGCAGGCAGCCCAGTGGTGGATGGGCTGCTGTCAGTTTCTGTTCGGCCAGCCAACTGAGGATCCACCAATGGAAATCCTGCTGTTCCCCCACCTCTAATTCAGGGGGTGGACCCTGAATATCAGTGTAGGACAGTAGGGTCTGCTTCCTATGTTCACCCCCACTTTTTGCTTTTGCTCCACTGGTTTTTCGACTTTAGTGTGGCTGTGGGCCTGCTAATCAGACCCTGAGCCCAGCAGTTCTCTCTCTAAATTGATACCATGTACTTTAGGTACATGCCAGATTGGATATTGGGTCACCCTTGTCAGTCCCTGTACAGTGTACCATAGGTACCCAGGGCATAGTTGCACCCAAGGCCTACCAGGGGCTGCAGCATGTATTATGCCACCCCTGGCTGGCCCTCTTAAATTGACACCACTGGCTGATCACTCAGCTGGGGCAAGATGGTGTAATCACCCCTTGCTTAGATATAGTATACCTATATCTAAACCTATATATAGACACATAGTTACCTATCAGTCACTCCTATGACAGGCCTTGACAATCCTGAAGGCAGAGTGCTTGGTATTATGTGAGATGGTGCTCAAGCATGAGCTGAGCCTGTCTGCAGCTTTCGGAACCATGTCCTTATAGCTGTTCTATGATATCGTCTACCATATACTCTTAAGTGCATTATAATCCTCGCGGTTAAATGCTAACTTTGGTTTGGCTTTATCAAAACATGTCGTGTAAGGTGTCATATGCTTTAGAATACTACCCCCTCTCCAATTCTGGCGACGGGGGTAGCATTCCGCCCTTCAAGGGGGAGAAGACATGTAGTGGCTACTGTACCCGGTGAAAGCTAACTCGAACCTCAGCATCACAAAATGGATGCTGCTGCCACCGACACAAGTCTGACCTCCTGCAGCTGGGAGCCCTTCCAGCAAGGGAGGCCTGGACAATAGGTTTCCTGTCCGGGGAGTTGCAAGCACCTCCCCAGACATCCTTTAGTGTATTGGGGCAGGGTGGGTTGAATGAAACGAGACACTGCCTGGGGCACACAAGGTGCTCCATGCATAGCCCGGTTCAAACCAGTTGCTGGGGCACTCCAGCCCTGCTCTGGCACGAAACTGGACAAAGGGAAGGGGGTGTAGCCACCCCCCTCCCTGGTCCCACCCATAAGAGGGACCTAGTAGGTAATCCAGCCCCTTAGTTTAGTATAAAGCTAGGAGCTGAGTCTAGAGACTTTAGACTATCCTGGACCGACAATCTGATACAAAACTCTTGGACCTTCGACATTCTACAACCAGAAGGCTGAAGAATCTCCCTTGTGGTCAAGGAGTGACCACCCTGTGCAAACAGGCACCAACCAGCTAACTGCCGGTTTGCTTTGTCGACGCTCCTGACTCTGATCCACAGGAACTGGACTTCTAGACTTCTCCGACCTTTAACCACATCCACAGCAAAGCTGAGACCCGTGGTGGACACGAGAAACGTGGGACCAGACGCCCTGGCCATCTTGCGACTTGCTGACCTGCGCTGCTCCTGAGGTATCCTCGAGGCTGTGCATTGGGGACTGAGATACCCCTTACCCGAGCCCCACTGCACCGAAGCTCAGCCCTCCATACTCCACGAGGACTGTGTGGGGCTCTTCTGCAGTTTCCTGCTCGACGCCGTCTTCCCGGTTGCTAGCCCGTTGGCTAGTGAGCCCTCTGAAGACGATCCTTTTTCTTCCTACTGCTGGTCTGGTTGCTCCCGACTTGCTCCTGCTTCCCTGCAAAGGAGAAGCCCCACAGAGCTTGCTGGTCTGTTCTGACATGAATCTTCACATCCTGCGTGGATTGCGTTGGCCAAGGCTTGTTGACTCCCATCCAGGTACGGACACTGCCGGCCTCCAGATCCGTCGTGGGACAGCTCGAGTCCGGCTCCTGATCTTCATTAGCACCTCCTGGACCACGTGGCTGCGGAGACAAGTTCCCATTTCTTCACCTGAAGCACTCGGCGACACCTGATTCCTTCCTGGTCACTGGCTAGTGACCCAGACTCTGTCCCCTCTGCTTTCAGGTTCTCCACTACTCCGATTCACCCTTGGATCAATCCAGACACTTTGCACCTGGTCTCCTGCAGCACTTCTTTGCAGGTCTCCATAGGAAACAACAACGAAACCCGACACGCTTTGGCACCTATGCACCCGGCTTCCCTGGGTGAGGTAAAACGAGTACTCCGGTGCTCCCGTGGGTAGTGACTATCCTAGTGTCCTAGTATAGGAGGGTTTTTTCCTAGCTTGACCGCAAGTGTCCTGAATCTATTTAAATCTGACTTCTTCGTTCCCATTGTACCCCTATGAGAACCCGCGTGTGAGTTTAGACACTGCACGCGCCTCCCGTGGGCCTCCCACTACCTAACTATAGGTTGTTTAGTGTAGCTCCAGCGATGCCCTAGGCCTACTCTGCATTTCTGTTGTGGTACTTATACCACTTTCTTAGTATAAGGTTTCCTCCGCCCCTAGGGCGCGACTGTATATGTGCAACTTAAAGTGTGTTATTTAAGCTTTGTACTTTGACCTCGGCCCTCATAAAGAGAACTGAGGTATCCTGTTTAGAATAAATACATATATATTTGATATATATCTTGTGTGGTGTCCTTTCATTTGGTGTTCAAAGGATTGTTCTGGTAAAACAGCTGGCTTCACATGCCCTCTGAAGTTTTAGCCTAAGACTGCTTTGTCAATGCTACCACTAGGATAGCTGGTCTATAAGGTTGACTTTACAACCAATCACCATAAGGGTTGTTTGGACTGATAAAGGGTGCCCACTAGAACTAGTGGACAATCATATATCAGGCCAACTTCTCACAATCGGCACCTGTGAGTTCTACCGCTATCGGCAGATGTTCTAAATGCGGCCATATGAGTACTGTATTTAAAATGGTGAGTGGCAAGTATGTTTTTTGACAGAATATTGATCAGGCTGTCATGAAAAAGACCATATCCAGATCGAATGTAGATTGCATTGGCATATGCCATTAGTAAAGCAAATAAAGGCAATTCCACAAGCAATTTTATCTAAAAAAAAAAAAAGGATTGAAATGTAAATGAATGGCATATGGCACTACTAGGTGGATTTTGATGAAAACAATGATATTCTTTAGTCTATTAGTGACGTTTTTTGGTGTCCACTTAGGGTAATGCTGTGTAAGTGGAAATGGTTTAATAACCCACATAGCTTGTGTTAAAGACATTTAGCAAGTTGCATTACTGTTGTAAATCCTGAACTCCTGTGTGATTATATGCAAAATACTATTCCGCTTTCCCTAACTCGTTGGCCCTATGGCTGTTATGAGTCACAATAAGGGGCAAGTGGGTGGCTCAATTAGGAAGATCATGGAGGCTGCCAGTTAGTAAAGTGGTGTAATCCCTGTGAAGAACACTTGACAATGTTTTAATGACCTTTTCCTTAGAGATGCTGCCTTGATAATGGTAAAGTATTTATTTTCTTACACTACAACGTTTAGAGAGCAACAGTTATAGGTCCTAGAGGTTACTCTTACTTAACATGTGTAGACTTCTTTCTGAAACAACTCGTTTCAGAAAAAGACATATAATTTGTAATTGTGGTTGCTTTTTCTCTCACTCCAGGTTCACTCTGATGTCTACAGGCTTGCCATGTCCTTTATTGATTTACACTCTTCTGGTAATGTTCTGTTCAGGAAATGGGAAGCCAAGGTATACTGTTCCTCTGAGAGTGAGATTTCTCTTAGTATGGACTTCAACTTGCCAGTCATTGGAAGGATTGATGTTCAAGGGGAGCTAACTGAACTGCTCCCCACCATCTGCAAAAGGATGGAGCATTTCCTGATGCAGTGGAAGACCTTCATAGAGAGTAAACGTTCTCAGTACTATTATCTTAATTACTACACGGCAGAGCAACTTGTCTATCTGGGCCAGCAGTTTGAGCGAGCTGCCGTCAGTAAGGAAGCCCTTATGATGCTCTCATTCATCCAGCCCAGTTGTAACAAGCACAGCCTTATGGAGATGGTTTCCAAGCACAAGTTGCACTTGTTGAAAAATAGAATGACCGGTATGAGTATTTCACAGGGAGCTAATACAGAGCCTTCACTTAGGGAGACCTACTCAGAGGAAATAAGGAACATCAAGGATCTTAAGACTTATCTGAAAAATGAGGACCGAATAGTCAACAAACTAGGTCTGATCTGGGATTCTTACATGACCTGTATGAGCTCCTTAGTTCCTGGCTGTATGAATATTGAGGCACTTGGACTTAGTCTTTCGATTCTGGCACAAAAAACTGAAACCATAAACCGAAAATTGCCTCCGAGTCTAAGTTGTGGCCGACCTAATCTTATTCTTTGCCCTCATGCTGAGATCCTGCCTTGTGCTCTAGCCATTTACATGCACAGTCCTAAGGAGGAACTCCCTACTTATGATGAAGTGCTGCTGTGCACCCCAGAAACGACCTTCGAGCAGGTGGAGTTGTTCCTGAGGAGGTGCCTCACCCAGGGCTATCCTGGACAGAAGATTTACACAGCTCTGTACGCGGATGAACTGTGTTATGATGTTGGCTACAGGGCGGAGCATTTATTCCAGAAACTTCAGTCGCAAGCTGCACAGGACTACAATTTGGTGCTCCTCTGCAACTCCAACAAAGAGCACAACTACATACCCTCTGTCTTTAGTCAGTATAAAGTGCATGTGGTGCCACTGGAGCCAGCAAAGAAGGTGCAGGAGTATCTCAACAACCATTTTGCTGTAACCAAGGATATCCCCTCAGCAGCAGCTGTTTTCAAAAACAGAACATGTGTTGGAATTGTGTCCTCAAAGAGAGCAGCAGTAGGTGAGTTTTGGAAACAACAGTAAGCAATAAATAAAGTTCTTATTCCCATTTGTTTTAACATTTTGCTTCCCTGCTTTCATGTGCTTAGCTTACATTTTTGCTGATCCTAAATATGTCACAAGTGTGTGTGTGTGTGTGTGTGTGTGTGTGTTTTTAACTATTAACTTATAATTGGTTCTAGGGAAATCTCTCTATGTAAAGAGACTCCACAAGAATCTTCAGGAAACCTATGCGGACAAGAGCTTGACACTAAAAACAATTCGCATGATTGATCCTTTTGTGGATGAAAGTAAAGTGCTCTGCTCACTCCTACCTTTCCTGAGCTCCATGTATGAAAGAAGGCCAGTTATATTCCACATCGATATCACCTCCTCGGTATGTATATTGAGCAGCTTAAATGAATTCATTTGAACCCTTAGCATAACTACAGCTGTAAGTGTTGTTCCTTGAGCTTTACATATGTGGTTGAAACAAAAAGGTCAGAAAACGTAACACTTTTCTAGGTCTCAGTCATAGGGATTGAGGGAATTTTCCTCTGCTGATATCCTGGGGTCTGTCCTACTATGGCTTACCAGACAAAGCCAAGTACAAAGTACAACCCTTTCAACACTTGGTTGCCCGTGGTAGCTGTGGCATGCAGTCACAGACATCTCAGGGAGGCAGCGTGGGTGTATTTAAGCTCAGGCTGCAACAACCACACAGCAAACCAATAAATGAATATCCGACCCAATGTCTATCTTTTCAAGAAGTAAAACTACTTTAATGCACACTAGAATGCAATCCTATGCAATTTAGTGCCATTGTCATTAATATGATGTACCCCATCAGCTATTTTCCCCCGATCTACTCTCCGGATCCAGTTTATTGGGCCTCCCATTTTCTATGTGTTATGAGGAAATAACGTGCTCATGGCTGATGTACAGGTAGGTGACTCCTGAAATTAATTTAGTGTTCTCTAGTCTTAGTTCTCAGTCTTAGGACACAGAGTTCAGTACCTGTTGGATAGGTGGAGCTGACTTCTCTGCATCACACTGGCACCCTCTCTCCACAGAGGTTGCTCCTCAGCCAACAGTGCCATCTGTTAGTTGCATTTAATTTGCTGGTTCAGCCTTTGAGCAATGTGCCCAGACAAAGCAAAAAGGATTATTTTTGGCTTTTGAGGCCCCAGTTGGACTACAGGTCAGTGTCACAGCAGTTGGGGCCTCTGTAGATGCAGTCTCTTTGACTGGTCAAACATAGTATCTGAAAGAAACACATAGTGATCTATTCTTCACCTTAGAATTACCCCCAGGCGTCAGACTGGATCCGGAAAGTTTTTGTCAGCAGTACCCCTGCGCGTCGGTAGGTGGCGTCGTGCGGCTCCGCATCCGTCGTCGGCGTCGTGGTCGCCGAGATGACGTTGCGGGCGACGCCGCCCACACGCGCTGACGTCAGTTCTTTCTTTTTCCACGCCAGCAAGCGCAGATCAGGTACCCCCAGTCATTTTTTGACTGACTTTTTGAGGCCTTTTTGTCTCTATTTTTCATCGAATCTTCGACTCCTGGCGCAGTTAGGATGCCCGGTTTTAAGTTCTGCGAGGACTGTCACCGCATGATGTCGGTGACGGATCCGCACCAAGTGTGTCTTTTCTGCCTAGGGTGCGACCACAACCCCAAGTCGTGCTTTGACTGCCGTGCTACGGCACCAAAGTCTTTGTGGGAGCAGTCCCGAAAGCTGCTGGAGGCCCGGCAGTCGGCTCTGCGCCGTTCGAGGTCCAGGTCCCGTGGAAGGTCGAGGGACCGTGCGCTGAGTCATCACCATCGATCTTTGGGATCCAAGTCTTCGCAATCGGGGTCAGGTAAGGCGAAGCACAAGAAGTCGAAGAAACGTCATCGTTCTCTGACTTCCCCTGGCCGGTCGCGCGACGCGGCTGATGGTGCGGGTGAGGCCTCCCTGCGGCACCGTCTGAGCCTGTGGTGTCACCACCGGCCCACCCACCCTTTCCGGGTCGCCGGCGACTCCGGCCCAAATACAGGAATTTCTGTCGGCCATGGCTCGCCTCTTTGGGCCGTCGGGTCGCGCTGGTGCGCCTTCGGCCCGCTGTCCCGACTGGGCGTCCTTTCATTTCATCAACGGCGGCTCAGGCCCCAGCGTCGCTGCCTTTTCCAGCCTCAGTGCCGCAGGACCCCCCTGGATCCAGGGCTGGATCCCGGTCGACCTCATAACACCTCCACCGACGTCGCCCGCTCCTCCGGATGACGTGGACCATGGTTTCAGCCTGAAGGGGACGCGGCATCGGGCCAACTTTGATCGATGCCGTTCTCGACGTTACTCTGGGATTTCTATCCCCATGTCCCTGCTCCTTATTTTCGGCCTGTGGAACGGCCTAAGGAGGAAGGGGAGGACTGGGAGGGGTCTGAGGACCCTCTCGCAGCTGATTGCGAGGATGAACAGGACTGGGCAGAGGAGTTGGGGGAAGCCAGTTGTCTGGATACTTCACCAGATCTTGGCATGCTTTCTCCTCCTACTGTGGCTACGGAGGAGTGTGCTAGTTATGCTGTGGTGTTGCGTAGGGCGGCTGAGGCTCCCTACTGTAGCCATCAGGACTAACCTCCTGACAGAAGTGCTTCAGCCAGCAGCTACGTTTGCGAAGACGCTGCTCCCCTTCAATGAAGCACTTTCCGACGTTCTTTTGGGCACCTTGTCCAGGCCCACCACAGGGGCTCCTGTGGATAGGAACGTGGCCCGATGCCATCTCCCGGCTCCGGGTGACCTCATTTTGCTCTCCTAACAACCCACCCACGAGAGCTTGGTTGTCAAAGCCTCTGCTTTTCCAACCGCCTTCCCTTCTGCACCACCGGATAGGGCATCCGAGAAACTGGATCAGCTTGGAAAGAAGATTTTTATTTCGGCAAGTTCTGCGCTGCGGTCCGTGAACACTGCATGCCTCTTGAGCCGTTACTCCCACTCTCTGTGGTATACGGTGGCGCAAGTGCTGCCTCAGTGTCCGGAAGAGGACCGGACAGCTCTCTCCCAGGCTGTTGCAGAGGGGAGAGGCGCAGCTAAGTTTATGATTCGTTCTGGCCTAGACACCGCCTACTTACTGGGAAGATCGATTGCAACGACGGTGGCGATTCGTCGCCATGCCTGGTTGAGGACAACTGGATTTTCCGGGAATGTCCATAGCATACTTATGGACATGCACGTTGATGGCCGTCTCCTCTTCTGCGACGAAGCAGACAGAGCGTTGGAGCGGTTTAAGGATGCACGGGCTACGGCCAAGTCCTAGGGACTCTCTGCAGTCCGCCCTCCTCCGCCTTCTGCTTTTTGCTCCTTTCGTGTCACCAGAAGGGGTGCCCTGCAGCGTTCGCAACAGAGCCACAAGCCTGCGCAACAACAATTCCAGCGCGGCTGCGGGTTCCGCTGTGGCAGATGAGTCCACCTCCACCCCGGCCACCACTGCCTCCAAACCTTCCTAGTCCGAACTTTCAGGCCCATCAAACGCCAGTGGACAGGCTTCGCCATCAGTGTCGCACCCTCACATGATGGATCACAAATGGCGTCTTCACTGTGAGGTGGCGCATGGTCTCTTTCAGCAGTGAGGAGAGCCTTGGTTAGATCTATTTGCCACCAAAGAGAACGGGCAATGTTTCCAGGCTGCACTCGCTCAGCGACGCTTTTCGTCGTGAGTGGAGTTGTGGTCTGTTTTCCGCCTTTCCGCCTGTACCACTTCTGCCCAGAGTGCTGAAGAAGATCAGGAGCGACCGGGCACAAGTCATCATTGTGGCCCCGGACTGGGCTCGAAGAGTATGGTATCCCCACCTACTCAATATGAGCATCGATCCCCCGATCCGACTGCCTCTTCGGTAGGATCTTCTGTTGTAGCAGCAGGGGACGGTCCTCCACCCGAACATGTCCAGCCTCCACCTCTTTGCTTGGAGATTGAGCGGCGGCAGTTGATTCCTTTTGACTTGCCTCCTGAAGTTTGTGATGTCATTCCGGCAGCCAGGCATCCCTCCACTAAAGTGGTATACAGCTGCAGGTGGAACAAATTTGTGGCATGGTGCACAGCAAAGGCTGTGGATCCCCTTTCTGCCCCTCTCTCTGAGGTCCTTTTGTTCCTTCTTTCTTTGGCCCGGCAGGGCTCTGCTCTTGGCACTATCAAAGGTCATCTTTCTGCCATTTCGGCCTTTCTCAGGCTTCCTGATCAGGCCTCTCTTTTCAAGTCCCTGGTTGTAAATAGATTTCTCAAAGGCATTACACACCTTTTCCCTCCTATCCCGTTTGTGATGCCACAGTAGGACTTGACTCTAGTTCCTATCTTATGTGTGCTCCTTTCGGGCCCCTTCACAACTGTCCTCATAGTCTCTTGACCTTGCAGACTGCCTTCCTGGTTGCCATCACCGCCGCTAGGCGAGTGAATGAGCTCCAGGCTCTTTCTTGTAAACCTCCTTTTCTGTCGGTCCATCCAGACAAGGTTGTGCTCAGGCCCCGTCTTTACTTTTTGCCAAAAGTTGTTACGGCCTTTCACTTTGGGCAGACTATTACCTTGACCACCTTCTTTCCGCCTCCACATCCTTCCAGATAGGAAGAGAGGTTCCACCGTCTGGACCCAAAACGTGCGCTCATTTTATCTCAACCACACACAACAGTTCCGGGTGGATGACCAACTCTTTGTTGGCTACGTTGGCACCAAGAAACGTCGGACGGTACACAAGAGGACTATCTCCCGCTGGGTCATCTTGTGTATCAAAGCCTGTTACTCTTTGGCTAAAAAAGAGCCTCCGGTGGGGCTGCGTGCTCATTCAATTAGGGCAACTGCCGCCACTACTGCATTGGGACGAGGTGTCCCCCTGCTAGACATCTGTCAGGCAGCCACGTGGGCCTCACTGCACACGTTTACTAAGCATTATTGCCTGGACAGCCAAGTCCGGAGAGACGGCTTCTTTGGCTGTTCTGTTCTCCGGGACTTCATGGTGTGATCTTGGTTCGCAGACCCACCACCGGGGTTGGTATTGCTGGGGTATCTATTCTAAGGTAAGGAATTTATCACTATGTGTTTCTTTCAGATAAACAAGTTACTTCCCTTCGGTATTGATATATCTGTAAGAAACATTAGTAGTGATAGATTTCTTACCGCCCCACCCCTCCTCCCCGATCTGCGAACTGATTTCTAGGGTTAAGGTCATCCCTTTCAGGGCCCTAGTTTCAATGCACCAGTGGTCAGTATCTTGCATGGCTCTGCGTTCCTGGCACGGAAGGTCTTGTACAGAACTGACGTCAGCGCGCGTGGGCGGCGTCTAAGTAGCGCCGCCGCGACGTCATTTTGACGACCACGATGCCAACGACGGATACGGAGCCGCACAACGCCACCTACCGACACGCAGGGGTACTGCTGATGAAAACTTTCTGGATCCAGTCTGATGCCTGGGGCTAATTCTAAGTTAAGGAATCTATCACTACTAATGTTTCTTACAGATATATCATTACCGAAGCTAAGTAACTTGTTCGACGAGTTACAACGACACAAAGGTCAATCACTCTGGCATTTGACTCCACATTCAAACAGATCCTGTGAATCATGATCACAGCCCCAACTGGGCTTTGGCTATTACGTTTGCAGTTTTTCTAATTCCTACTTTGAACCAGCACAAATAGATTGCAGGCCAACAAACACCAGGGTCTTCAGATAGCTCTCCTTAGTTTCTCTTCAGGGTTTCCCACAGACACCGGGGACATGCTGCACATAACTCCTCCTAGACAGATACTCCTCCTGCAGGGTTGGCAGGCTATTTTACTCTCTCAACAGACCGGCAGTATTTAGGGCGCAGACAGCAAGAGATCCAGACTTTATTTGCTGTAACCTCACCTCTGGGAGGTTGGCTATTTTGCAGGCACCAGTTTGGTTGCACAGCAGTTCTATGAGTACTTTGTGAGCATTCCTTCCTTAGTCATAGAAAAAGTGGAACTGGAACATAAGTAAGGCAGTGGGTGTACAATTTTTATACACCAAACTCAGACAGGAGATGTGGGGTTCTTCTCCTTTTAAGTATTCTTTCCATATTGCTCCCCAGGAACGGCCTTTGTTGTAAAGTGATGTTTCTCACAGCAGGGTAGTCTCCAGCCTGGAGCACCCACAAACTAAGCACAAAGAGGCGTGGGGCTTTGGCACCTGGCTGTAATTAGCCAAACTCCAAGAGAAAGAGAAAAGAGCAGGCCTACCTAAAGCTTTCTTCACCTCTGTACAACATAGTCTACAGTCCCAACCTTCTCTCTTACCATCTGCCAAATGGCAGTATTCAAAAAGACTAATAAACTGCTTTTTGGTAGTAAAGGCTTAATCACAGCCCTAAAGGAGCACTGTCTTCACTCTCCTCACTTCAGGGTCCACATCTTTTCCCTCCAACTCCAGGAATGCCATCAATACACTTCCACGTTCTGGAAAAATAACGTAACCAATTTTGTGCAAATGCCAGGTCTAAGGTATCCAAAATAGACCCCACAGGCCTCCAATACTCTGACTCACTTTCACACACACCATGCATGTGCTACACAGGCTACATCACAACCACGTACAGCATACACTCAGGATGTTATTGCTAAAAGCTAGGAAAGCTCATAGAAGCAGATCTTTGCACAAGTGGGCTAATAGGCCACATAAAAAGGTCTGGTCTCAACTATGGATTCGCAAAACATGGTACACTGTCACCACCACATAATGTGCTAAACCCATGACAGTGACACGTCCACTGTCTGTCAATGAGAGCAAGCTTGCTGCGCCCCTTTAAGCCACGGGACAATTCCTGGATCTACTTATATCCGAATGAGCCTATTAGTTATGGATTCCTCACCGTAGAATTACCTCCAGGTGTCAGACTGGATCTGGAAAATTTTTCTTCAGCATTACCCCTGCGCATCAGTAGGTCGCCAGAATTACGTCGGAGTATCTACTTATACACTGCCCCTGCACGCTGACGTCATTTCTTTTTTTTCGTGCCAGCCAGCGCAGATCCGGAGAGAGCGGTACCTCGATTCACTTTTTTGTCTCTCTTTTTGTGACTTTTTGTCCACATCTTTTCAAGTCGTTCGAGTTGCACGTAGGGATGTTTCGAACTGGCTTCAAGGCTTGCGACTCCTGTCACAAATTGATGTCGGTCACAGACCCCCACCTTGTGTGCCTTTGATGTTTGGAGCATGACACGAAGTCGTGCTATGAACCCAAGTCTTTGCGGGAGCGATCCCGAAAACTTCTCGAGGCCCGGCAGTCCGTTCCATGCTGCTCGAGGTCACGGTCAAAAGGGAGGTCGCGGTCCGGTCACGGAGCCATCACCCCCACTCATCGTCGAAGTCTTCGTGTAAGTCTTAAGCACAAAAAGAAGGCGAGGAAACCTCCTCGCTCTACGTGTTCTCCCCATCCGTCAACCGATTCCGGTTGCGGAAAGTAGTTGGGTAGACCATGAGCCTCCCTTCCTTTCTGGGTGCCGGGACAACCCCTGCCCAACTTCGTAGTATTTATAAAGCCCTCCACTCGATCTTTGGGCAGCCTGACTCCGCCAGCGCTCGGGGTTCTTGGCCTTCGATGCCGGTGGCTTCAGCGCCGCAGGTCCCCCAGGGATCCAGACTTGGATCTGGATCAGTGCCGGTCGACCTCATGACACCGCGTCTGACGCCGAATCCAGTGTCGACAACTCAGCCCCTCCGACGCTGGTTGTGTCCCCCACCGACGTTGACCCCAGCCTCCCACTCGATGTGGACACCAGAGGAGGGTGAGGAGGACCGAGAGGGGTCTGTGGACCCTCTGGCAGACCAGTTAGAGGAACCGGACTGGAGAGAGGAATTGGGTGAGGCCAGTGGTCTGGACACCTCCCCAGACCTTGGCATGCTATCCCCCCTGCCGTGGCTTAGGAGGAGGGTGCATCATACGCAGTGGTGTTGCGTAGGGCAGCTGAGACCTTAAACCTTGAGCTTCCTATGGTGGCAGTCAGAACTAACTTCTTAACCGAGGTGCTTCAGCCGGCAGAGGCCTCTTTGGAGCCCCTGCTACCATTCAATGAGGCTCTCACGGACATCCTTTTGGGGACTTGGTCCAAGCCCAACACATGGGCTCCTGTAGATAAGATTATTGCCCGACGCCTTCCCCCGACCCCGGGCGACCCAATTTTCCTCTCCCAACACCCCACCCCTGAGAGCTTGGTGGTCCACGCCTCGACTTCCAAAGGCACATTCCCTACCACACCACCTGATAGGGAATCCAAGAAGCTGGACCACCTTGGGGAGGAAATGTTTTCTTTCTCCAGCTTAGGACTGCGGTCGGTGAACACCGCATGTCTCTTGGCCGTAACTCCCATTCTGTGTGGGACACTGTCAAACAGGTGCTGCCACAGTGCTCGGAGGGGCCCTGGGCATGCTCCCTCGTGCAGTTGCCTAAGGGAGAGACGCAGCCCAGTTCGCTATATGATGAGGGCTAGGCAAAACGATTTCAATGTCAGTAGCGCTACGACACTATGCCTGACTGAGGTCCACTGGCTTTTCTGGTGACGTCCAAGCTACACTTTTGGACATGCCCTTTGATGGCTGTCACTTATTTGGTGACAAAGCAGACTACATGCTCAAGCGCTTTAAGGACTCCAGGGCTACGGCCAGGTCTTTGGGCCTCTCTTCTACCCCCCGCCCTGCGCAGTCTGCTTTTTGCCCCTTTCGTGGCTATGGAATGGGTGCCCCGCCACATGCTGTCCAGAGCCACAGGCCTGCACAAGCTGTCCACCCTCTGCGTGGCCGGGGACGTGGCACCGACCTTTGAGGGCCCTCATTCGCCAATGGGCGGCAGGGTTTGCCATCACGTACCCCACTGGCTCAACATCACGTTAAACAGGTGGGTTTTGCAGATAGTCCAAAGGGGCTACTCCCTCCCCTTCGAGACTACCCCTCTATCCATGCCACCTCTATTCCATCGCATGTCGGAGGATCACCTGGCCCTTCTCCACCAGGAAGTTACGGATCTCTTGGCCAAGGGAGCCATCGAGCAAGTTTCTGCCCCAGAAGTAGGTTGTGGTGGGTATTCCCACTACTTTTTGGTGCCCAAGAAGGACAAGGGCCGCGTCCTATCTTGTATCTCAGAAATGTCAAACCTTTCCTCCGGAAAGAGAAGTTCAAAATGTTAACACTGGCTTAGGTCCTGTCTGCCCTCTACCCTGAGACTGGATGGCAGTGTTGGACTTGCAGGATGCTTATTTTCTCATTCCCATCCTGCCGGCTTATCGCCGTTACCTACGGCTCACGGTATGCCACAAGCACTTTCAGTTTATCGTACTCCCCATCTGCCTTACCAGCACCCCTCGCGTGTTCATGAAGGTGATGGCGGTGGTTGCAGCTCATCTGCGCAAATCTGAGTTCCAGTCTTCCCCTATCTTGACGACTGGCTGCTAAAGGCAGGCTCGCCCCAGGCTGTCGTCTCCCACCTCCAGACTATGGCCGACCTCCTGCATTCGCTGGGGTTTACCATCAACGTGCGGAGGTCACACCTGATTCCCTCTCAGAAGTTCCTTTTCATCGGAGCTGTTCTGGACACAGCGCAGTTTTGGGTTTATCCTCTCGAGCAGCGAGTCTGGGATATTCGGGCTATGGTTCTGATCTTTCAGCCTCTATCCTGGGTGTCGGTCAGACTGACCCTGAGGCCTCATGGCCTCCTGCATCCTGCTGGTGGACTATGCCAGGTGGCATATGCGGGCTCTGCAGTGCGACCTGAAGTTCCACATGGGCACAGCATCAGGGGAATCTTTTCGTTAGCGTCCAGATCTCGGAGAACGCTGCACATCAATTGCAGTGGTGGCTAACGAACCAGAAGTGGGTCAACAGCAGGTTCCTCTCCCTTCTCCAGCCAGAGTTCACCATGGTGACAGAAGCATCACTTCTGGGGTGGGGTGGCCACATGGGAGAGGAAGAGATCAGAGGCCTCTGGTCTCTAGCAGAGTCTGGGCTCCACATCAACCTTCTGGAGCTTCGGGCGAGCCGTCTTGCACTGAAGGCTTTCTTTCCTTCTTTCAAAAGGAGAGTAGTACAGGTATTCACGTACAATGCCACCGCCATGTGGTACTGCAACAAACAGGGCGGGTGGGGTTGTGGACCCTATGTCAGGAGGCACTTCGTCTCTGGAAGTGGCTGGAACATCAGGGCATGTCCCTGGTGGTTCAACACCTGGCAGGTTCTCTGAACGCCAGGGCGGGCAAACTCAGCCGGTTGATGGATCACGAAAGGCGTCTTCACTCCGAGGTGATCCAAGGTCTCTTTCAGCAGTGGGGAGAGCCTTGGTTTGATCTATTTGCCACTGAATAGAACGCGCAATATTAGCAGTTCTGCGCTTTGGAATTTCCAAGGCGGCACTCATTCTGTGACGCTTTTCGTTGCGAGTGGAGTTGCGGTCTTCTATACGCCTCTCCGCCTATACCACTTCTGCCCAGAGTGCTGAAGAAGATCAAGCACGACCGGGCCCAAGTCATTCTTTTGGCGCCGGACTGGGCTCGAAGAGTATGGTATCCCGAGTTCTTACACATGGCCATCGATCCTCCGATCAGACTGCACCTTAGAAGGATCTTGTGTTGCAGCAGCAGGAGATGGTCCTCCACCCGAACCTGTTCAACCTCCACGCGTGGAGATTGAGTGGCGTCAGTTAACATCTTTTGACCGTCCTCAGGAAGTCTGTAATGTTATCTTGGCAACCAGGCATCCCTCCACCAAAGCGGTATACGCCTGTAGATGAAACAAATTTGTGGCATGGTACTCATCAAAGGCTGTGGATTCCCTTTCTGCCCTGCTTTCAGAGGTTCTCCTCTTCCTCCTTTCTTAGGCCCAGTAGGGCTGTGCTCTGGGCACTCTAAAAGGCTATCTTTCAGCCATTTCGGCTTCCTGACCAGCCTTCTCTTTTCAAGTCCCCTATTGTAAATCGCTTCCTTAAGGGAATTAATCACTTGTTTATTCCAATTCCTTTCATAATGCCCCAGTGGGACTTGAACCTAGTTCTGACCTATCTTATGTGCGCTCCTTTCGAGCCGCTACATAACTGTCCTCTCAGACTTCTGACACTTGAAACTGCCTTTTTGGTTGCCATAACCGCTGCTCGCAGGGTGAGTGAGCTTCAGGCTCTTTCTTCTAAGCCTCCTTTCCTTGCTGTTCATCCAGACAAGGTTGTCCTTCGAACTCTACCTTCTTTTCTTCCCAAAGTGGTTACCTCTTTCCACATAGGACAGACAATCACTTTGCCCACCTTCTTCCCGCCCCTACATCTTTCTAAAGAGGGAGAGAGGCTCCACCATCTGGATCCAAACCGTGCGCTTTCATTCTATCTGGATCGTACAAAATGATTCCGGGTGGATAACCAGCTCTTTGTTGGCTGTGTGGGTGCCAAGAAAGATCGGGCCATTAAAAAATGAACGATCTCCCAATGGGTCGTTCTTTGCATCAAAATCTACTATTCCTTAGTGAAAAAGGAACCTCCAGTGGGGTTGCACACCCATTCCACCAGGGCGACGGCAGCCACTACTTGTTTGGGATGTGGACTCACCCTTTAAGACATCTGTCAGGCATCTACGTGGGCTTCTTTGCACACATTTTCTAAATGCTACTGCCTTTGACAGCCAAGTCCGGAGAGACGGCTTCTTTGGCCGTTCAGTTCTCCAGGACTTTCTGGTGTGAACTTGGTTCGCAGACCCACCTCCGGGGTTGGTATTGCTGGGGTATCTATTCTAAGTTGAGGAATCCATAACTGATAGACTCTTTCAATTGAACAAGCTACTTATCTTCTGTAAAGATATATCAGTAAGAGACATATATTAGTTATGGAATCCTCACCGCCCCACCCATCCTCCCAGTTGTGCGAACTGACTTCTAGGGTAAGGCACTCCCCTTCAGGGCCCTAGTTTTGTTCAGCAGTGGTCAGTGTCTTGCTTGGCTCTGCGCTTCTGGCGTGGAATGTCGTGTAAAGAACTGACGTCAGCGCGCTGGGGCAGCTTCGAAGTAGATACCACAATGTCATTCCAGCGACCACAACGCCAACGACGACCGCAGACTCGACCGAAACCCAGGGGTACAGCTGAAGAAAAAATCTCTGGTTCCAGTCTGCCGCCTGGGGGTAATTCTAAGGTGAGGAATCCATAACTAATATATTGTTACCGAAGGTAAGTAATTTGTTCGTTAGGGGACAGATTTAGCCCATAGGCTCATGCAGATTAGTGTGACATTGGTGCCAAAAAAACGAAACCAGGATACTAGATACAGTAGAAAATCCGACAGTGGTGGCTGGTGAGGTTTGTGAGTGGTGAGGCTGTGCTTATTGGAGGGGAGGGGGAATCACAGCGTTTTTTTAGGAGGGCAATTGCCATTTCCTGTGCAAATCTTATTTAACAAAAATGGGATTAAACTATGCATTTTTCAATAAGATTTTTTACACACGCTCTCTCTCGCCCTCTCTCTCTGTCAGATATCAGGGTTGCTTACTAGGCGCATTATTAGAGTAATCCCACTAGTCAAACATTTACAAGCGACAGTGGAAGACCACCTGCCATACTAGAGATCTCATTTCTGCATTTTCTATACAAGTTCCAATAACGCACTCCATGTGTGAATCTTGGAGCAGTGTTAACCAATGATTAGATGTACAGCAGCAGAACATGATCAATCAATTCACACTGCTTTGAAATACCAAAACATAGCTGCTTCACATGATTTGAAGAAGTTCTTCTGCGTACATTCATATAGCTCCTCTGAGCATCAGCTTACCGAAACACTAACAACCAATGAATTGCTTCATGCTGTCTTGCTTATTTTATTATTTTTTTCCCCAAAGTCCAAAAATAAAACAATGGTGAAGGACACAGTGACTTATACAAATGAAAAAAATGGAAAGGCAGCCAACCATCACCATTACACAAATGCACTTTCAAAATACTGTCTTCCTTGACATGGACTGTAAAGCTATTTACCTCAGATAACTGCCGTACTTAACATTTTTAAGTTATCGTAAATTAATTTTCAAAAAGGCTTGCTATATAAACACATTAGGGGTCAGCCTTACTGTCAACTCACCCTCACTCTGTGGGTGCTAGCCTTTTAATGGTATTCATCTTCCTAAAAAGTAACACGCCTCCACACACCACTAGAATGTCACCGTCCACATTTGTTTCTCCATGCACTCATGGAGGGATCCTCTGAAGCATCTGATGTGACCCACGTATGAGAGCCAAAAGGTTGACTTGTTGAGTAGTTCCATGCAGTCATAAATCTGCTATACTTATAACCAGACCCATATTGGGAACTACCGAACTAAGCTGGGTTTGCAGCCAAGGTCTTTGCCAGAAATGGTGAAGCTGGTGCCATTTTGAGTCTGACATGCATTCAGGCCATAATCTAAAAACCACAAGAAGGGAGATTATTGAGGAACAAATACCATAATAATAACGTGGAGAAAAGTGGATTTAAATTGGCCACTGAACTGGAGTTGGGGAAGTAGCTTTTACGTGGGAGAAAGGTAAAAGAACATAAGTTTAACTCTTTGCACCACTATTCCCCTCTCGTACAGGAATTTTAGCTTTTGATCTAAATAACAGTTTTCTCAAGGCCGGGTGCACATGAACAACAAGGCGGCACTGGAGATTTTAAAGAACCACAAGTTAGACTTAATGTAAGAAATTCCACAGGGAACGAGAAATGTCCGAGGTTAGCCAAATACCTTTTTAAGTGCTTTGGGTAAGAGTCCTCAACATATTTGAAAGGAAGGTGCCAGTACAGTGGATGTCAGTGACAAAAAGGAAATACTCTACATTCAAATGTGCGCTGTTAACACCTTTTCTGCACATGAACAGTTAAGGCATTGAGAACCTCTTTAAGAATGAAACTCACAGGGAAGTAAATGAGAGGTCCGCCGCCTGGACAGTTTGTACTTCTTACAGCGAATAATAATAGCTATCACAAGCATAAATAGCATATACCAGAAAGAACAGGAGACTGAAGTCGCATGTATAGATCCATAGCAATCACTGCCGGAGTCCAGAAGCCTGCTGCTGATGGGAATCGGGATAACTTCTACACAACTTTCTGACTGTCCGTCTGGTGCTAAAATGGCACCCAGCAGCATTGACTCGTGCAGTAGGCAGACACCACAAGTCGAGTCTGCGCAATGTGTCTTAAGTCGAGACATACTGAGCATACTCAATACCTTGCTTTCCAGCACTCACACGTCTACCACACCCTTTCCCAACTCATCACAGGGTCTCACCCTGTGATAAGTTGGGAAAGGGTTGGGTCACAATGCTCTCCACTCCTTGATTGACGTGGAGGCTTAGCTTTTCAGGGCTTGAGTCGAATACGCTCAGAACTAACTTTACTTCCTCGTCATCAGGGGTTGAAGACTGGTCCTTGATGTTCGGTATTTGATGAGCTGATGACCTCACAGATATCAGGGCTGTGAGATTGTCAGCCGGCAATACTGCAGCCTAGGAGAGCAAGTACGGAAATTGCCGGAATGTGACACTTCACGCTGCACGCACTAGTTTCAACATCACAGATAGCAACAAAAGTCATTCCAGTCATAAGTGGCAGACAATACCCCTATTATTGTTTTATTTGTATGAAGAATGTAAAGGGGGCGGAGCTACGACACCCTAACGCACAAACCGCCAATGCAATCAGGGTAGGGGAAAACAACTGTCCACCATGCAAGGGTACATTTCCATCCCAAAAGATAGCTATATCCAAGTTTACACCCTTAAATCTTTTTTGTTGTTGTAAATTTACTATAGCAACTGCATCGTAACAGTAGTGACACAGGGAGGTTCATGTAGAAGTGATGTATGACGATCTTAGGCACTGATTGTAATGTATGTTCAAGTGGTTCTGTAAAATATATGACCTGAAAAAGAAGAAATAAAGTTCACTCCAGCTCTGCCACCATGGAAGTACAAAGGTTTGGCTGAAGCCACCCATTTGTGCTGAAGATTTAATTGTGCAGGTGAGCTGCAGAAAGTATCCTGCAGAGCTTGATTTGCGATCCCACCCTCGTCGCCACTGTTACATTGAGGAAAGTACTCTGGCAGGTAATGTAATCCAGGAGCCGTAGGTATAATTAAGTAGATTTATTCATTGTAAGTAGGATGGTAAAGAAGGCCCCACCGGGAGCAGCATCCAGCTGCTCAGCCCATCTCACTCAAACTGACCACACTTCAAACCATGCATCCACGAACATTCCGATGACATCACACACACAGGCTGAGCAGCAGGGAGAAGGAGAAGACCAGAATACAACACAGGTAGAAGTAACTTTTCATACTATCTGCTATATTTGTTCTCTCAGTTGGTCTTTTTGCTTAAAAGCACCGACTTTCTACTTAATTGCAGTAACTGGGAGGTGGGACACATGGCAGGATGGGTATCTTCTTTGATAGGTTATCTCACCCTCTCTTTCACCTTTCCAGGTTCCCTACTTTAACCCCATCATCACGCTGTCGATGTGGAGGTATTCTCAGGGAAAGCTCTATATTTCTTTAGATCTTACTTTCGAATGGATCTTATTTGAGCTCAGCTGATGTGTGTCTATAATGGGAGTGAGCCAAAAAGATTTATAAAAAGAGGGATAAATTGCAACAATAACTGTGAACAAGCAAGTGATCATAATCCCTTTCCACTTAGCCTACATGTCATGAAATTGGAATACAAATACTTATGTCTAAAATTAAGCTAACACAGAAACGAAAACAGTGTGAAACATGCTATATGCCCTTAACAACCTATAACATTATTGTTAGACCTGGCACCTTGGCGTGAGTTTCCCTTCCACTTTTTGATGGTGTGCCTCGATTGTTTTGCTGGTGTTGTCCGGTCAGGGCACTGCGCCACGGCTAATCCGTGCCGCAGTGCAAGTGCTCCCTAGGTAAAGTGTACCTGTAATTGATGTTCATGATTGGTTTATTGGATTCACTGTCAGTCCCCAGTAAAGTGCACCAGGGGTGCCAGGGCTTGTGAATGCCAATGCTGCTGGTGGGCTTGCAGCGCTGGTTGCGCCACCCACAGAAAGCGGCCGTGTAAAATGTGTCTAGGGTCTGCCACCGCAGACCCCGTGCGCGGTCTGGGACCGTCGCGCTGACTGCGCAAGTGCCCCCACTTGCCAGTCCCTAAACCTTCCCTTACCTACATATTAGCCACCCCTCTGGTAGGCCCAAGGGCAGGGTGCATTGTAGGCATAAGGTAGGACATGCCCTGATGTGTGTGGCATGTCTTAGTAGTGAATTGCAGCCATTTTCGTTTTTCACTATTGAAGGCTACCTGCTCTCCATAGGCCAGAATGGGCTGCTGGAGTCACTACACGCTGTGACCCCAGTGGACTCAGAGAGCATGGTAGAATGTCAAGTTTAGTATGCCTGAACTCAGAATAATAAAATACTTCTTGTAGTCAAGTTTATTTTAATATCCTGGGTTTGTAAATACTACTTTTAGAAAGTTAGTATTTACTGACCTGACCATTTCAGTCCGCCTGTGCTGTGTGTGTGTGTTCTGCCTAGCAACAGTAAGGAGCAGGGTTGGGGAATCCCCAGAGACAGGTTGGCTGCCAGGTGGTGGGTAGGGAGATGACCCCAGGATGGGTGGGAGGAGTACACCTTGACTCTTGAATAGACCTGTGCTCTGCCACCACAAAGCCGGCGCCGCCCCCTGTGGGGCGGCTGATGTCTCTGCCCTGCTGCTGAAAGGAAAGAGCAGAGTCACCGTAACAAAGTGCTCCAGAACTGGACTGAGCCAGGCCCAGGCCCCCTGGCGCTAAAGAACAAAAGAATCATGGTATAAAAGTAGGAGCCTGGCTCCTAAGAAATCAGAATCCTGTTTTACAACAAAGAACCTCTGCCCGACTAGAAGGAGAAGGAGACGCTGGAGGAGCTGGCCTGCTGCTTGCCTTGCTGAGAAAGGAGAGGAAGAGACTACTGAAAAGACTTTGCTGCTTTGTGCTTTAAACATTCTCCAAGGGCTTGATCTGAGCTTGCCCCCTGAACTGAACCCCAGGACCAGTGGGTTCTCTGTGCTTTTGCTCGTCCTCCGATTCGAGCCGTGTGTGCATCCCGCTGGAAAGAGACTGCGCCCCTCAACGCCCCTCCTAGGGTCGTGACACTCAGGAGCTCGCCTGCCGCAACCCCGTGAGAGCCCCGCTCCGTCCGGAGCCGCTCTCTGTCCCCGGGCTAGGCCGCCTGCACCCCTGTCACCGCCTGCCACTGGAGCGCGCTGAACGCGCTATCACCCCTCCCGCCGGAAACCGTCCGACGACTGTGATCTACGCCGGGTCATCCAGCTGCACTGACCGTGCCCTGTGACCCCGCTTCGCTATCCCCGGACATCTCGGGCCGCGCCGCCCCCGCTGTGGAGACCCCTCCCCTGCACCGCCGTGCTGAGGGTCGCTGGCCGCGCCTGCCTACCTGCCCACACCCGCTGATCGAGGACCCAAGACCACTTCCCAAGCTGAGAGTCGCACCGACCTGTGCCGACTCCCCACATCACTGAAGAGGTTCCAGTATCGGGCTCGGGGCCCGCAACGCCTTATTTCCCCGTTCACAGGAGTCGATCTCTGTAAGTACTGGAACCACAAGTGACATTTGCAAGAGACTGCAAAGTATCTATTTGAAGCTACGAACAAAGAACATTTGCCTGCTTTACAACCTGGTGGCATAGCGAAAACGTTATTGGTCTTGTGATAAGTCTGCTGAGATATATATACCTATTTTTACATAAAGAAGCGTATTTTTCCACATATCCAAGTCTGGTGTCCGTTTCTGGGGGGATTGATGTATTTACTGTGTGTATGATTGTAAGTGCTTAACCAACAACGCCTGAGGAATCGCCTTGGCTGCTCACGCCACGCACCTAGAGGGTGAGCAAGGGTCATTCAAAAGGGGTTATCCTGCGCCCTGACGTGGAGGAGAGGGTTCCTGCTTGACACAAGGGCAACCTTGCGCCAACCAGAGATCCCCGATTCTAACATTGTTGGCAGCGGCTGGGATTTCGGAGTTGCATTTGTAATTTGCATACAGTGAATTATTAATCACCAGATAGTGAGAGCAGACCAAGTAACGCAGCCACAGGTTTTTATTTGTTGAACTTTGTTGAGACATCTGCCATTACTGCAACCATGCCTGGCTCACTCTCTGCTGGAAGAGCACTCTCTGTGATTTCTGGAATGGATGAGGTGGATTGGGAGAGACTGGAAGGTTACACAGCGGAGCAATTGAAAGGCTACAGTGTAAAATTCAGAGTTCCCCATGCTGGATTCAGGAAGAAGAACCAGTACGCCAAGGCGTTGAGAGCCTGGAAGGAGTCACGAGACCCACGGAATGCGGGGGACATCGTTCCACCCGACAACCTTGAGGAGCCCAGCAGAGTCCGGTCGCCAGAGGAGCTGGCAGACAGGGCAGCAGACAGGGCGCATGCAATGGAGATGGCAAAGTTGGCAGGACAAATGGAAATGGAAAAGCAGAAGTTGGCCCTGGAGGCACAACAACGCCAAATGGATCATGATATAAGATTGAAGGAGTTGGAGCTGAAGGCGAAAAGTTTGGACACCGCTCCTTCTGGTGGCAGCACTCCACCGGTGCAGGTAGAGTCCAAGGTGTACATCCCCAAAGATGTAGTAAAGGAGTATTTTAGAAAGGATGACATAGGGCAGTGGTTTAGAGCCTACGAGGTGGCCATGTCTTCACACCGGGTCCCTGAGAAAGACTGGGGAGCGGGGTTGTGGGGAAGGTTCCTTGCTGAAGGGCGTGACACACTGTTAGATTTACCCTTAGATCTCCAAGCCTCATACCCCCATATGAAGGAAGCTTTAATGACCAGGTATGGGTTAACTCCTGAGCTATATAGACAGAGGTTCAGGGAGACTAAGAAGATCCCTGAGAGTACGTACGTGGAGTATGTAACCTTTTTCTGCAGAGCACTGGATGGTTGGGTGAAGGGTAGCAAAGTGAATGATTATCAAGGGCTGCTTGATTTAATTGCATGGGAGCACTTGTCCAGTCAATGTTTTCCTGAGCTACGCCAGCACCTGATTGATAGCAAGCTGTCCAACCCGAGGAAGCTTGCTGAGGAGGCGGACCGAGCACCAGGGTCCACAAGGGTCAAGTGGGAGACTCCGCCAAAGGTGGGCAGGGTCCCCAGCAGAAGAGTGGGGGGGACAGGGGTAAACAGAAAGGGTTCCAAAAAGGCCCCCAAAGTAATCCCCAAGGGAACCAGCAGAAGGGTTCTCAGCCTCCCCCACCCCCGCAGCAGAACGGGGCCCCGACAGGTAGACCTGTTCCAAAGGGGCCCTTCAATTGTTATAGGTGTGGTGACCCGGGTCACATTGCCTCTGATCCTAAGTGTCGCCTGTTTGGTAAGACCGCACCCACTGGTGCTCCACCCCGGCAAGTAGCTAGTATTAACTTTAGGGAGGAGGTAGCAGTCCAGGAGGGTGGGGGTCCCGGGCAGATGACCCTAGTCTCGCTAGGAGACAGTGA
Source organism: Triturus cristatus (assembly GCF_964204655.1). Classification (NCBI taxonomy): domain Eukaryota; kingdom Metazoa; phylum Chordata; class Amphibia; order Caudata; family Salamandridae; genus Triturus; species Triturus cristatus. The sequence continues at coordinate 723,101,790 of NC_140590.1, read as the reverse complement.
GATGGTCCCTGAAACCTACTTACCCTCTAACACTAAGAAATATGGGCAAGTAGTGACCATCAATGGAAAGAAGGTTGAGGCTCTTAGAGATACAGGAGCCAGCGTGACCTCGGTGAGGCAACACCTGGTGTCTCAAGAGCAGATTGTACCCAATGCCTACTGTAGGGTTGTCAATGCTGACAACATAGAGAGTCGTTGTCCAATGGCTCAAGTTCCCTTTGAGTGGGGGGAGGTCTCTGGTACTCTACAAGTCGCTGTGAGAACTGACATGCCTGTAGACTGTCTGCTAGGGAACGACCTGGAGAGCTCCCCTTGGGAAAAGGTGGAGAAGACCACGCATCTGAGGATGGTGGGTCTGCCCGATTGGGCGTGCGTGACCACCCGGTCCATGGCAGCCAGTAGGGGTGTTGAGAGGGTCCTGGAGCCTGAGGGAGAGGTCCAGGAACCGGCCTTAGGGAGAAGGCGCGGGAAACCGGCCCCCGAAGTTCCCACGGCCCAGGAGGAAGTAGACCCTGAGGGGATGCTCTGGAGCCTACCGGGGAACAGATTGCCGAACTGGGAGACTTGCCTGAGCTGACCCATTGGCAGCAAGAAGGAGGTCCCTCCAGGGAGGAATTCTGCAGGGAGCAGAAAGAATGACCTTCTCTCGTGGGTATGCGGCAGCAGGCTGCAGACCAGACCAATGGTGTTCAGGCCAAAACACACTACGTGTACTGGGAGAGTGACCTCCTGTATTCCGAGCCTAAGGCTGCTGAACCTGGGTCAGCCCGTGTGCTGGTGGTACCCCAGAAGTTCAGAACATTCCTACTGGGGCTGGCTCATGATGTGCCTTTAGCAGGACATTTGGGGATGGACAAGACCTATGACAGGCTTGTCACCCACTTTTACTGGCCCCAAATGCACAAGAATTCAGATTCCTACTGCAGAACCTGTCAGACTTGCCAGGCAAGTGGTAAGAGCGGAGGGAAGCACAAGGCTCCTCTGCAGCCCTTCCCCGTGGTCGGTACGCCATTCCAGCGAGTGGGTATTGATATTGTGGGGCCTCTGGACCCCAAGACAGCCCTGGGCAACAGGTTCATCCTGGTCTTGGTGGACCATGCCACCCGGTACCCTGAAGCCATCCCTCTGAGGACAGTGAAGGCCCCCGTGGTGGGACGAGCACTGATGGGAATTTTCTCCCGAGTGGGATTCCCTCTAGAGGTGGTGAGCGACAGGGGGACCAATTTCATATCCACATATATGAAATCCCTGTGGAAGGAGTGTGAGGTAACTTACAAGTTCACCACTCCTTACCACCCCCAAGGAAATGGGTTGGTTGAGAGATTCAACCGAACCCTCAAAGGCATGATCATGGGCCTGAACGGTCCAATGAGGCGTAAGTGGGACGTCCTCTTGCCATGCCTGCTCTTCGCTTACCGAGAGGTGCCACAGAAGTCTCTAGGGTTCAGCCCCTTTGAGCTTCTGTATGGTCACCCGGTAAGAGGACCTCTGAGTTTGGTAAAGGAAGGCTGGGAGCAATCTCCCAGGAAACCTCCCCAGAATGTATACAGTTACATGCTGGCCTTCCGAAACCAGACTCGGCGTTTCAGGCAACTTGCTGAGGCAAATCTGGAAGCCAGCCAGGAGGAAATGAAGCGGTGGTACGACCGGAATGCCACTCTGGTAGAGCTTCAACCTGGACAAAAGGTGTGGGTCTTAGCCCCAGTGGAGCCTTGTGCACTTCAGGATAAGTGGACAGGTCCATTTGAGGTTGTGGAGCGCAAGAGTCCTATCACCTACTTGGTGGACATGCAGTCTCCCAGGAACCCTTTGAGGGTCCTACATGTTAACCGCCTTAAGCCCCACTTAGAGAGGACCGAAGTGGGCCTGCTGCTGGCCACTGATGATGGAATGGAAGAGGAGACCGATCCTCTTCCTGACCTCTTAGTAGCCGCTGAGAAAGATGGGTCAGTGGATGGAGTTAACCTCTCACCCACCCTGACGCCCGAACAACAGGAAGATTGCCGCCACTTGCTGGGGCAGTTTCCAGATAGGTTCTCCCTGGTTCCTGGTGTCACAGATTGGTGCGTCCATGATGTGGACACAGGAGACAGCTTACCTGTGAAGCACAAGGCTTACAGGGTAACTGACAGGGTCAGAGCTTGCATCAAGGAGGAGGTCTCCAAGATGCTTGCGCTAGGGGTGGTTGAGTCCTCCAGCAGTCCTTGGTCCAGCCCCGTGGTCTTGGTCCCCAAAGCTGCTGCGCCGGGAGCCACACCTGAACTCCGGTTCTGTGTGGACTACAGAGGACTCAATTCAGTAACGAAGACTGACGCGCACCCCATCCCCAGAGCTGAGGAGCTCATTGATCGGCTGGGGGCTGCCCGGTTCCTCAGCACGTTTGATTTAACGTCTGGGTACTGGCAGATCGCCTTGACCGATGGGGCCAAAGAGAGGTCTGCATTCTCTACACCAGATGGGCACTTCCAGTTCCGAGTCATGCCATTTGGAATGAAGAATGCCCCTGCCACCTTCCAGAGGTTGGTCAACCAGGTACTGGTTGGGCTGGATGCGTTCAGTGCCGCCTACCTGGATGACATCGCAGTGTTCAGTGCCACCTGGCCCGAACACCTGCGCCACCTCTGGGAAGTGTTGATGGCTCTGCGCCGAGCAGGCCTCACGATCAAGGCAAGCAAGTGCCAGATCGGGCAGGGTTCCGTGGTGTACTTGGGACACCAAGTGGGGAGTGGCAAGGTGGCACCCTTGCAACCCAAAATTGAGACCATCCTGGCTTGGGAACCCCCCAAGACGCAGACCGCAGTGAGGGCCTTCCTGGGGCTCACTGGGTACTACAGGAGGTTTGTCAAGGGCTATGGAACGATTGTTGCCCCCTTGACAGAGCTGACTTCCAAGAAGCAGCCCAGGAACGTGATCTGGACTGACACCTGTCAGAAAGCTTTCAACACCCTGAAGACTGCCATGTGCACGACGTCCGTGCTCTTGGCCCCTGACTTCTCCAAGGAATTCCTAGTGCAGACAGACGCTTCAGAGCATGGTGTAGGGGCTGTTCTCTCACAGATGACTGAGGAGGGCTGGGACCAACCCGTAGCCTTCATCAGTAGGAGGTTACTTCCACGGGAAAGTAGGTGGAGTGCAATTGAGCGAGAAGCATTTGCTGTGGTCTGGGCGCTGAAGAAGCTAAGACCCTACCTGTTTGGGTCTCACTTCCGGGTTCAGACGGACCACAGGCCCCTCAGATGGTTGATGCAAATGAGGGGTGAGAACCCGAAGCTGTTGAGGTGGTCCATCTCCCTACAGGGTATGGACTTTACGGTGGAACACCGTCCTGGTACAGATCACGCCAACGCTGACGGTCTGTCCAGGTATTTCCGCCTCAGTGACGAGGAACCCCCTGGGCAAGGGTAGTTCTCCCCACATTTCAGCTGGAGGGAACACGTGTTAGACCTGGCACCTTGGCGTGAGTTTCCCTTCCACTTTTTGATGGTGTGCCTCGATTGTTTTGCTGGTGTTGTCCGCTCAGGGCACTGCGCCATGGCTAATCCGTGCCGCAGTGCAAGTGCTCCCTAGGTAAAGTGTACCTGTAATTGATGTTCATGATTGGTTTATTGGATTCACTGTCAGTCCCCAGTAAAGTGCACCAGGGGTGCCAGGGCTTGTGAATGCCAATGCTGCTGGTGGGCTTGCGTTACAACAAACAAATGATGGACGGAATGCTGACAATGCAGACATTCTCCCCCAGTCAAGAGATCTGGGTTAAATCCATCGTTCTTTTGCCCACTACACCACCCCAGTTCAGACATGGCCATATGCAAATCAGTCTTGACCCTGTGCCTCATGGGAACAGTCCAGCCCGAACTGCCAAGCCATGTCTTCCCTGGACCGGAATCAAGCATCCTAGGACCGGTTTCTGGCTATCAGCCGTCATCAGCCAGGATAGCTTGACTCCAGTGGCGTAGTGAGCACGGGACCCACGTCTGGGCATACCCATCCCACTTAGGGCGAAAAGCGTTACAACAAACAAATGATGGACGGAATGCTGACAATGCAGACATTCTCCCCCAGTCAAGAGATCTGGGTTAAATCCATCGTTCTTTTGCCCACTACACCACCCCAGTTCAGACATGGCCATATGCAAATCAGTCTTGACCCTGTGCCTCATGGGAACAGTCCAGCCCGAACTGCCAAGCCATGTCTTCCCTGGACCGGAATCAAGCATCCTAGGACCGGTTTCTGGCTATCAGCCGTCATCAGCCAGGATAGCTTGACTCCAGTGGCGTAGTGAGCACGGGACCCACGTCTGGGCATACCCATCCCACTTAGGGCGAAAAGCGTTACAACAAACAAATGATGGACGGAATGCTGACAATGCAGACATTCTCCCCCAGTCAAGAGATCTGGGTTAAATCCATCGTTCTTTTGCCCACTACACCACCCCAGTTCAGACATGGCCATATGCAAATCAGTCTTGACCCTGTGCCTCATGGGAACAGTCCAGCCCGAACTGCCAAGCCATGTCTTCCCTGGACCGGAATCAAGCATCCTAGGACCGGTTTCTGGCTATCAGCCGTCATCAGCCAGGATAGCTTGACTCCAGTGGCGTAGTGAGCACGGGTGGGCTTGCAGCGCTGGTTGCGCCACCCACAGAAAGCGGCCGTGTAAAATGTGTCTAGGGTCTGCCACCGCAGACCCTGTGCGCGGTCTGGGACCGTCGCGCTGACTGCGCAAGTGCCCCCACTTGCCAGTCCCTAAACCTTCCCTTACCTACATATTAGCCACCCCTCTGGTAGGCCCAAGGGCAGGGTGCATTGTAGGCATAAGGTAGGACATGCCCTGATGTGTGTGGCATGTCTTAGTAGTGAATTACAGCCATTTTCGTTTTTCACTATTGAAGGCTACCTGCTCTCCATAGGCCAGAATGGGCTGCTGGAGTCACTACACGCTGTGACCCCAGTGGACTCAGAGAGCATGGTAGAATGTCAAGTTTAGTATGCCTGAACTCAGAATAATAATAAAATACTTCTTGTAGTCACGTTTATTTTAATATCCTGGGTTTGTAAATACTACTTTTAGAAAGTTAGTATTTACTGACCTGACCATTTCAGTCCGCCTCTGCTGTGTGTGTGTGTTCTGCCTAGCAACAGTAAGGAGCAGGGTTGGGGAATCCCCAGAGACAGGTTGGCTGCCAGGTGGTGGGTAGGGAGATGACCCCAGGATGGGTGGGAGGAGTACACCTTGACTCTTGAATAGACCTGTGCTCTGCCACCACAAAGCTTGCGCCGCCCCCTGTGGGGCGGCTGATGTCTCTGCCCTGCTGCTGAAAGGAAAGAGCAGAGTCACCATAACAAAGTGCTCCAGAACTGGACTGAGCCAGGCCCAGGCCCCCTGGCGCTAAAGAACAAAAGAATCATGGTATAAAAGTAGGAGCCTGGCTCCTAAGAAATCTGAATCCTGTTTTACCACAAAGAACTTCTGCCCGACTAGAAGGAGAAGGAGACGCTGGAGGAGCTGGCCTGCTGCTTGCCTTGCTGAGAAAGGAGAGGAAGAGACTACTGAAAAGACTTTGCTGCTTTGTGCTTTAAACATTCTCCAAGGGCTTGATCTGAGCTTGCCCCCTGAACTGAACCCCAGGACCAGTGGGTTCTCTGTGCTTTTGCTCGTCCTCCGATTCGAGCCGTGTGTGCATCCCGCTGGAAAGAGACTGCGCCCCTCAATGCCCCTCCTAGGGTCGTGACACTCAGGAGCTCGCCTGCCGCAACCCCGTGAGAGCCCCGCTCCGTCCGGAGCCGCTCTCTGTCCCCGGGCTAGGCCGCCTGCACCCCTGTCACCGCCTGCCACTGGAGCGCGCTGAACGCGCTATCACCCCTCCCGCCGGAAACCGTCCGACGACTGTGATCTACGCCGGGTCATCCAGCTGCACTGACCGTGACCTGTGACCCCGCTTCGCTATCCCCGGACATCTCGGGCCGCGCCGCCCCCGCTGTGGAGACCCCCCCTGCACCGCCGTGCTGAGGGTCGCTGGCCGCGCCTGCCTACCTGCCCACACCCGCTGATCGAGGACCCAAGACCACTTCCCAAGCTGAGAGTCGCACCGACCTGTGCCGACTCCCCACATCACTGAAGAGGTTCCAGTATCGGGCTCGGGGCCCGCAACGCCTTATTTCCCCTTTCACAGGAGTCGATCTCTGTAAGTACTGGAACCACAAGTGACATTTGCAAGAGACTGCAAAGTATCTATTTGAAGCTACGAACAAAGAACACTTGCCTGCTTTACAACCTGGTGGCATAGCGAAAACGTTATTGGTCTTGTGATAAGTCTGCTGAGATATATATACCTATTTTTACATAAAGAAGCGTATTTTTCCACATATCCAAGTCTGGTGTCCGTTTCTGGGGGGATTGATGTATTTACTGTGTGTATGATTGTAAGTGCTTAACCAACAACGCCTGAGGAATCGCCTTGGCTGCTCACGCCACGCACCTAGAGGGTGAGCAAGGGTCATTCAAAAGGGGTTATCCTGCGCCCTGACGTGGAGGAGAGGGTTCCTGCTTGACACAAGGGCAACCTTGCGCCAACCAGAGATCCCCGATTCTAACAATTATGTGCAGATGAAATTCTCCACATATTGAGAATGACTTTATTCCCAGATAGTAGTGGGCATATCCTCATCCCCCTCCACTTACTTGTTCTAATACTTCTTTCCGGTTTAAAGATAAGTTGTTTTTATCATGTTATCCCATATCTCCAGTCATGAGATTTTACAGTTTTGCTTCTGTGTGATATATTCCACTAGGTGCAGGGTGGAATTTCAGAATTCCTTTTCAAGCTGTTAATTCTGCAGTATCTCATGGATGTTGAAGGAAGAATGTGGAAGCGTAACCCCTACCACCTGTATGTGGTTGAGATCCTTGAGCCTGCTGATGTCACATCCAAGAAACAGCAAAGAGCGGTATGTGTACAGAGAACATATTAAGCAAGCACTGATTAGCTCCATCTAATCGGAGGGAGGTATTGTTGTTATGCTGTTTGTATTCTGTTTTTTAATAAAGAAATATTTTGCAATGAAGCTGGAATTCAAATACAACAGGGGTCTAGTTATAGTGCTGGATGCAAAATAAACGTTACTATTTTCTTTTTTTCTCTGAAGGTTTCTCATGGACTGCAGTACCGTTTCCTTGATGTGTTCCCAAAAATAACCTGCAGAGCTCCCAAAGAAGTGCTACAAATGGAGATGCAGGCACACCCTGTCCAGAATAGTGGAGATCCTGGAATGGACCCTGAGGAATTCTGTAGTGAAGCCTTTCAGAGACCTTATCAGTACCTTCTTCATTTCCAACAGGGACAGAACTTGGATATGTTTCAATACAAACCTGGCTCGGTTCAGGGCACCACCGTGCAGTGTTTGCAGCTGTTATTAATTTATTGTGGTATACTTGATCCAACATGGTCAGAGCTCAGAAATTTTGCCTGGTTCTTGAACCTTCAGCTTAAAGATTGTGAATCCTCTCTGTTCTGCAATCCAGATTTTGTTGGAGATACCTTACAAGGATTCAAAAACTTTGTAGTTAACTTTATGATTTTGATGGCCAAGGATTTTGCCACACCATCCTTAAATATTTCAGATCAGAGTTCTGAAAGGCAAGCATTCAATTTAGATGAAGTTACAGAGGAGGATCTGGCACCATTTCTGATGCGCAAGAGATGGGAGTCTGAGCCTCATCCATATATTTTCTTCAATGAAGACCATGTGTCCATGACCTTTCTTGGCTTTCATCTGCAGCTAAACAATGATGGAGGTGTTGATGCCATAAATCCAGCCAATGGAAAGATCATCAAAAAAAATGTCATGACAACACAGCTGTATCAAGGTCTTCAGCTTCAGAAAGTCCCATTTAATGTTGATTTTGATTCACTGCGCAGAGATGAAAAGATTGAAAGACTTTGCATGGTTCTTGGAATCGAGTGGCCACTGGACCCTGATGAGACCTATGAGTTGACAACAGACAATGTCCTCAAAATTTTAGCCATTCATATGAGGTTTAGATGTGATATTCCTGTTATTATCATGGGTGAAACTGGCTGTGGAAAAACAAGATTGATAAAGTACTTTTGTGAATTGCAAAAGAGTGGTGTCATCGCAGAGAATATGAAGCTTTTGAAAGTCCATGGTGGAACAACAGCTGATTTGATTTATAAAAAAATTAAAGAGGCAGAAGCCATTGCTGTTAAAAATAAAATGGACTTTGGTTTGGACACTGTGCTTTTCTTTGATGAGGCCAACACAACAGAAGCCATAAGCAGTATTAAGGAAGCCCTTTGTGACAAAACGGTTGAAGGAAAATCCTTGGCTGAAAATACAGGTTTGCATATCATTGCAGCATGCAACCCTTATAGGAAGCACACCCCAGCGATGATTGAGCGACTAGAGTCTGCAGGCTTGGGATACAGAGTCAAAGCAGATGAAACCAAAGAAAAGCTTGGTTCCATTCCTTTAAGGCAATTGGTATACCGTGTTCACTGCTTACCTCCCAGCATGATTCCTCTAGTATGGGATTTTGGCCAACTTAACAATGACACAGAAAGAAAATACATTCAGCAAATTGTTCAGCGACTAGTGAATTCCATTAAACTGGCAACACATGAGGTCAATCTTTTGACCAATGTTTTGTCTGTGTCGCAAGCGTACATGAGACGAAGAAATGATGAGTGCAGCTTTGTCAGCCTTCGAGATGTTGAGCGTTGTGTAGATGTCTTCAAATGGTTTTTTAACCACAGTGAACTACTGTTAAATAACCTACGTATGTATCTTGAGAAGAAGAATGATGTCAAATATAGCATACCTATGGATAAAGTTTCGTGGTGCCTTGTCCTTGCTCTTGGTATTTGCTATCATGCATCTTTGGAACATAAAACTGGATACCGAAAGGTTATATGTAAATATCTTCCTGAGAAATATACAGAAGAAAAATCAATTCTTCAAGAAATAACATTGATGCAGGACCTTTTCCTCAGTGGTGCACGACTAAGGGAGACTATTGCACGAAACCTTGCCTTAAAGGAGAATGTATTCATGATGGTCATCTGCATTGAGCTTAAAATTCCTCTCTTTCTGGTTGGGAAGCCTGGAAGCTCCAAATCTCTTGCTAAAACAATTGTGGCTGATGCCATGCAAGGCCAAACAGCTCATGAAGACCTCTATAGGCAACTGAAGCAGATCCATCTTGTCTCATTTCAATGCAGTCCTCATTCCACACCTGAAGGAATCATTGGCACCTTCAAGCAATGTGCCCGGTTCCAGAAAGGGAAGAATTTGGAAGAATATGTTTCTGTTGTTGTATTGGATGAAATAGGACTGGCAGAAGACTCTCCTAAAATGCCACTGAAAACACTGCATCCACTTTTGGAAGATGGATGCATTGATAATGATCCTCAACCACACAAAAAAGTTGGTTTCATTGGTATCTCAAACTGGGCCTTGGATCCTGCCAAGATGAACCGTGGTATTTTTGTATCCCGTGGTGACCCAGATAGGAAAGAATTAATTGCAAGTGCACGTGGAATATGTTCTTCAAATGATTTAATTCAAAAGCTTATCAAACAATACTTTTCCTTGTTTGCTGATGCATACAGCAAAATCAGCATAACCCAAAGAGAAAATGGCAAGGAATTCTTTGGGCTGCGTGATTTCTACAGCCTCATAAAAATGGTGTTTACAACTACTAAGCGGTCTAAAAAAGAACCTACTATCCATGAGATAGTGCAGGCGGTCCTTCGAAATTTCAGTGGGAAAGATGATATAGATGCTTTATGCTTTTTTAAGTCCATCTTGAAAGGTGAAAATTACTCTAATGAAGTTAATACAATTGAACTGATCAAGCAGAACATCTATAGTGATGATGGGGACTGTCGGTACTTGCTTGTTCTGACAAAAAACTATGCTGCTCTCCAGGTAATACAGCAAGAGTGTTTTACAGGTGACCAACAACCAGAGATAATTTTTGGTTCTAGCTTCCCCAAAGATCAAGAATACACCCAGATCTGTAGGAACATCAATCGTGTGAAAATCTGCATGGAAACAGGACAGATGGTCATTCTTTTGAACTTGCAGAACCTCTATGAAAGCCTCTATGATGCCCTCAACCAATACTACGTTTATTTTGCAGCTCAAAAATATGTAGACTTAGGACTGGGCACTCATCGTGTCAAATGTAGAGTGCACCCCCATTTCCGGTTGATAGTCATTGAAGAAAAAGAAATTGTATATGAACAGTTTCCAATCCCATTGATAAACAGACTTGAAAAACACTACCTTGATATCAACACAGTCCTGAACAAGAGGCACAGAACTATTGTCCAGGTTTTAGAAAAGTGGGTGAAAGACTTTACAAACATTAAGACTGACCACCTTCGTGACAGCCGGCAGAAATACAGCTCTTCTGATGTCTTTGTTGGTTACCACTCAGATACTTGTGCTTCCGTTGTTCTGCAGGTGACAGAGAAGCTAAAGAAGCAACGGTCAGAGGATGATGATGAGTATTTGACAGAGGTAATCAAAAAAGCTAAGACTGTTTTACTAAATTGTGCTACACCTGATTCAGTGATTCGATTGAGTGGCTCCAATTTGGGTAGCTTTGAGGCAAGAAACCTGGCCCATGAGTACTTCAAAAATCAGAAGCACAATTCCCTTGGTGATTTCCTTTCTTCTCAATTCAGTATGGCGTCTGATAGCTGCACCAAGTTCACTGAGGTAAGTGACACTTCTTTAAGGTACCTCAAAAATATTGATCTTTGAATATATTGGTTTGCTTTGTAATGTCCAGCCAACTAATGGGAGGATTTACATTTACCTTCTATGATCAAGATTACAACTTTTTCTCGTCTTCTGACGCCAGCCGACACTAAGAATTTAAAAAGCGAGGTGCAGGGCAGATTTCGATGCATTGCAGTTCTCTCTCTGCAGCAGTTTGATACGGAGTACTCCTTCCTTAAAGAAATACGGTTAGTTTCCATTTTCATCTTCTCACAACCTTTTAGGAATCTCCAGCAACTGTGCTCTGTGTATTAAACATATAGTCTTCTAATTGGCCTTTTAGTTGACTTGCAATATATTTTACTCTATAAATAAATGTGGCAAGAGATCAAATGTGGAATGGGTAGGCCATATGTAATTTCCACATAACTACTATTTAGAATCTGCCCAATTGGTGCTGGGATCAATTAAGTACTTTTAGATGTAATTTAAATATTGAATAGCTGTGAATGGCTTCTCACATGCCCAGTGTGATTAAGGTTACAAATGTTAGATGCACTTAAGGAGCTTTTGATTCTAAACCAAAGAAGAGTATTTTTTATGCATGGTCAGTATAAAGCTTGAATGGTAATTTTTTGTGTTTGTTTCTAATCGAAATGCAGATAGGAAATTAAAGATGTCTCTCTGGATTGTCAAGCCTGCTAATCAAAGAAGTCCTTATCCCCCTTTCCTTTGTTTTTCTTTTTACTTTAGGTCGTTCTTTGAATTATCTTCTGGCAGCAAGTTACTCATTATTCAGACTGACTTTGAACATGGTTCTCAAAGCGCTCATCTCATTGCATCAGCAAAGTAAGTGCCACAGGAGTTGTGTACGTTGAGAACTAGTATTGTTTACATCATTATTACTCTAAGGGGACAGGTTTAATCTATGCTCAGCTTAAACCTGCATTATCTGAAAGAAACACGTTCGTTAGATTCCTTACCTTAGAATATCCCCAGGTGTCAGGCTGGATCCGGAAAGATTTTTCGTCAGCAGTACCCTTGCGCGTCGATAGGCGTCATCTGCGACTCCGCGTCCGTCCTCGTGATCGCCGCGATGACGTCGTCGGAGTACTTCTGTCGCTGACATCTGTTCTTCTTTTTTCCGCGCCAGTAAGCGCAGATCCAGGAAGAGCATACCCTTAGTCACTTTTTGACTAACTTTTTGGACTTTTTTGGTCTATTTCATCGAGTCGACCAAGACTCCTGGTGCCGGTAGGGATGCCCGGGTTCAAGCCGTGTGACGCCTGTCACCGACTATTGTCGGTTACCGACCCCCCCGTCAATGTCTCTACTACCTTGGGGCCGACCATGATGACAAGTCGTGCCCCGACTGCCGGGCCTTGACCCCGAAAGCTAGATGGGAGCGGTCCCGCAAGCTCCTCGAGATCCGGCAGTCTGCTCCGCGTCGCTCGAGGTCCCGGTCGAGGAGGAGGTCGAGGGACCGCTCGTCCGGTTCGAAGTCCTCGCATTCAGGTAAGTCGAGGCACAGTAAGAAGAAGTCGAAGAAGCGACGCCGCTCTTCTGAGTCCTCTCGCCGGTCGCGTGACTCGGCTGAGGGTTCGGGTGGCACCACCCGCGCGGCTCTGTCGGAGCTGCAGGAGTCGCGTCCAGCCCCATACCCTCCGGTCCCTGGGCCTAATGAGACTCCGGGCGAGATTCAGGACTTCCTCGTGGCCATGAGGAGTCTCGCTCCGCCAGCGCACCTTCGGGCCCCGCAGGTCTGACTGGGAGGCCTAGCGAGCTGGCGGCTTCGGCCCCGGTGCCGTCGTCGACTTCGGTCCTGATGCCGCAGGCCCCCGTGGGATCCAGGCCTGGATCCTGGTCGACGCCGGTTGACCTTACGACCCCTCCGCCGGCGCCGACCCCTATGGTGCCTCAGACGACGCCGTCCCCAGTTTCAGCCCCGGTTCAGGTCCGGGGTTGGAACGGCGCCGATGGATGAGCATTTCATCTACCACCCGGCTCCGTCCTTTCTACCTGTATACCAGGAGACGGATGAAGGGGAGGACTGGGAGAGGTCTGAGAACCCTCTGGCACAGCAGTGCCAGTAAAGTCAGGACTGGGCAGACGAGCTGGGGGATGCCCGTGGTCTCAACACTTCGCCTGACACTGGCTTCATCTCTCCTCCTTCCGTGGCTACGGAGGAGGGTGCAACATATTCTGTGGTGCTGCGCAGGGCTGCCGAGGCCCTTCACCTGGAGCTCCCTGCAGCGGCCGTGAGGGCTAACCTCCTCACTGAGGTGCTTCAACCGCCAGTAAGCTCTTCGGAGCCTCTACTGCAGTTCAATGAGGCCCTCACTGATGTTCTGATGGGCACTTGGTCCAAACCCTCCACAGTCACTCCTGTGGACCGGAACGTGGCCCAGCGCCACTGCCCTGCTCCGGGCGACCCCAGTTTTCTGTCGGTACACCCCACCCCTGAGAGTCTGGTTATCCAGGCCTCTACGTCTCAAACCGCCTTCCCGTCTGCTCCTCCGGATCCGAAACCAAAAGGTTGGAGCAGTTTGGGAAGAAACTGTTTTCCTCCCTCAGTTTGGGGTTGCGGTCCATTAATACCGCGTGCCTTTTGGACCGTTATACCCACTCCTTGTGGGATACGGTGGCGGACGTGCTGCCCCAGTGTCCGGAGGAGGCCAGGACATGGCTCGCCCAGGCTCTTTCTGAGGGGCGGGATGCAGCACGGTACTCCATTCGATGTGGACTTGACACCACGGACTCGCTGGGTAGAGCGATTGCGACGACTGACGATTCGTCGTCACGCCTGGCTGAGGTCCACGAATTTTTCAGGGAATGTCCAGAGCACCCTCATGGACATGCCCTTCGATGGCCGTCGCCTTTTTGGCGAGAAAGCGGATAGTGCGCTGGAGCGCTTTAAGGACTCCAGGGCTACGGCCAAGTCCTTGGGCCACTCGGCCTGCGCCCCCAAACTTCCGCTATTCGCCCCTTTCGTGGCCAAGGAAGGGGCGCCCCCGCATGTCTGCCCAGCCACACGCCACAGAACCAGCCTCAAAGCGGTCGCGGACGTGGATTCCGCTGTGGCGGCGCAGGGGGACTGAGAGCCGGTCAGTCCACATCTGCTCCCGCAGCATCTGCCTCAAAGCCTTCCTAGTCTGACCTTTCAGGCCAATTCCACACCAGTGGGAGGCAGTGTTCGCCATCACCTGCTCCACTGGCGTACCATCACGTCGGACAGGTGGGTGCTGCAAATCGTCCGAAGGGGCTACTCCCTCCCCTTCGAGGCGACCCCTCCAGCCATGTCACCGCAGTACCACCGCATGTCGGGGGATCACTTGCAACTTCTGCAATAGGAAGTTATGGCCCTCTTGGCCAAGGGGGCCATCGAGCGCGTAGGACGGGGTTGTTACTCCCACTACTTTCTGGTTCCCAAGAAGAGCAAAGGGGGCCTACGCCCTATCTTGGACCTCAGGAGCGTCAGTGCCTTCCTCCGAAAGGAGAAGTTCACGATGCTCTGTTAGACTTGGGTGTCTCTAGTTGGCACAGATGTGCACTTGTGACAAACAGGGACCCTCTCCTCTAGTCAGGGTAGGGGGGTAGACTCCTAAAATAACCCCTGCTCACCCCCTTGATAGCTTGGCACGAGCAGACAGGCTTATCTCAGAGGCAGTGTGTAAAGCATTTGTGAACACATACAGTAATCAAGTGACAACACTGCAAATGGACACCACACAGGTTTTATACAAAAAATAAGTATTCTTTACATAGATTTCCCACAAGACCATTAAATGACAAAAATACACAATACTGTTAATTTAGATGGTAGAATTTTGCTTAGTTCTCTTAAGTTCTTAAATGCGACACTTTAAGTCAATGTACCTTTTAGATGCGACACGCAGGGCAACGAAAGTGTTGCAACGATGTTGATGCGTTGAAGATTTTGGTGCACAGAAATAAAGACGTGAAGATCTTCCAGATGTGGTACGCTTCTCTGATGTTGCAAGAAGACTCGACTCAATGCTTCAGCTGCAGCGGCGACAAACTTTACGCGATGCAACGACAGAGGCCTTGGCAGCGACACTCTTCTCCGACGTTTGCAAGACGCTTCCGCTCGATGCGATGTTGAAGCGGCGACACCCCTTTACGCGATGCGACGGCAGCAGCTCCGACGGCGGCACGCTTCTCCGTGGATGCGAGGCGCTTTTCTTGATGCGGTGCAATGCGACAATTGCGATGGCTGCAATGATGACACGCTTCTTCCTCGATGCGAGACTCTTCTCTTGATGCGGTGCAATGCGTCAGCTACGATGGCTGCAATGGCGACACGCTTCTTCGGTGTTGCGAGACACTTCCTGGATGATAGGAGATGCTTCCGCTCGATGCGATGCTGCAGCGGCAACACCCTATACGAGATGCGACGACAACAGCTCCGACGGCGGCACACTTCTCCTTCTTGAGTCGCGCTTCCAGCTCTTTGCGACACGCAGTCCCTCATAAGGCCCAACAATAGAAGCAGGCACTTCCAAGGAACTCTGGGGGCTGGGGGGTGAAGTCTGTTATTCCTGAGACTTCAGCAGGAGGCAAGCTCTTTTCCAAGCCCTTGGAGATCCTTCACAAGTTGAGCAAAAGTACACACAAAGTTCCTTTCTCCTCTCTTTGGCAGTAAGGCAACCAATGCAGGCCAATCCCCCAGGTTCAGGGATAGTTTCCTCCTCAGCTTCTTCTGGTTCCTCCCTCAGCAGAGGTTCTTCTTGTTTTCCCAAAGTGATCTAAATTCTTGGGATCAGGGTCCCAATACTTCTACCCCAAAATCCTTTGTCCTCTGAGGGCAGAGGGGCCTTTGCCCAGTCCTAACCAGTTCCTGAGCACTCTGTTTACCAGACTTCTCCTTTCCTTTCACAGTGCAGGGCAGAAACATTAGACGCCCCACAGGAGGTTGAGCCAGCATTGTGAAAGGTAAGCACAGCCCTGGAGCACTTTGTTGACAGGATTCCTTCTCTTCATTCACTGTGCAGGGCAGAGACATCAACCGCTCCCCAGGAGGAGGAGCCAGCATTGTGGAGGGAAGGCACAACCCTATTTAGGTCCCAGGTGCAACTCCTCCCACCCATCTAGATGCAGCTCTCTCTATTCACCACTGGGGCACCTAGACCTGTCTCCTGGAATTCCCCAGGCCTGTCACTCACAGAAACCAGACAAAGGAATACACAGCCTAGCAGAGGCAGGTTTGAATGGTTAGACAAGAAAATGCCTACTTTCTAAAAGTGGCATTTTCAAACACAGAATGTTAAAACCAACTTCACTAAAAGATGTATTTTATCATCCTGAGTTCAGGCATACTAAATTCGAATTTCTACCATGTTCTCTGAGTTAGTTAGGATTATAAAATGTAATAACGAAACTGCCCATTCTGGCCTATGGAGAACAGGTAGCCTTGCAATAGTGAAAAACGAAAATGGCTGTAATACACTATTAGAACATGCCACACACACCAGGGCATGTCCTACCTTATACTTACAATGCACCCTGCCCTTGTGCCTACCATAGGGGTGTCTGATATGAACGAAAGGGAAGGTTTAGGGACTGGCAAGTGGATGCACTTGCCCAGTCAGCATGACAGTACCAGACTGCACGCAGGCTCTACAATGGCAGACCTTAGGCACATGTTTACAGGCTGCTTCTGTGGGTGTCACAACCAGTGCTGCAAGCCCACCAGCAGTATTTGAATTGCAAGCCCTGGGCACTCCTGGTGCACTGTACTAGGGTCTGACAGTTAAACCAAACCAACCAATCATGGAATCACAAATCATACATGAATTTACAATAGGGAGCACTTGCACTGTGGCACTGGACAGCAGTGGCACAGTGCCCTGAGAAACTAACACCAGCAAAAATACATGAGGCAACAGCGAAAAATGGAAGGGAGACCCACGCCAATGTGCCAGGTCTAACATGCTCACTTTAGCTCAGGTTCTGGCTGCCCTAGACCCTGGAGACTGGATGGTAGCGTTGGACTTGCAGGATGCATATTTTCACATCCCCGTCCTGCCGGCCCACCAGCGTTACCTGCGTTTCACGGTAGGCCATGAGCACTTTCAGTTTACCGTGCTCCCCTTTGGCCTCACCAGTACCCCTTGGGTGTTCACAAAAGTGATGGCGGAGGTCGCAGCTCATATGCGCAGATTAGGGGTTCCAGTCTTCCCCTATCTCGACGACTGGTTGTTGAAGGCGTGCTCGCCCCAGGCGGTCGTCTCCCACCTCCAGACTACGGCCGACCTCCTGCATTTGCTGGGGTTCTCCATCAACGTGCCGAAGTCACATCTGAGTCCCTCCCAGAAGCTCCTTTTCATCGGAGCGGTTCTGGACTCGGCGCAGTTTCAGGTCTATCCTCCTGAACAGCGGGTTCGGGAGATTCATGCTCTGATTCCGATCTTTCAGCCTTTATCCCGGGTTTCGGTCAGGATGGTCCTACGGCTGCTGGGTCTGATGACCTCCTGCATCCTGCTGGTAAATCGCGGATGCAGACTCTGCAGTGGGACCTGAAGTTGCAGTGGGCTCAACATCAAGACAACCTGTCCGACCACGTCCTGATCTCGGAGGGCACTGCAAGACAGTTGCAGTGGTGGCTCACGGGACCGCGATTGGGTCAGTGACAGATCCCTCTCCCTACCCCAACCGGAGCAAGTGGTGGTGATGGATGCGTCCCTCCTGGGATAGGGGGCCACAAGTGAGAGGCGGAGATCAGAGGCCTCTGGTCTCCGGCGGAGTCCCGGCTCCATGTCAACTTTTTGGCGCTGCAGGCGATCCGGCTTGCACTGTAGGCATTCCTTCCCTCTGTCCAGGTAAGTGTAGTGCAGGTGTTAACGGACAACACCACCACCATGTGGTATTGCAACAAACAGGGCGGGGTGGGGTCGTGGACCCTTTGTCAGGAGGCTCTGCGCCTCTGGACATGGCTGGAACATCAGGGCATCACCCTCCTGGTGGTTCAACACCTGGTGGGCTCTCTGAACGCCAGGGCGGACGAAATCAGCCGCCGGTGCAAGATGGATCACGAATGGCGTCTGAACTCGGACGTGGCGCAAGGCCTCTTTCGGCAATGGGGAGAGCCTTGGTTAGATCTATTCTCCACCGAAGAGAACGCGCAATGTCATCAGTTCTGCGCGTTGGAATTTCCAAGGCGGCGCTCGCTCAGAGACGATTTTCGTCGCGAGTGGAGTTGCGGTCTGTTATACGCTTTTCCGCCTATACCACTTCTGCCCAGATTGCCGAAGAAGATCAGGCGCGACCGGGCCCAAGTCATCCTTGTGGCTCTGGATTGGGCACGAAGTTACTGGTATCCCGAGCTACTCAGTCTGTCAATCGATCTGCCTCTTCAGGAGGACCTTCTGTCGCAGCAGCAGGGGACGGTTCTCCACCCAAACCTGTCTAGCCTCCACCTCCATGCGTGGAGATTGAGCGGCGGCTGTTGATGCCATTTGACTTGCCTCCTGAAGTCTGTGATATCATTCTGGCAGCCAGGCGTCCCTCCACTAAAACGGTATACGCCTGCAGGTGGAACAAATTTGTGGCATGATGCACAGCAAAGACTGTGGATCCCCTTTCCACCCTTCTTTCTGAGGTTCTCCTCTTTCCCTGGCCCAGCAGGGCTCTGCTCTGGGCACCATCAAAGGATATCTTTCAGCTGTTTCTGCCTTCTTGCGGCTTCCTGATCAGCCTTCTCTTTTCAAGTCCCCTGTTGTTGCTAGATTCTTAAAAGGCATTACTCACATTTGCTCCTGTCCCTTTCGTAATGCCTCAGTGGGACCTGAATCTGGTGTTAACCTATATGATGTGCACTCCTTTTGAGCCACTCCATAACTGTCCTCTTTGTCTTCTGACTCTCAAGACTGCTTTCCTGGTTGCCATCACCTCTCCAGGCTCTTTCTTCTAAACATCCTTTCCTCTCTGTCCATCCGGATAAGGTTGTTCTAAGGACTCGTCCTTCCTTTCTTCCTAAGGTGGTTACTGCCTTTCACATCTCCCAGTCTGTTACATTGCCCACTTTCTTTCCGCCTCCACATCCCTCGAAAGAGAGGCTCCACCGTCTGGACCCAAAACGTGCACTCTCCTATCTGGACCGCACAAAACAGTTCCGGGTGGACGACCAACTCTTCGTTGGCTACTTGGGCCGGGCAGTGCACAAGCGGACCATCTCTCAGTGGGTCATTTTGTGCATTAAGACCTGTTATTCATTGGCTAAGAAGGATTCTCCTGTGGGGCTGAGGGCCCATTCCACTCGGGCCACAGCAGCTACTATTGCCTTGGGACTGGGAGTCCCTCTGCTGGACATTTGTCAGGCAGCAACGTGGGCCTCGCTGCACACGTTTGCCAAACATTACTGCCTGGACAGCCAAGTCCGGAGAGACGGCTTCTTTGGCCGTTCTGTTCTCCAGGACTTCCTGGTGTGATCTTGGTTCGCAGACCCACCACCGGGTTTGGTATTGCTGGGGTATCTATTCTAAGGTAAGGAATCTAACTAACATGTTTCTTTCAGATGAACAAGTCACTTACCTTCGGTAACGATATATCTGTAAGAAACATTAGTTAGTTAGATTCCTTACCGCCCCACCCATCCTCCCCGTTCTGCGAACTGATATCTAGGGCTAAGGTAATTTCTTTCAGGGCCCTAGATTTTGGCACCAGTGTCGGTTTCTTGCATGGCTCTACGTTCCTGGCGCGGAAAGCTATGTACAGAACTGATGTCAGCGCGCGAGGGCGGTGTCGAAGTACTCCGACGTCATCCCGGCGATCACGATAACGGACCCGGAGTCGCAGACTACACCTACCGACGCGCAAGGGTACTGCTGACGAAAAATCTTTCCGGATCCAGCCTGCCGCCTGGGGATATTCTAAGGTAAGGAATCTAACTAACTAATATTTCTTACAGATATATCGTTACCGAAGGTAAGTAACTTGTTCTTTTGGAAGCATGGAGAATTGTATTTGTGTACTGTTCTAGTTGTGGAATCCGAAACTCATATCAGTAGTCACAATCCCACCAAACAAATTTTCATTTATCGGTGCTTTATCATTGTTATTACCTTAGATCTACATCATAAAGGTTGGAATTTATATTTAATTCTCCCACCTGGATCATTATATTTTAGAATGCCTAACCGAGGTTCAAGAGGATCTAGAAACAACTTTTCTAGAAAAGTATTGTGACCTAATAAGGGAAACAATCCCTACAGTGTGTTACACATATTCCTTTATTATTGTGCTTTATCTGAAAGTACTGTGACTGGGTTGGTCTATAATTAATTGTTCGAGGTATATGAGCTGCAGATTGTACACTATGCATAGATCGCCATCTGGTGTTGGGCTCGGATGTCTGCATGTTGTTTTTGTCTTAGAAGAAGTGTTGCAGACACAAGACCGGTGACTCCTCCTTCAGTGGACAATTCGCATGGGCATTGGCTCCATCATTAGATTGTTTTGTTTTTTTCCGCCATCGGGTTTGGATGTGACTTGCTGCGCTCCGGGTCGGTGTCGTTATTGAACCACCTTTCGACGCGCAAACGCACTTAACCGGCGGTATTGTCTCGATCGCCTACCTCCAACGCGCACTCTCGACAACTTTCGAATAACTTCGACGCCTGCGAGCTTCGACGTGGACCACTGGGCATACCTGCGCCGGTAGAGACGGATGACGATGGAACGGACTCCCTTCAAGAAAGGTGCTCAGTGTGGTGCTAAGTTTCCACACTCGGACCGCCAGCCTGTTTGCAATCTGTGCCTCTCTCCAGCATATCGAGAAGACGATTGTGAGTCTTGTCTCTCCTTCAAGCCCAAGAAGACCATCCGGGATCGTCTAGCTCGACGCCACAAGATGTCCAGAGGCACAGGTTCCATTCCGGACATTTTCCATCCAGGTGCCGATAGCCTTCCAGAGCCAGAACAGGAAGAACAGGTCCCAGACTCCGAAGCAGACGTCTCTGATGCCGAAGATGACATCACCCCGGCTCAAAGGGACATGAGCACCAAAACCCCCGCCCCACCCAAGCCCATACCAACGGCTCTAGTGACACCTTCGCCCTCAGGTCCACACCATTCCAAAACTTTGAGTGCCCCCCGGGACCGGCACCAAAGAACAAAGAAAAGCCTTCCGGCTCGAGCCAACCACCCTGTACCGGAAAGCCATCTTCGGCACTGAAAGCTCAGCCGTCGAGTTGCCGTGCCCTCCACCGGCACCGGAAAAACATTCAGCACCAAAATCGGCAAAAGATCCCTCGGCGCCGAAACAGTCGGATAAGGCATCGGCACTAACACACCCCGATAAGACACCACCACCTAAACAGCCAGATAAAACCTTTGGCCCCGGAGTACACAAAAACCTTCGGCACCGAAGCACACAGAAAAGACCTGGCACAGAAAACTTCAGAGCCAAGAACATTAAAAGACAAAACTAAACAAACGCTTCCGGAGCCGAAACAACCCGCACCGAAGGCCTCGGAACCAGGGAAATCTTCTTTACCAGACACTGTCCAGAAACTTCTAAAAACAGTTTCCAAGGAGAAATCTTGGACGCCGAAGAAACCTATCGATCCAGAAGAGCTTTTCTTTCCCAATCTGAGACAAACTCCCATCTTTATTCACCCAAAGACTGGTCAAATAGTCACCAAGCTACCTACAAAAAGCAGACCAGAACATTTGCCAGATGCTCCAGTTTCTCCAAAGAAATTGCACATAGCTAATAATACCTCACCACCACCTCACCTCCACCACCAGTTAACCTTCATTTACCAATTTCGCCAGCACACTCTCCACAACCAGAGGATAGTGGTGATTCACATGGGGATGGGCAAGGAGATGAAAATGTAGTAGCATTAGAGTCTGAAGTTCCTGATGATCCACCACAGGATCCAGACCCCTGGCATGATTACAATACTGATCCTGATCTAACCAATGATCCGGATTTCTACCACTCAAAACCATCTTCGCCAGATGACAATGTAGAGTTTGTCCAGCTCATCAATAGGGCCACCACATATCATAAAGTCAAATTACATCCAGATCCTGTAGAAGAGGATTTTCTACTGGAGACTTTTGACCAACCACAAAAATCTACTCACGTCCTACCCATGTTACAAGGCCTTCTTAGAAACGCTCCTGAGGTGTTCAAAGACCCGGTAAGAGCTAGGTTCTTAACCCCAGAGTAGATAAGAAATACAAAGCGGCTCCCACTGACCCTATATACATCACGGGCCAACTTCCATTATATTCGCTGGTCTTAGCCAATGCACGCAAGAGAGCAAACTCTCATGGGTCAGGTGACACACCACCTCCTGATAAGGAGTCTAAATAATTAGACGCGTCAGGTAAACGTATGGCGTCTCAAGCTGCAAACTCATGGAGAATAGCAAACACACAAGCCCTTCTAGCAAGATACAATAGGGTCCACTATGATGAGCTAGAAAAGCTCATTCAATATCTACCTCAGGAACATAAGGACAAAGCTAGTGACATTATACAGGAAGGCAAAATGATAACCAATACATCCATCAAATGAGCACACCGCGTCCCGTGCAATAAACACCAGTGTTTTGCCATGTAGACACGCCTGCCTCAGGGTATCTGGATTTAAACAAGCGGTTCAAAATACCATCCTTGATCAACCTTTTGATCAGGAGCACCTATTTGGCCCTGCAGTAGACGCATCTTTATAAAAGATTAAAAAAGATACAGAAACCGCAAAGTCTATGGGAGCCTTACAGTTACAATCTGAAAGAGGTTCCTTTTGTCGCTCTTTCTATAGAGAAGGCTCTAAGACAAATACGCCAGAACACCCGTCCTCATCCTATAAAAGCCCCAACCAGAGCTCCTTTTCCAAGGGATACAATAGAGGAGGTTACAGAGGGAACAAGAACAAGGGTAGAGGCAGGGGTAACAACACCTGCAGATCCCTTAATAATAAATAATACTAAACTGTGACTTCCCTGCGCTTCCCCCCGATCATCCGACTCCTGTCGGGGAACGCCGCTCACAGTTCCTGCCTGTCTGGAATTTCATCACAACAGACAAGTGGGTAAGACAGATTATCCAGTATGGTTATTGCCTGGAACTCACTTCTACGCCTCCCAACATTCCTCCAAAACAGCGTCCAATGTTATCAGAACTCCTCAAACAAGAGGTCTTAGCAATGTTACAAAAACATGCAATAAAGCTGGTCCCTATACCTCATCAAGGCGCAAGGGTCTATTCCCTCTATTTTCTAATCCCAAAAAAGAACTGCTCTCTCAGGCTAATACTGAACCTCAGACCGCTCAACTTTTACATTCAATCAGACTACTTTTACATGGTCACTTTGCAACAAGTGCTTCCACTACTACAGCAAGGCGACTTTCTCTCTACTCTAGATCTAAAGGATGCCTACTTCCACATTCCCATTCACCCGGATCACAGGAAATATCTCAGGTTTGTGGTAGATGGTCAACACTACCAGTTCAAAGTTCTCCCATTCGGAGTTACCACAGCGCTCAGAGTTTTCACTAAGTGCCTCGCAGTGGTTGCAACCCATCTGAGAAGGCAACAAATTCATGTCTTCCCTTATCTAGATGATTGGCTCATAAAAGGAAGCTGCCACAACGGCTGTGTTCAACACATGCTCCGTACAATACAATTGCCTCACAGTCTGGGATTCACAATAAATCTAGGCAAATCCCATCTCCAACCTTCCACAACACAACAATATCTGGGAGCACCCATAAATAGTTCCCAGCCCTAGCATATCCCAATCCAGTCAGAATAAGTGCTATACAAAAGCTAGTTAAAATATTTCAGCGACAACACTCACTACTAATAGGAATGATCGCGTCTTGCATTTTTCTCGTTCCTCATGCAAGACTGCAAATGCGTCCATTACAAGAGTGTCTAGCACGTCAGTGGAACCAGGCTCAAGGTAAGCTAACAGATCTGGTGTTGGTGGACGACCGCATCCATGGCTCTCTGCAGTGGTGGACCACAAAAAACCTTTCCACAGGGCAGTTGTTCCTCGAGCCAGTCCCACAGATAGTGCTAACAAAAGATGCATCGCTCAGCGCCTGGGGAGCACATCTTATAACCCATACAGTTCAAGGGATATGGACCCCCCAACAAAAACAATTTCTCATCAACTACCTGGAATTGTTAGCAATCTCTCTAGCGTTGAAGCCTTTTTCAACCGCAACTGCTAGGAAAAGCTGTCCTAATCCATACAATCAATCAATCAATCACATAATTTGTAAAGCGCACTACATACCCGGTAGGGTTTCAAGGCGCTGGGAGGGGGGAGGGAGCAGGGGGGAGGGGGGGAAGTTTTGTTACTGGTCGAAGAGCCAGGTCTTGAGTTGTCTCCTGAAAGACAGCAGGTCTTCGGTTTGTCGCAGGTCGAAGGGGAGGGCGTTCCAGGTCTTGGCGGCGCGATGGGAGAAGGACCTGCCTCCGGAAGTGGTTCTCCGGATGCGTGGGACCGTGGCCAGGGCGTGGTCAGCGGAGCGGAGGTTCCTGTTGGGTACGTAGAAGGAGAGTCTACTGTTGAGATAGGCTGGGCCGGTTTTGTTGAGTGCTTTGTGTGCGTGGATCAGGAGTTTGAAGGAGATTCTTTTGTCGACGGGAAGCCAGTGCAGGTTCCTCAGGTGGGGGGTGATGTGGTCGCGGCGCGGGACGTCGAGGATCAGGCGTGCGGAGGTATTCTGGATTCTCTGTAGTCTGTTGATGAGCTTGGACGGGGCTCCGGCGTAGAGGGCGTTTCCGTAGTCGAGTCTGCTGCTGACTAGGGCCTGGGTGACTGTTTTCCTCGTGCTGGTCGGAATCCATCTGTAGATCTTGCGGAGCATGTGGAGTGTGTTGAAGCAGGTGGAGGAGACTGCGTTGACTTGTTTGTTCATGGAGAGTTTCGAGTCGAGAATGACTCCCAGGTTACGTGCGTGGTCGGTGGGCGCCGGGGGGGACCCCATTGAAGTGGGCCACCAAGAGTCGTCCCATGCGGAGGGGTTGGATCCGCGGATGAGGATTTCCGTCTTGTCTGTGTTCTGTTTGAGGCGGCTGTCCTCCATCCAGTCGGCGACGGCCTTCATTCCCTGGTGGAGGTTGGATTTGGCGGTGAGGGGGTCCTTTGTGAGGGAGAGGATCAGCTGAGTGTCGTCGGCGTATGAGATTATGTTGAGGTCGTGCTGTCGGGCGATGCGTGCTAGAGGTGCCATGTAGACGTTAAATAGTGTCGGGCTGAGGGAGGATCCTTGAGGGACGCCACAGATGATCTTGGAGGCCTCGGAACGGAACGGGGGGAGGCGGACTCTCTGCGTTCTGCCGGAGAGGAAGGAGGTGGTCCAGTCCAGGGCCTTGTCACGAATCCCTGCGTCGTGGAGGCGCGTGCGTAGTGTGAGATGGCAGACCATATTTGCTATTGACTTGTGTCATTGTCCTAAATGCTGGCTTCTGATTCGTCGATAGGCTTGTTATTTCATCCTTAGTGCCGCCTCCTCTTTGTCACCTCCCATGGCGACTGGCCCCTTTACCTCGGTTATTACATGGCACGTGTTATTTAGACTGTGAGCACTATTTTCTTTAAGGAGTTTCTCATACTGCAGGCATGACATCCTTCGGTCCCTTCTTTAGTCCCCGCCCTCCCTCCTGTTGTCGTGCCTTCTCGCCCCCCCACCCTCCCATTGTCCGTGCCTTCACCTCCGCCTGCCCTCCTTCCCGTTGTCTGTGCCTTCTCTCCCCCTTCCCCCCCCTCCCATAGTCGTGATGCCTACCATTTGCAATGCAATAGGTCTTGCGTAAATGCAAGACACATTTCAAATGCTTGTTTTTTCTCTGTCTGCAAAGTGAGAGTAGGTTGTGAACACCAATTCACATCTGAAAAAATATAAGCAGCAGTTTACTTAGCCTGGCAGTTGACCTTTGTCTTCGAAGTGCAGCAAATGTGACAAGATAAATAGACGTCACAGGCATCTTTATGTATTGCTTGGCCTCTTGTGACCTACCAAAAACCGGCTCGCAATTGGACCCACTGTTTGGGAAACACTGCTTTATATTATTCTCAGCTGTAAACTCCTTTGGTGGTGGTAGACACCGCATTGGACTCATATTGTCCAGTGGATGGTCTACAACGCTATCTAGAACCAACAACGCAAGGGGCTATATATACATATCGCTCCAATGCTAATTTTCTCATTTGGCTTTTATGTATGTTGGTCATTGTGAAGCAGAGTCTGTTATCAGTGGTTTGATAAACACACACACGCATATATATATGTGTGTGTTTGTGTGTATATTACCTACTGGCGGTCGCCAGTAGGTAGTTCAAGTTAGGACCTATTTTCCATAGGAAATCCGCAACATTCTATTCCTAATAACTTTGGTGCCGATTGACGAATCTTCGCGAAATTTTCAAAACTTTTGGCTAGCTCTGGTCCGCTCCTATCCTGAAAGTCTCGGGATGATTCGTGTAGAGGGGGCCGAGAAAAAAAGGGGGGTCCCAAAACGTGTTTCTCCATGCAATTTCCCAGAGGACCTTCAGCCGCAGCTACAGCCCGAACTACGGAACGGAATTACACGAAATTTGGCAAAGAGGTAGTCCTCAGTTCAGACTTGTGCCTTTTGCTTAAATGGTGTCAATCTGTTCAGTAGTTCCTGAGAAAATTACAGTTAAAAGTACATATATATCTATGGCCGAGCTGGATCCGCGCACCCTTCCGATCACGCGCTGAATGCTAATTGGCTGTCAAGTGGTTGTCAACATTCGAAACCAGGAACTGTTGGCAGCCATTTTGTGCCTCGGTAGAAGTGAGGCTGAAGATGTCTGTGGAATAAGTGTGCAAAACATATAAAGGGGGCAGGGTAGAAAAACCCTAACCCTCTAGACCTGCTTAGGGGGTCCCAAAAGACCTCCCAGGGCCCCCCAAATTATTATTTTTTTTTAAACGGAAAGTGCGCGCAGGGTGTGCGGATTCTGCCGTTAAAAAAAAAACGGAGCTTTTTTTATAATTAGCACCTGAGGAGCCAAATCCTGGGGGCCCCCCGTGGCTACAAAATAAATTCCCAGTATAATTTGTGGGAGGGACTCAACGGCCCCCCCAAGCCCCGGGGACCACCACCCCCTGGGGCTTTATATATTGAGGGAGGGGGGCTGCGTGGCCCCCCTCCTGTAGCCCTCGAGGGTCCTGGGGATCACCACCCCCCAGGACCGGCTCCTGCAGTGTCCTGGGGTGCCCACCCCCAGGACACTGTTGTTTGCTATGAAAGGGCTGGAGTCTCCTGCCCTCCCATAGCAAACTTGGTTTGGATTTTGAAAGAGAGAGCAGGGAAACTTGCTCTGTCTTTCAAAATCCAAACCATATTGCTTTTCCATACGGGGAGCTGCATGTCAGCAGCTCCCCATGTGGAAAAGCAATGCCGGCTCCCGAAGGACGCGGGAGCCGGCTGGGACCATGGGGGCGTTGGGCCTCCCCCCACGGTCCCCAACATTTTTTATAAGCCCTGGGGGATGGGGTCCCCGGAGATAATAAAAATTTGTGATGGGGGCTGGTTTTTTTTTTACGGTAAAATTAGGAGTTGCGCATCCAGCGCGGCTCTCAGTGCAGACCCCTGCTGTGCACACGTTGGATGCATGACTACTAACCTGTAGGGTGCGCGACTTCTTCGCGTCGGATGCACAATTCTCACGCATTGGGTGCGCGACTCCCAAAAAAAGAAAAAAAACAATTAATAAAAAATAATATAAGTATATTTAAAAGAATATAAAATAATTAAATAATTAAAAAATATGTATATTTTTTCAAATGTTTTAAAAATGTGTAGTGTAATTAAAAAAAATATATAAAAATAAGTAGATTCAAAAAATGTAGTTCAAGAATATAAAAAAGGAATACATTTTAAAAATATCATTTAAAAAACCTTGGAAATTCACTGAAAAAACCATAAGTTTCAGACATGTTATAGTTAGGAATTAGCATTTTAAAAACCTTTGAAAATCACTGAAAAAAACATAGGTTTCAGACATGTTATAGTTAGGAATTATCATTTAAAAAATCTTAGAAATTCACTGAAGAAACCATACGTTTCAGGGGTGTTATAGTTAGCTGGACACTTCACTCATACAAAACCATAGAAATTCCCCCGTTATAGTTAGTTCAGCTAACTATAACTCGCGCCCCCGCAATGCACTGCTGATGACGTCACGTATTACATCACTCATGACATGGTCAGTGACATCACTGACGAAATCACTGATGACATCATACCTGTGATAATTTGATGCATCTTCTCACACCCTAATATAAGCTTTGATACACCCACTCTAAATTACAGACTGCCATTCTCAAAACCATAGACATTCCAACACCAATAACTACATACCCACTTACTGATTCTTAGGTCCACACACCCATCCACTCACTCACAAGTACAGTCACTCATACTTATGGTCACTCAGTACAGGACTATCATATGCACTCATACACCTATATAGACACTCACACACCACCACTCATCCACAGAGGTACTCACACACCTACTCAGTCATGTAAATAATTAATCACACTGCCATTTACTCACCTATACAGTTATACACACACCAGCTCAATTACTCATACAAATACTAGCACATTCTTACGCTCTTATACAATGTATGATACAAGCAGCCACTCACTCACAATCACACACTCTCACTTATAGCAATTTATGTACTCCAACACACACATATACTGCCTTTCACATATGTAGCTACTCACACATGCACCACTGAAATATACATTCACTCACTAACACAACCATACATACACTCAACCACCCATACAGTCCATCACAGATGCACTCTTGAAACCATGCCCCCAGTGAATCACCCACTCACACATCTATGCACAGTCATACACACCCCACCCACACAAACACTCAGGCACCCATACAGATAATCAGACAACCAATCTATAACCCATATAGACACTCATGTAGCTATTTGCAAACCCATGCAGCCGCTTACACAACAACAGACAGACGGATAAAGACATTCACACAGTTTAGTCACTAACCCATGCATTAAGTAAGATACGTTTAATCACTCACTTAGAGAGTCAGTCACGCACCAACAAAATGATCCATTCACACACTTATACACCCACTCATTCTTCAATATGCCTTTCCCCATATGTAATAAACATATTTAAACTTTACAGAAACACACAGACACTGGATGATGTCATCAGTGATGTCATCAGTGATGTCATTTGAGATGTCATCAGTGATGTCATCAGTGATGTCACTGACCATGTCATGAGTGATGTAATATGTGACGTCATCAGCAGTGCATTGCGGGGGCGCGAGTTACAGTTAGCTGAACTAACTATAACAGGGGAATTTCTATGGTTTTGTACGACTGAAATGTCCAGCTAACTATAACACCCCTGAAACCTATGTTTTTTTCAGTGAATATATTTAAATTTAGAAATACATGACTTTCTCACAATATATATGCAGTATTCAATGTTACAATATGGCAACGATGTAGAGTTATTGGAACCTATCATGTTAGCTTTGATTACAGTGCTTGTATTATGACATCCAAGGCCACACATTTAGGGAAAGAGAGGTGTACTAGATTTGGCTTTAGCTGCGTAAAGTGCCTTCCAATGAGCTGCTTCATTGCAGTTGGGGTCTCTTCATTTGTCTTTCTCCTTTTGGATTTATGGAAGCCCATGGTGCTGTCTAATTTAGGATTTTGGCTTTAGGAATTCAGTGGACTCTACCAACACATTTAAAACCATTTTGCGAGAGGGATTATAACGTTTTTTTTTTTAATATGAAGCATCTGGTATTTAAGAAGATTCGAACAGCGTATTTACAAAGAGCTGGTCTTTCACTTCTGGTGTAATTTCAATGACCATATATATATATATATATGGGACCTGCCTTACTGCTTTCAGTAAGCTTTCAGGTTTTGTGTTTCAACCACCATCTTAATGCATGGCAATAAGATGCTTGTTTTCTTGCTGGTTTTGGGTGGAAGGATTTATTTACATAATAAGCTTTTATTTGTGCAAAGTTTGCAGGGACTAATAATAAGAAAATAGGATTACACAGACCTATTAAGATCCACTTACACGGTGAAGCCGATTCCTTATCACAAAAGAAGATAGGACATATTCTTTGTATACAATATAATAAGGTGCTGTCAATAAGTGCTACTTTCTGTGAAGATGCAGATCAGTTAGTGCACTCCAAACTACTTAATAAATAATCAGACTAGGTACTCTGAGGATGGATAAATATATGTAATTGCCATTAGTACTCAATATCGTAAAGGACGTACACATATGCCTTGACTACAGTAATATACACGACCGGGATGTCCTGCAGTCATGGGGAGAGTTCCTGTAGAAAACGACAGCAAGAAGACTGATAAAAGGGACAGAAACTTGTATGTGTGTTTGCAGCCTAAACAGTACGAGCAACCAATTGTTAAGCACTGTTGATGAAATTCAGCTGGGTTCTCTGATGCAATCTAGCATACCATTTCACTACCTTCTGTAAGAATATTGAAGGGAAGCAGTCAGTGTGGTTTAGGAGGACAGCAGCACATCTAAGAACTGCATAGAGGGGATGCCGTACAAACAGGAAAAGGCCAACAGAGTATATTGGGGTTCAGACTTGATGAACAGACACACCACCAATATGTTATTTGATTGAAGACTTTGTAATGGAATTGTAATACAGAGCGCAGGATATCTGTAACATTTGTGACAGAGTAACCCCATCTGCCAAACTTCAAATCAGGCCCTCTGGTAAAGTGGTGGGGAAGGAGAAGGAAACCGATACTTCCAAAGACATGCACATCTTGCAGTACAACTATCCTTTATATTAGTGATTGTAGTCTGAGAGAAAGGGATGTTACGCACAGAAACAGATAGGTCAAATATATGGTCTGTTAAGTAGTTTCTGCACTGCTGTCAATCTTGCTCCTGGTTGAAATTGACACTCAATTTAGAAACACTTGACCGTATGGATTTCTGAGACATCCTGATTGACATTGAGACACTCTTCACCACCGATATCTTTCTCATTATTGAATGTCTTTCAAATCCTGCCACAAATCTTAGCATCTTGATGCAGATCAAAGTACCCAGCAAGAAACTCACCCACCACTATATGTGTCTGATCTTCCATTGCCTGTTCCCTTTACTTCTACGTCCTTGACATCTCTGTGGAATTACAGGTCAAATTGTAGGCATGAAAGATACAAAAGGGACAGTTTTTTACAAGTGGAAACGGAGGAAGAAGTACCTGAGGAAAGAGCACCTTCAAGAAATACATCAATATCCAGAATACTGATACGAAGACAAGTCCAGTATGAATCCAGAGAGTAGCCTTTGAGTGGATGGTTAACCAAAGCATGATCATCCTGTGCTTAAGCAACATTGCCCTCGGAAGGCTACAACCGCAACTACCTCTGCCCCACACATACCTGAAATGCATACCTTTGCTTTAGATTGGGAAGGCTAGTCTTGCTAGTGGGTGATGTGGTTGCCTTTTATGAGGTGACAAACAGGTAGCTAAGAAAACTGAATTCAAGCATTTTCTTCCTTTGAGACAAAGATTTTCAAGACGTTCTCCTAAACCTCTATCAAACAGACTATGCAGATGTTCATGACTGCCTGCATATTAAGAATGGTGTGGGGAAAGAGATATAGAAAATAATACAAAGCACTGGATTTTTATAGTTTATTTCTGTGCTTCGTTTCTCCACCACCACTGCATAAAAGAAGATTTATCATGCCTCATTGTCACCTCATCACTACTTCATGGGAAAGAAATCTTGGTACCAGTTATATCAGCATCCAGCTTCTCGGCTCTCTTGAGTCTCTAAACAGTACTCTTGCAGAATCTAAGCAACAATTTGGAGCACCTGCTTGAAGAGTAACTGAAATATTTCCTGGAATATTTAAAAAATGAAAATACATTCAGATACAACTATTAATACATGAAAAGACACAGCTGAACTGTTCGCCCATGGCTACTGCCAGAGGCTCTGTTTGTGCTCTGTTTAACCTATTGTTAGTGCTGGAATACACACCTACTTTATCATACCTAATAAAGATAACATACTACTACTGCTGTCTACTCAGCATTCTAGTAAATGTATTAAGACCATTTCCCTCCTCACAATTGGGGCAGAAGGCACAATGTCTTTTCAAAGGAGACAGAAGTCACTGGAAAAAGTAATTAACATTACTACTTTTCAGTCCAAAAAAGAAAGGCCCAAAACAGGCATAGCAACCAATAATGGATAAAAAAAAAAAATATGGAATGAAAAAGGCAAATGTTTAGGAAATTGCTACTTCATCAGATCCTCCCCCCTCTCCCACACCCCTCCCCACAGGGATTTGATGTGTGCCATTGGCCTACAGGATGCCTTCATGGACACATTAGTCTATGAGAAGCATTGGCATTCCCTGTGATTCACCATTGGGAAAATCCATACAAATAGTGAAATCTTCATTTTAATGGATACTTCCTGTAGATGTCTTACTGTTTAAATATCCTACAGTGCAGACTGAATCTGCAAAAGTTGAATTATGTCAACAGCTTGTAGTTTGCGACCCTCAGACAGGCAATTCTTGATATCTTCAGAGTTGCTCCTTCCCCGGCTTCTCTTGTGCCGGCTCCCTTGATGCGATCTTCTACCTTTCCATTTATTGCTGCTTCAGCCCCAGTCACCCATCTGTGGCTTCTTCATCACCTCCTCCCAGCCATCGACCTGTCTCCTTCGGGACATCAGGCCTCTATGTGCAGGCCCCACAATGGTGCCTTGTTTGGTGCTTATTGGGCCTGCCTCTTTTGATGATGCCACAACATGCTTCATTCAGAGGTCGAATCCTTTTGTCTTTGAAATGGAAAGTGCAGGTGAAAAGGTTAGTATTGAAAGACAAGCCTCCGACCCATGCCAAGAGTCCAAACATTTGCCAGCTTGTAGGACAGTTTGTGTTTGGATAACAGGGCCTTGGAAGTGCCTGCGAGTAGGTTTACTCACATTAGTGGCAATAATTTAGAGGTGGGCAGCTTGTTCCCCAATTATCTATTGATGTTGGTCTGTATTGAAACTTTCAAAACAAAAGCGGGCTGGACGCTTACTTGAAAATGGATATGATTTGTCCTTGCTGACCTCCCACAGAATAGGTGAGCTCCTTTGCTTCTATTGTTAAAAATACTTCTGAGGTGCCTGTTAGACAAAGACTAATGTTTTGACTGAAATAAAGCAGTCCCAAGTGACTTTTTAGCAGTTTGTTTTCACCGTAACACGTCCCTGTGGAACTCAAAAGTGGTCATTTTGTAAAATCCTTTTCTGGCTTCATGGTTAGCAGACAAGTGGCAAGACACCATAGTCCTACCCCATCAGACCCTAAGCTACTTTTGACATATCCTTTGCTGGAGAGCCTAGTGGTTCAGGCATCTTTGGCCAAGCATTTGCTTTGCCCAGACCAGGAGTTAAAATTATGCGTTTTACAGCTCGGGACCCGCTGGGCCCAACACAGCATAAGGAGCAAGAACTTTTGCTGAGTGCGAGACCTCAACAGCAGCAACCTCACGGTGCGGACGCATCTGGATGAAGTCACTGGTGGTCCTGGTGAACAATCCAAAATTGAGGGCCCGGTTCCTTCTGGGGCCCATTTCCTCAGTAGATGCGCTGAGAACGGGCAGGCACCCCTAACCACATATATGGATGTGTGGCGCAGGGGGGAGATTTGCTTGTAAAGAGGTAGCTCCAATTTGCAAAATTATTGTGAGGCCTAAGCAAGCTGCTCAGTTTGGTCCTGGGTGCAGATAAGAGGATGAATGATGCGGTGTGGGGGAAACAATGACATGCCCTGCTTCAAATTATGTACCAAGACCATTAATATTAAATTCACACCAGTTGCAACATCAGTGACTCCACTCTTGAAGAGACCAGCCATTTACAAAAAAGCTGTACATACTACATCATCAAATGGCATTTTCTGAACTAAATTTAATTTGTTTTCAGTTCCCTCAGTATTTAATTGGTGAACATCATTATTGAACCTACAAATCATTTGGGTAGATGTTCACATATATGAACTGGAGATCACATCAGACTGACTAAATGCTCTAGATGCTCTAAAGTACACCACATAGTCAAATTTAAAATTTCCAGATTTCACAGCAGTGATCCAATAGGACGATGTTTTGCTAAGGTAAGACAAATCTTGTGAGAGCAGGCCATGACTTACTCCATGCTCTATCCAGCCATACTCTGGCGAATCTCTGAAGGTCGTACAGTCTTATTCACTAAACAAGAAAATGCCCCCACGTTTTGCAAGAAACTGTATAAACAGAAACATTCTGCAAGATCTTTTCCTCTGGAGCTTAGCCTCGCTCCAGAACACAATTCAGTGATATAGAATGATAAGACCTTTCCTGGTCTTTTATGTCGAAGTATAAGGTAAGATGAGTGGCGGCTTGTTAGGATATGTTTACCATAAGTAGTAGGTGTTAATATGATAATAATTGAGCTTGCCAAAGGGAGAACAACCTAAACAGATTGACTAGCTATGACATAACCTTTGGTTTAATATATGTCATATGTCCTCTGCAACTACACCGGGCCGTGGATACTATGGATGGTTGAGGACAACACTGCCTCTTTGTGCATCCCACAAACTTTGATATGAGTTTGGGTTAGGTTGTTAAACTCTGATCAACTGCACTGATAGTTGTGAGTCCCAGTGTGAGTGGGAGGGTGGGGAGGGAAATTGGGAGCAGGGGGTTGTTTGCTCAAGTTTTGTTTGTTGGAAACCAAAATATCTTAGCCAGACAACAATGTGATTGTTGGAACATTGATTATTTACCTATTTGGCTCATTGCTGAACTGAGGGGTTAGATTGATAAAAGATTTGGTGGGTTGCCTGGAATTTGAGTGCTCAAAAACCCCAAAAAGGTGATACTTGTACTGACCTATCTAGATAGACTTAAATAACTATCACCTTTTTACAGGAGACTCTTATAGACTTTGGGAAACTTCAGTCAGTTGTCTCCTTATGGGGCCCATGTAAATGCTTCTCCTCTTGAAGCTCCTACTCACGAGGAGGTACCATCTTATTAGAAAAGACATCCCTTGTGCTTTATACAGTATATCTTCCACCCTAGAGGGCGGATGTTTGATTGTTACTGGCACATTATGTGAGCAGTGTTGCACATTTTATAACATATATTTACCAAAAACTGATGCAACCTCCCTTTTTGATATTATGAAAGAGATTACTATATACACTTAACATAACATAACGTGTATTTGTAAAGCGCACGTTCACCCAAGGGTATCTTGGTGCTAAATAACAGATGTTTATTGTTACCCAACTCAATAATACTCATTATATCGACCTCGGAAGGATGAAAGACTGAGTGGACTCGCCGCGATTAGAACCTGTGACCATGAGGTTGGACACAGGTTCCTACAGTGGACGCAGTAGTCCACTAAGCCACCAGGTCTATTACTTGGGGTACTATCAAGAGGTCTATGGTGGCGATCTTAACTTAGCTGGGGACTCTTCATGGGGACCACCTTTGGTTGGGCATGCAAGACTGGTAACACCACTTCTTCAGCTCCAGGAGGAATTAAGCTGGACTCCTCGAGACCTTAAAGGGTGGTGAAACCTTTTCTCCTCCTACTCTTCTGTACATGACAGTTATTTAAGAATAGACTACTGGTTTCTTAGCTTATAGTAGATGTGAAATATGTTCCACACCTTGCCTGACCACTCCCCTGTGGTACTAGTACTCAAGGTTCCGGTAACGATGGCATGTTTTGATGATTGGTGATTTCCCTCTAGAGCTTCAAATGATAGTGTTCCACAATGAATTACAAGCCTTAATTATTGATTATTTTTTTTATATAACCTTAAAATCTGTTAATTGCTACTCTACCGTTTCAGAAGCTGTGTATGTAAGGGGGATGGCGATTGCCACCCACGATATACGACAACAATAGCTATGCAAATGTGAGAATGACCTCACCACTCTAGAAAAAACATCATCTAGGTGCACTCCACTCTAACAGATTAGGACAAATCGATCAATTGCTATTGGAACAGAAAGAATGGGCAGAATGTGAGGTGAAGTACTTTGGTAAATGTGGTCAAGCTAGAGGGAAATGACCTGTAAGAACCCTTGCCCCGTTACTTATGACTGTGTCCCATAGCCCCCAATAGTGACTGCTGCCCTTCATCCTCAAGAGAGCGCCAGAATTTCCACCAGAGAAAGGGTCCTGAATAATTTGTTAAACACTATACTAAGTGATAGAAGTCCAAGGTGTCTATACCTTCAGATACTGTTTCATAATATTTTAATGACACTTCACTCTTGGGTGGGAGATAAACAGAGAGAATCCTTGATGTCCCTTAATACAGCTGAAGAAATCATAAAGATGATTGAGAGTTTCCTGGGTCTGGTGGGCTCACTGAGGAATTTTAAAACAATACAAAGACCTGCTAACCCCTCATCTAATACAGGTTTACAATGAGGTCTGTGAGACAGGTGGGCTGCCCCGATCCTGCAAAGAGGTAGTATTCACAGTTCTCCTTAAGTCTGGTAAAGATAGTTTAAAGTGCCAACTAGACCGACCTTTGTAGTTACTCAATTTAGACAATAACGGGCTTATCTTAGTGAATACACACAATATGGCCACCTGAACTTATGAGAGGACCGTATGAACATCCTTACAGAAACAAATCACGTAACCATGGATTTCAAATAGGAAACCATATTGCCGTGCCTTCTTTATCTGGTCTACAATTTTGGTCCAACAGAGTAAATTTTTAAGCCATCACAACTTGTCACAAATATTTCCGAGCATCTTTGCTCTTGATTCTTGAGGTGAGATTTCTTAGAGGACATTAAAAAGGCTTTCCCAAATTAGAAGACTTTTCCTTCCTGTGAGTTGAATATTGTTTTTGTACAAGTAATTGGACACCAATGTATGACCCAGACCCCCAGTGCTTATCATGGAAAGTGGCTTTCATTGTGGCTAATATTTAAGCTTTACATGCTCTTAAATCATAATAAAGCTTAGCTAAATATGCATACTTTTTTTCTGCAAAAAGTAAATTCAGACTTGCACATTAGTCAGATAATGTAGATACTGACTCTTCTTCCAAACCCAGCATGTCCATCAGAAGGTTCTGTACATGTTTTGAAATGAAGAGTCCTCATGTATTAATTTGATAAAAGCCAAAGTCTTTCAAAAATCAAAGCAGTTTTTGTAAATTATGGAGCTGTGCACGCAGATTGGCTTCATCCAAGTAGACCACAGCTTTCTGGATAGTACTTTACATCGTAATCTGCTATCAGTAAGGAGTTATCTGGTAAAGTGAAGCATCATGTCACCAAAAGGAAGACAATCACTGCTGCACTTATAAGAAATAGCCCAACCCCAGGCTTGGCAGCGACACTAGTTGAGGATGAGTTCAAGCCACTGCACAATATTACTGCTTGAACTATAACTTGACTGTAGATACCGCCGGAGAAGGACAGGCAGCTCTGTGTAATCTATTTGCTTAACTATTTTTAACCATATGTTGCCAGAGTTCTGGTTTCCATACTCCACGAATGAGGTTTTTAATCTGAAGATTGACATAGTAGAGAGAATCCAGTGATGGAGACGGAAAAGTTATTTACTTGTTGCCTTATTTTGTATTATGGGTATTCTGTTTGATTTCATAAATATATTTTCCTCCTACCTGAGATGATGGAGTATAAAAGTACAGAGAGAGTAAGTTATAAAATACTCAAGTACTTGTTGGAAATTAATACAGACAGATTTGCAAAAATAACCAATGATTTAATTGAAGGGGGTGTGGCCAGCAAGATGGCAGGCTAGAGGTGTTCATGTGTTGCTCTGGTCAGGCCCTCTGTTATCCTACATTATTCCTGTGCATCTGAATGCTACACACCTCTACGAATGCTGCTGATACATCAGTGATGTATAGTGTGTGGACTAGGCTGGCGCACATCTGAGCGGCTAACTGCTGGGAAGAATCAATGTCCCGGCGGGGAGCAGTGCTCCACAGACAACATGGCGGTGGCCTGAACTGGAGGTGCTACGGAGAGACTGCTCACCCATAGATTGCACGGTGGAGCTCGTGAGGCTGGGGATTGACACTGCTTCTGCCCTGCATTACCCAGCGGCCAGAGTGCTTGGCCAATCTGGCACAGCTCAGGGGGATTCAACCTGCGGAGAGACGGCCTAGTGTAGTGCAGCAGAGGTGGGCGTTGCAGTGACCTCCGAAACCCGAAGGGTGGTGGGAGCAGAGATCGCAACCCATGTAATCTGTCCCAACAGTGCCCGATACTGACTGGAGGCTGCTTGGACAGGGATTGGCAGTGGGGCGAACTAGCCGCCCTTTGCCCCTGCTCTGCTACTGGCTCGAACCCTGGTAGACAGAGCGACGGGCATGGCTCAGCAAACTGCATCTTAAAATGAGGCTCCACAACCATTATGATGGACACCCATATTGAGAGACTAGTGAGGAATTCTGCCTGGAGAACCTGCCCGCTAAACTCTGGACACTCTCTATGGTGCAGCGTAAGCTGCCTCTTGCAGAGCATCTCCCTTCCTCCTGCCTCTGGGGACTTCTGCGGGTCCGGAATGAAGTCCTGGCCCGATTGCCCTGACCCCAGTATGAGTGTTCTGGTGCGGGGAGGACCTATGAGGTGAGTGCATGTAGAGAAACATATATACTCACCTGCTGCCTCCATAGAAGTTGTGATTGTATCAGTTGGAACAGCGGGGAACCTTGTGGTGATAGTTGAGCAGCCCCCTCCCACCCACGCCCCAAGTCGCTGAGTGGTGTTCACAAACAGTAGTCGGAGGCACCTTGCCGGTCACAGCTAAACCTGTCCCTGTGTTGGAGCTGGGGGCACTGGGGCATGAGGACCAGCATATTGGGGAACTCCCGGGAAAGGGCCATACATACTGTAAACATTTTGGAGGTCTGAGGAGAGCGGTGGAGCCTGGCCCCTTGTAGCTGCTTCGGATAGTGGCCCAAGTAACATCGCAGACTGGGGCTGAGCCGGCGGGTGCCACTGAGGCCTACAGCCGCGGACCTGTGGTCTGCCTGGTGTGACCGTTGAGAGGAGCTGTGGAAGCAAGCATGGGCCAGAGGCTGGTGTGGACTGTCTCATGGGCCGTTTTGCTAGTGCAGACACAGGTGCAATAGGCACTGGGCAACCCACATACGCTGGGCGAAGTGGCTTGCCTGGTCATTGGGGGCCCATGATTTAATGCTGCGGCCCCAGCCTGCCTCTCTCCCCCACCATTCCTAGTTGACCCATGCCTGGATCTGTGACCCCGAAGTCATGGCTGACATGCTCACGTCCCTCTGCTCAGTAACCTGCTGTACCAAGAAACAGGGAGAGGCAGTGTTGGGCTTAGAGACAGTGGAGGTGTATCCGGACTGCACCGCTGTAGTGGGATACCTGCACTTAGGGATCGTGCAATTGGTGAGCAGCATGTCCTCCCGGGGGGCCCCCTTGTTCTTGCGATGGCGGCGTATGGCGCTGAGAATACCCTAGTGCCTCACTGTTGCTTAAGAGGTGATGCACACTCCCGCTGCCTGAGATTTGGTTGCCCTGATCGGGTAGTTTATCAAGCCAAGCCCTCGCTACAGGGAAGACTTGATTCCCTTCCTGACTCGACTTGCTTCCTGGGATTGTCAAAGGACAAAGCTGGTACAGCACACCCATTATGACGTATAACAATCCAAATTAAGTATTGGATAAGTACTGGACAGAGTCCAAATGCCAATGCATTTCTCAACACCAGTTCATGAGGACAATCTGATGAGACAGTCGGCATACAGCAAGTAGTCCCAAGAAGTCATCTGTGGATTTTCATTCTTTTTTTAATTAATTTTTTCAAAAGATTTCCAGCACACGAGCTTGCCGACACGTGTTTCGTCTAATCCTAGACTTTTTCAAGGCCATTAAGGAATGTATACGCGATATGGTTTGATGTGAATATTTAATAGGCCAACATCCATTTGCAAACTCAAAAAACAATATTATAGAATGAGCAGGGCAGTCAGAATCATGCCAAAGACTTCAGCGAGTCCAAAAAGCTGGTAAAGAATTCCCTGTTGTTGCGCCTAACCTTATAAGTTAGCGACCCTTAATCCTGTCCCGTTCCAAAAAACTTAATCGCGTCCCGTATCGGTTTAGGGACCGTTGGTGTTAATCCACTATATCTAGTAACATCTCCCAAGCAATTAGTGAGGAAGCAAAACCTTGATAAGTTTGCAACCATAAAAGACGAAAATCACCAAACGACAAGTGTGGCTGCTACCCATCCTCGCTTCCTGTGATTGGTTGATGCCCCTTCTCCCCCAGGGCCGGATGCGCAGCGTGTGCCCGACATTGCAGCCCTCCTTTTAGCCATTCAGTCTTCCCATACGGCCCTGGAGGAGAATGAGTGAGTTGTGGTCGGTCACGCTGCTGCGCCAGGACCTCTGCAATGTGGCTGAACGAGTCACCACGGTGGAATTGCGTATATCTGAATCGAAGATCCGGTTGCCACTCTGCAAAGGAAAGTCACGGAGGACCAATCTGCCACTAAGGACATAATGTGGAGGCTGGAAGACACAGAAAACTAGGCCTTCCGGAACAATCTTTGATTTGTAGGATTTACTGAGGGAGTTGAAGGCCAAGAAATTTCTTGATGAGTGGCTTCACTCCCTCATTTCGCAAGACAAGTTCTTCCCGTGCTATGTCATTGAAAGGGCCCACCGGGTACTGGGGAGACTTCCGCTCCCTGGAGCCTCGTCCAGAACGATCATAGCCCGATTTTTGAATTACTGGGATAGGGACTTGATACTTGCTGAAGGACCTAAACTTGCAGACATGCGATACGAGAACCTTTTACAAAGTAAAGGCCAGTTGCGAGGCTTGCAGCTGCGATACATGCTTATGTTTCCGGCCAAGCTCAAAGTACTTTTTCAAGGGAAATCCTACTTTTTCCTCACTCCTGAAGAGTCATGGCAATGGATCAAATGACCTAATCTACGGTGTCTCCGAGAGACAACCAGCAATTTCCGCTGTTATGCAACAGAAGGCGCAAGGCCCAAGACCAAATTTCGTCTCGGGAGCGGGAGGAAGCAAAACCGCTCGACGGCAGCCCTGAAATGGCGCAGACAAAATAACCCAGATCAGCAGTCTACCTCCTCAGACTTGAAAGGGAATCAACCGCAAGAGGAGCAACGGACAAGTGCCACGGAGGATGAGACCGCACTTACCGCCGGCCACGAGATGGAATCCGAAACTCCACATACCCTTAGCCGCAGCCATCACAGCTCTTGAGGGGGATCAGGAACAGACCACCCCAGCGATGTCCGCTGCAGATCTGCCAGCGACGTCATAGGGGCACTTGGATGACCTGCTTGGGGCCTGAAGAGACACCAGCGTCACCAAGGGGGCTCCCCCCATGGATGTTGGCTTCAGGAGCAGTAATATGACTGTTCGAGGCATATGAGCTGTAGAATGTATACTTTTGCATAGATTGCCACCTGGGGTTGGGCTCGGATGTTTGCAGTTTGTTTTTGTTGAATAAGTCTTTGTTAGTCACGAGATAGGTGACTCCTCCTTATGGTGACAGTGCTCATGGGTATCGACTCCATCCCCAGATTGTTTTTTTCCGCCATCAGGTTCGAATGTGACTTGCTGCGCTCCGGGTCGGTGTCGTTATCGAAACCCCCTTCGACGCATAATCATCTGCCACTCGACGGTATTGTCTCAATCGCGTTTCCCTTTCTCGACGCGCATCTCCTACAATCGTAAAAACTTCGATAAACTTCGACGAGGGCCGTTGGGCCTACCCGCGCCGATACCGACTG
Organism: Triturus cristatus; assembly: GCF_964204655.1. NCBI lineage: Eukaryota > Metazoa > Chordata > Amphibia > Caudata > Salamandridae > Triturus > Triturus cristatus. The sequence continues at coordinate 723,060,131 of NC_140590.1, read as the reverse complement.
AAGTCGATGGAATGGACTCCCTTCAAGAAATGTCCCCAGTGTGTTGCTAAATTCCCACACTCGGACCTACACCCAATGTGTAATCTCTGCCTCTCTCCGGAGCATCAAGAGTATATCTGTGAGGCTTGTCTATCTTTCACGTCTAAGGAGACCATTCGTGATCGTCGGGCTCGCCGCCACGAGTTGTCCAGAGGAAGCGGTTACATTCCAGACATCTTCCATCCAGGCCCGACCGCTTTCCGGAACAAGCCCAGGAGGAACAGTTCCCGGTCTCCGAAGCAGATGACTCCGACGTTGAAGACGCAGTCACCCCAGCTCAGTGGACCGTGAGTACCGAGACCCCTGCCCCACCCAAGCCCATATTAAAGGCCCTGCTAACACCTTTGCCACAGGGCCCAGGTCCACATCGGTCGAACATTTCGGATTCCCCGCCCTCGGGCCCGGATATTAAAAGCAAAGACAAGCCTTCCGGCTCGGGATCGAGCCAACCACACTCCGGCGCCGAAGGTGGTTTTTCAGTACCGAAGTCCAAGGGCCGAAACAGATAAAGGATAAACCATCGGAGCCAAAGCATAAGGGAAAAACATTGACACTGAAAACGTTGCAGCCGAAACAATCCAAAGAAAAACCTTCCACGCCTAAACCTCCGAAGCAAAAGACTCCAGAGCCGAAACAACCGACACCGAAGTCTTCTGAACCAGAAAAGGCTTCTGAACCGGACACTATCCCTATGCCTAAACAGTCAAACTCCTCATAGGGAGAAATCTTCGGCACCAAAAAAGAACACCAGCTCCGAAGAACTTTTTGCCCCGGATCCAATCCAGAAATCAATTTATATCCATCCAAAGACTGGTCATATTCTCTCCAAACAACATACAAAAAGGAAACTGGATCATTTGCAAAATTCACCGGTTCCGGCTAAAAGAATAGACATGGGCATTAACACCTATCCACCCCCTACACCTCCTCCTTCACCTATTGATCTTAATTTACTCATCTCACTAGAACATACTTTTCCACTCTCACAACCAGAGGATAGTGATAATGGAGATGGAGACGGACAAGGGAATGATAATATAGTTCCACAAGATAATGATAACGATGATACCCCGCAGGAGCCAGATCCATGGAAGGATTAGAATACAGATGCTGACTTAAACAACGACCCGGATCTTAATCCCTCTAAGCCATCCCCACCAGACGATAATGTAGGTTTTGCCCAACTAATCAATAGGACCGCAACATATCACGGGGTAAATTTACATTCAGATCCTGTACAGGAGGATTTTCACTTAGAAACTGTTACTCAGCCACGAAAATCTTAACACATCCTACCAATGTTAAAAGGCCTAATTAAACACACACCAGAGGTGTTTAAGGACCCTGTTAGGGCTAGGGTTCTTAAACCCAGGATAGACAAAAAATACAAAGCAGCTCCCAGTGACCCCATATAGATTAAGGGTCAGCTTCCTTTAGATTCCCTAGTAGTAGCTAATGCATGTAAAAGGGCCAACTCTCAAGGTTCAGGTGACACCCCTCTTCCAGATAAGGAATGCAAATTATTATACGTATCAGGCAAACGTATGGCATCTCAAGCTGCAAACGATTGGAAAACAGCTAACACACAAGCCCTCTTGGCAAGGTATGATAGGGTCCACTATGATGAGCTGGAGAAGCTCATTCATCATCTACCTGACAAATACAAAGATAAAGCAAAGGACCTCATACAGGAGGGCAAATTGATCACAAATACATCAATCAAATGTGCTCTAGATGCAGAGGACACCGCGTCTCGCGCAGTCAATACTAGCGTATTGTTACGCAGGCATGCCTTGCTCAGGATATCTGGATTTAAGCAAGAAGTGCAAAACAGGATCCTTAATCAGCCCTTCGACCAAGAGCAGCTCTTTGGACCTGCAGTGGACACATCTTTAGAGAAGATGAAAAAGGACACGGAAACTGCTAAGTCCATGGGAACCTTACAGTTATCTTCTCCAAGAGGATCCTTTCGACGCTCCTTTTATAGGGGTGGCTCTAAAGCCAACACACCAGAGCACCCATCCTCATCCTACAAAAGCCCCAATCAGAGCTCCTTTTCCAAAGGATACTTTAGAGGAGGTTACAGGGCTAACAACAACAAGGGCAGAGGCTGGGGTAATAACATCCGCACCTCCCCTACCACCAAGCAGTGACTTCCCTGCGCTTAACCCCGACCATTCCACACCTGTCGGGGGATGCCTTTCACAGTTCCTACCTGTCTGGAATTCAGTATTGTTACTGTCTGGAACTCACACCCAGTCCCCCACACATTCCTCCCAAACACCGTCCAATGTCTACAGAACATCTGACTCTCCTCAAACAAGAGAATCTCTCTCTTCTACAATGAAATGCAATAGAACCAGTCCCCTTACCCCATCAGGGCACAGGGGTTTACTCACTCTACTTTCTCATTCCAAAAAAAAGACGGCTCTCTCAGGCCACTATTAAACCTCAGACCTCTAAACTTCTACATCCAAGTAGACCACCTCCATATGGACACTCTCCAACAGGTGCTCCCATTACTTCAACAAGGCGACTTCCTCGCCACTCTGGATCTAAAGGATGCCTACCTTCATATTCCTATTCACCCCTCTCACAGAAAGTATCTCAGGTTCATGGTGGATGACAACATTATCCGTTCAAAGTCCCCCATTCGGGGTAACCACAGCACCCAGAGTCTTCACCAAATGCCTCGCAGTTGTAGCAGCTCATTTAAGAAGGCAACACATCCATGCGTTCCCTTATCTGGACGATTGGCTCATAAAAGCCTAATCTCACTACAGTTGTGTGCAGCACACACACAGAACTGTCCATCTACTTCACGACTTAGGTTTCACATTAAACCTCGCCAAGTCTCACCTTCAACCATCCAACATACAACAGTATCTATGGGCTACACTAGACACCTCTAAAGCTCTAGCATACCCCAATCCAGGCAGGATTCACTCCATGTAAACTCTAATACTACAATTTTGGCCTCAACACTCATTGCCAGCTTGAGTGTTTATGCAGTTAATCGGAATGATATCTTCTTGCATTCTCATCGCCCCTTATGCAAGACTCTAGATGCGTCCCTTGCAGGGATGCTTAGCACATCAGTGGAACCAGGCTCAAGGTCAGTTGACAGATCTTCTGTTGGTGGACATCCGCACACATCGCTCTCTGCAGTGGTGGAATACACGCAACCTTTCCAAAGGGCGGCCGTTCCTCGACCTGGTTCCTCAGATAGTACTAACAGACGCACCGCTCACCGGCTGGGGAGCTCATCTACAAAATCAAACTGTACAGGGACAATGGACCCCTCAACAAAAACAACTCCACATAAATCACCTGGAGTTACTAGTAATATTTTTAGCACTAAAATCTTTTCAACTCTTGCTAATAGGCAAAGCTATCCTGATATGTACAGACAACATGACATCAATGTATTTACATTAAAAAACAGGGAGGAACACACGCCCTCCAACTCTCACGCCTAGCGCAAAGTATATGGAGATGGGCTATTCCCCAAAGGATATACCTCCTCGCACAACATGTCCCGGGAGTACACAATCAGACTGCGGATCTGCTCAGTCGACAAACACAACACATTCACGAATGGGAACGACTATTACTGTTGTCAGGAACAGTTGATCTTTGAGTTTTTGTTTTGGGGTTCAAGAAACTGAGTTAATGGGTGGGGGTGAGGCTGTGCAGACCTCTCGGAACCCCCCGGCGAGTAGTTCTTTGGTTGGATGCTTAATGTTTCACTCATGGGGGTCTTTGTGGGGTTGGGAGAGTGGTGGGAAGGGGTCCATTGGGATTTGTTTAACTGCTTCGTTTAGGGTTTTGTTTTATTTTCACCAATGGCTACTTTCTCTGGGGCTACTTCTTTACATTGCTAAGATAACACACAGGTGGGAAACTGTCTCATCACGGGGCCTGACCCAGGAGCTCGCTAGGCGCTCACACCCCAAGTCATTGAGATCGTCACGGAGCTCAAACAGTCCCTCACTTCTTACACCGCTAAAGCCACGCACGCTAAAGCACTAGAGTAGGGCAATATCTCTGTCCTGTCTTGGAACGAACGTAAACGGCCTGGGAGATAAGATCAAGGGAGGGCTAATCACACAATACATAAAGAGACTCCAAACGTCTGTGCTATTTTTTGAAAAAACACACCTCAAGGTGACACACTGTAGGTTTTTAAATAGTGTCACATATCATTTGGTGGCACATGCGGGCAACACGTCTGGATCAAGCGGGGGTCACCATTCTATCCGTAAGAACCCTTCCTTCACAGTTACCAGAAGCTAGATTGACCCACTGGGTAGGTATGTCAGAGTGAGGGGTTTGTGGGGTTGCCGAGATGTAACTTTAATTAGCGTATATGCACCCCCGAGACTGCAGGCCCCCACACTAGAGAAGATATTACATATTCTCCTGGAGGCAGACTCCTCTATTCAGCTAATAGGGGGGTATTTTAATGATGTCCTAGACCCAACCCAGGACAGGTCGGAGCCTACCCCACCACATGCCCGCTCGACCCCCTCTTGCCAATTTGGCAACCACCATGAGCCTGACAGGCCTGTGGAGACAGGCTCACCCACATGATAGGGGTTACTCCTACTTCTCAAGGGCCATCGTGTATTCTCCTGCCTGGATTATATCCTGTTGACACAGTTCTTCCTTAAGGAATTATGGCGTATAATTAAAAAAAGAAATGAATGTCACTTAGGTGATCCAGATACATCAAATTAGTTAAATCAATTCAATCAAAATGCAGGAGAATAGGAATGGAAAAAGTGTATTATATTTTTGCACATTTTACTCATTTAGTTCCAACAATATTTCATCAAGTTTTATACAAACATGTAATCTCTTTTCCTATATTACAACGCAAAGCAGTACATAAATTCACACTGGTGCTACTTCGGTATCCCTCCACTCTCCTAGCATCAATTCCAGGGATTCGGAGAAGCGCAAACAATCCTCTTAACGAACAATGGTTTATGATAATCCAATGATCCATCAACTAAATCGTTAACATTCAAATAATCCGATGGAACTTAAATACAAAATGAACTCTAACAAATAGTGTTAAGAAAGATGCACATGTCGACATTTCGGTTTCGGGTGAACATTTAGGTCTACGAGACGATCCCCAGGACACAGCGTTAACGGGGAAAAATACACCTGTAAGTACTTGCTTCCAAAGTTGCTCCACAATGGATGACCTTTCAAAATGAGGAATCAAACCAAGCTCAGTTAAAATAGGTCTCATTCCATTGCAACTCCGTACTGCAGCATCCAAAGTGGATCTCTGCTCTCGCTCAGCGGTTCTAACACCTAGCCATCCTAGCACCAGCGGGGAAGTGCAGGATGCAACTAATTTGGCCCGCCCCTATCTAATCATTCACCCCTGCTGTTGAGAATGGGAGGGGATGGGAGGCAAGGCACCTTCTGAAAATCAAATGCCTAATATCTGAGGGACAGGAAGGTGGCAATTGGCTTCAGAGTAGATACTGAACTCTATTTTAAGGAGAATGAAGGCACAGTTTCCTCTAAAATTACTTTGTGGGAGGCATATAAGACAGTCCTCCGAGAAAGGGCACAAAATCTAGTGGGACAAAAGCGAAAGCATGCATTTGGTGCCCTGGAATCTCAGATGCAAGAGCTAGATGGTAGGCTGGAACCAGACCCGGACCCCATTATACTCCGCCAATTGTCACTCCTTAGAAAATAATACTCCGCCTTGGGTCTAGGAATCTCAAAAGCGCAGTTAAATACAACATTACACAAATGATTTGATCCCGGGGAGAAAGCCCGTAGACTGTTGGCCTAGCTGGCAAAGAAAGAGCTCGAGTCCCGATGGGTACACCGGATGACCTCACCAAATGAGAAGGTGGTGGAATCAGATGTGGACATCTCCAAATCCTTTGCACATTATTATCAGGAGCTATACAAGGCCAGGCCATTGCAATCTGGATCCCAGATAATTGAGTATTTGGACTCTATTGCTGCGTCGCAGCTGGATTCAGAGGCCCATAGTGCATTAGAGGTAGGATGACCAGATGTCCCGGATTTCCCTAGTCAGTCCCGGTTTTCAGAGGACTGTCACGGTGTCCTGCCACATTTTTTATTTTATGTACATGTCCCGGTTTTTTGGATAGAGGTCAAGTCATACTGCAAAGGAGAATTAAAAAGTATGCTTTAGTTAAATAATGTATTTGTTTCAAACAGCAGGTTGGTTGGCTGCATGCATGCAGCAGCAGAGAGGAGGGCAGGGATACTTGAGGTAGATGCTAAAAGTCTTGCCATAGCTTGTGTGTGTGTCTGTCTGTCTGTCTTCCAAAAACCAGACAGGCCAGACATAGAAGTAAGGTTGAAGACTTTAGTCCTACTTTTATGTCTGGCCTGTCCCAGTTTTTGCTTCTCAAAATCTGGTCACCCTGATTAGAGGCAGAGATAACCCTGACGGGTGTTCAAAGCGCAATAGCCCATCTCAGCACTAACAAAACCCCCAGGTCCAATGCGATATCCTCTGAGTTCTATAAGAGATTTGTGGATCTTCTGAGACCCCAGCTCCTAGGTATGTTCCTAGAGGCCGACCGGATCCATTCCTTCCCTCCCAACCATCAAAAGGCAACTATAATTGTTATTCATAAAGATACCAAACCTAGAGACCAGTGTGTCTCGTACCGCCCAATCTCTCTATTGAATTTAGAAGTGAAAATATTTGCGACAGTCTTAACTATCAGATTAATAAACACTATAACACCGATTGTCCATACAGATCAATTAGGCTTTATACCCAGTAGATCGACTCGTCACAATCTGATACAGGTCCACAATTGGATCAACAAAGTGAAAGGGCATTCGGAGCCACAGGTCATACTAGCTCTGGACGCAGAAAAGGCATTTGACGCCATGCCCTGGCCCTTTCTGGAACTCACGCTAGTAAAATTCGGCTTTGGACCTAAGTTCAGGATTTTCCTAGAACCCAGGGCATCTGTAAGAGTGAACGGGCTGATGTCCACTGAATTTGCAGTAGACAGAGGAACACGGCAGGAATGTCTCCTCTCCCCCTACTCTTTGCCCTCATAATAAAATCTCTTGTGTGTAGAATCCGTGACCTCCCTGGGATCTTTGGGGTTTGTATATCGGGGAGAGAAGCCCAAAAGGGGCTGATGATCTCCTTTACGTGACTCGACCTATGTCATCTCTTCCCCTCCTATTCGACGTCCTGGATGAATATGGGCAGAACTCTGGATACCGAGCGAACTAGAGCTAGTCCCTCCTGTACTTTCCACAGGGTGCCAACCTAGCCCTCCCCCTCCCTCATCAATTGACATGCACCACTCTAGGATTCAAGTATTTGGACATATTCCTGACACTCCACAAGGAGACCTGCCACGAGTGCAACCTGTGGAGGGTTATTCACAACTATTGAGAGGCTAAGTGCAGATGGAGGGGGCTCCCCCTTATACTTTTGTGGAGAGTCGCAATGGTCACAATGATAGAGCTACCCAAGCCTGATAGAGCTACCCAAGCAACTATACACCCTTCACCACACATAAGATCTGATTCCTCCTGATATTTTCGCTGGGATAGAAGGGAACCTCCGTACATTTTTGTGGATGGTAAACACTTTAGGATTGCCCTGACCACACTTTAGCGTAATCCATTCAATGGCGGCATCACCCTACACAATATGCGGGGATATTACTGGGCCTCTCATCTCATTAACATTAATGATTGGCTTTATACTTCTCCAGATCATTTTACCTTTAGCCTAGAACGCTCCAAATGGACACATCAATTCTGTATCCTCTATCTATATGGGGGTTGGGGAACCTCGGGCCTACTTGCTGCCACCAGGGTGGCAGTGGCGAGCTGAATCAGAGCTACGAAAGCTATGGGATGGCAGGGTCAGCCCACTAAGGAAACACCACTGTGAGAGTGGAAATCGCTGGCTGAGATTAGCAAACTGGAAGACCTCAGGCCATAGGAACTGATTAGTATCATGAAAATAGGAGATTTGCTGGAAGGGGGCGACCTTGTGTCATTTGACACATTGAAGCATGAATTCAGTATTCACAACATGCATGGTCAGCTGAGGGGCACCCTAGAGCAGGAATCCCAGAATTTGCACCGCTTGAGGGATGGCTACTTATAGAAGACCTGAGGAGGGGGGTGATCTTTTCCACGTATTGAACCCTCCTTAATAATAAACCTGATAAATGGAAGGGCTTAAGCCGAAAATGAGAAAGGGATGTCGGGGAACTGGAAGATAATCATTGGGAAGCAGCCTTGATACATCCCCATGAAGTCACAATAAGGGCACGGCTTCGGCTGATTCAGTTCAAATCCTACATACAGCCTACAATGACAAAAGACGTCTTCACGCCATGGAGAGAGTGCCCGACTCCTCCTGCTTACATTGTGCTGATATAGAAGGCTCCTTCTTACACACAGTCTGGAGTTGCCCCAGAATCCAAATGTACTGCAGAACTATCACAAGGGAACTTTACGCTGGGATTGACTCTCCCCTCCCTATGGACCCTAGGTGTTATTGTTATGGGTATTCCGTGTGACATCGAATTGTTGCGAACCCAGTTAATATTCAGCAACCTTGCTGTGTTAGGGACTGAAAGGGATACAGCCTGCCACTGGGGAACGGCGGGGAGTCCTATGGCTCAGGAATAGAGAACTGCTATGGACATGTTCATGATAGCTGAGAGTGACTAATATCAACAGGGGCTGCCCCAGAAAATTCCATAAAATATGGGGTAAATGGATCTCCCATTGCTCTCTGGAGCAGTGGTATCCAAACATCTTAATGTTGCGCCCTCCTGTAAAGAAAATAATAATAATCATCCTCCCCCTCAATTTTTTTACACTTGTACTGCTAAATTGGTAGTGTTTAAACATATTTAAACATTGCAGTTTAGCTCTGTAACTTTTTTAGGTCGAGCCTATAGCAGCGCGCATGCGCTGCTCTGGCGAGACTTGTAGTAAGGGGCTTTCAAAAGCTCACCACACGCTGGTGTGTGTGTGTGGCCTACTGCTTGCGGTTACCCACACGGGCGCCATATGTTTTGAATTATCGTGCCCAGACACGGGCGCAATAATTCAAAACATATGGCCTGGTGCTCGCTCTCGCACCACTCGCGGTACGCTGCATTCCTTTTTCTTTTTTAAACTTTCAGCGCGAGTTGCACGCTCCTGTTAATGCAATGCAACCGGGAATGCAATGCGGCCGGGCTCCGACAAAGTTTTGAAAAATTAAATTGCTCTGTGTCCCGGTTTCTTTTGTTTCACAAACTTTGTTGGGTTATTTGGAGCGCAAAATATTACAATGAAAGGCTTTGCTGAGTTTAGCCCCAAACTTTGAAAAAAATGCTTCTTCGGCTATCATTCTTTGGCCACGAATCGCTTCTTCAGGCAGGGCGCGTCCCTGGCTAGTACTGGTATGCGCGGTATGTGAACCTGCAAAATACATAATTACATTTCTTCTAGTGGTGGGAGCAGCCGGCCAGACGGGTCCATGGTGGTTATACCTCAAGCCATACACGGAAATTCCTGGAAAAAGATGCCCAAGCCGGTACTTCGAATAACCCCACGCTCTGGTCATAAACCATGAGAATAGCCAGAACCTGTCGGTCAGGAGCAGGCGGGCTCTGAATTACGTCAAAATGAAGGAAGGACTCACCACAGGCACAATAAATACAAAGGCTGCAACAGGCACACGCGCAGAGCTGTGCGTTGACCCCGTGTCACAATGGTACCTTTCAGCCAGTCCTGGTCTTTCAAACAGGGCTTAGCATTCTGGGACTTGTGGTTTCACTTTTGCTGTCATTACTATTGATTAGACGTCTTACTTCATTAGTTCTTTTGGGTGACTGTGGACAAGGTCGGCTCAAAGTCAGCCTTATGTAGTTGCCACTAGCCTGGGTTCCATTTTATCATGGTTAGGAAACACTAATTTAGGGAGAGATTGTGGATAAATCGGGTAATAATTAATCAATTGTGCAATAATAATTAAATAACTAATGATTAGGCTATGGAAGAATTTTTTTAAATATTGCAAAAAATACCAAAGAACCTTTGGTATATTGGAAGAAATGTGGCTTATCAGTTACCATTACTGGCATAATCTTCGGGCATTATCAATGGCATGTTTAGTTTATGTTTCTTCGTAAGTTCGCATTTCAGGTTTTTAGTTGTGACTGTGTTTGTTACATTTGATGGCGCAAAGACAAGCAATGTGTCCCCAAAAGAAAACAAGCATTGGCATAACCAATAGGTCTCACCTTTGGGACCTTATAAGTGTTTAATTATCCAGCACAATATCCTTGGTGCAACAATATCAAGTGTTGCATGGCTACACGCTTATAAAGTCCCAAAGGCGAGACCTATTGGCTATGCCAATGCTTATTTATACATACTCCCAGTCAGGATATAAATGACAAAATGTGTTAGTGATGGCCCATTAAAAAAGTGTATTGCGGGCGCTCATGTTTTTAACACTTAAAACAAATGCTTCTGAGTCTTCTCATGTCCAGAGACTGGAGCCCCCTGTGGGATCAACTGAGGCCTCCCTAGGAGGGCCCATCCCCCAGTTTGAAGCCCCCTACTCTAGAGGGTCTGTGACTGGGAGGAACATGAGAGAGAGTTGACTGGGGAGTGATCATCATAATACCTGTAGCATTGTGTTCGTCTATCACAGAATACCTTTATTTTTACCTTTAATTGCGGTCCGGACTTGAGAGATGTCGGTGGGAGGGAGGGGTGACCTGTTGAGAGCTATACATTGCATTGTTCACAAATGATTACACTGGTAGCCTCCTAGGAGTGAACTGACTATGTATCAAAACTGTGTCATTACTGAATCTCTAATATCAATGACAAATTCAATAACAAATATATTTTTTTTAAAGATTACATTGAGGAATGAAAACTAACTTGAGTGGCACTTTGTGCATTAAGTAAATTAATAAACAATATGTGGAATAGGAAAGAGACTAAATGTGGAATTGAAACTACCCTTGACTAATAGGCTGCTATGGTTTTATTTCACTCAATTTCCCAATGTTCTCCTAAAGGTTACCTTTGTGGTTATCATTTCTGCTGGAGACACATTGTTGCTGACTATCTTACAGCCAGCGAGTTGGCTATTCAAGAAAGATTAACTATTTAATAAGTACATAAATGAAATATTAGCCCGTATATTCTCTGGGCAAACCAATAATTCAATTAGACTTGCCATTTTGGATTAAAGAAGGAATTCTTGTCCCAGATCGAATGGAGAAGATGTTCCAGTTGGACAACAATCTCTTGCACCAGACTATCTATTAAAGGTTAAGAATAGGTACGACCTGAATTGGTACAGAGATCTGAAAGAGACATGTTATTGATAGATTCCTTACCTTAGATTATCCCCAGGCGTCAGACTGGATCCAGAAAGTTTTGCTTGCAGTACCCCTGCGTGTCAGTAGGTGGCGTCGTACGCTCCGCATCCATCGCTGGCGTCGTAAGCGCCGAGATAACATCACGGAGACTACTTAGGCGCCAACCATGCGCGATGATGTCAGTTCTATCTTTTTCCGCTTAGAGCGCTTACCGTAGTCACTTTTTGACTACCCTTTTTGAGACTTTTGTCTCCTTTTTCCTTTGTGCACATAGGGATGCCTGGGTTTAAGTCTTGTGGGGCCTGCCATCGCAATATGTTGGTGGCGGACCCCCATGATGTTTGCCTCTACTGCCTGGAAACCGACCATGTATCCCGTTCCTGCCTGGACTGTTGAGCCATGGCCCCGAAGGCCTTGAGGGAGGGTGCCGGAAGCTGCTGGAGGTCTGGCACTCGTCCCAGCGCCGTTCCAGGTCCCGTTCCCGGGAACGCTCACGGGGCCGCAGTCGTCGCTCCACGGGCTCCAAGTCTTCGCCCTCGGATTCGGGTAAGTGTCGACAAAAAAAGAAGTCGAAGAAGTGATTTCGCTCTCCAACGTCCCCTCGCCGGTCCTCGGATGCGGACGTGGGGGACAGGGGTTCTGCCCCTGTGGCTCCTTTGGAGCCTGTGAGTCCCACAGCCTATCCACCTTACCCGGGTCCGTCGGCGACTCCCGAACAGGTGCAAGAATTTCTTGCCATCATGGACCGCCTCTTTAACCCTCGGTCTCCCGCCGGTGCGTCTTCGGGCCCCGCGGTCCCGTGTCCAGATCCTGTTGGGCCGCCGGCGCAGCCGGCGGATCCATCTTCGGTGCCACAGGATCCTGCGCCGTTGGCTCCGGCGCCACAAGGTCCAGCGCTGCCGGCTCCGGCCCCAGCGTCACCCTCGGCTCCGGCCCCGCAGTGGGTGCCGTTTGTCCCCCCCTTGCCCCGTTTCCAGGACCATTTTGTTCCTACCTGGGATCCGCATTGGGACGCAGCACCAGCTCGGCCCTGGCCAGCGCTGTTCCCGGCACTGTATGTTCCTTCTCTGGCTCCAGCTCTGCCACCGCGGTCTGTTCCCCATGCGACAGAGGTGGAGGACGACTGGGAGGGTCCGAGGACCCTCTTGCCCATCAGTGTGACTCCGAGCAGGACTGGGTGGACGACTTGGGGGTGCCGGCGACCTCGATGTCTCCTCTGACCCGGGGTTAGCCTCTCCCCCCCCCCTGCCTACCATGGAGGAGGGCTCCTCCTACACAATGGTGCTCCGTCGGGCAGCTGAGGTCCTTAACCTTGATCTCCCTACGGTGGCCCTCAAAACTAATCTCCTCACTGAGGTGATGCAGACGGCGTCCACTTAGTCGGAGCCCCTGCTCCCTTTTAATGATGCCCTCACTGACGTCTTGTTGGGCACCAGGTCGTGGCCAGCCACAAGGGCCACTGTGGATAGGAATGTCGCCAGACCTCACCGCCCTGCGCCTGGTGACCCCACTTTTCTGACCACTCATCCTACGCCTGAGAGCCTGGTCATCCAAGCCTCGACGTCACAGAGTACCTTTCCCACGGCTCTCCCGGATAAGGACTCTAAGAAGCTGGAGCAGTTCCGTAAGTGGTTGTTCTCTTCGGCCAGCTGGGGCTGCGGTCTGTGAACACCGCCTGCTTATTGGGCCGCTATTCTCACGCGGTGTGGGATACAGTTGCACAGGTGTTGCCTCAGTGTCCTGAAGAGACCCACGCTGTACTGTCCCAAGCTGTTGCTTAGGGTAAGGATGCGGCTAAGTTCGCCATTCGGTTTGGATTGGACACCGCGGACTCACTGGGTAGGGCAATTTTTAAGACTATGGCGCTTCGTCGCCACGCCTGGTTGCGATCTACTGGGTTCTCGCCCGATGTCCAAAGCTCGCTCATGGACATGCCCTTTGATGGCACTCGCCTGTTTGGCGATAAGGCCAACAGTACACTGGAGCGTTTTAAGGACTCGCGAGCCACGGCCAAGTCCTTGGGTTTTTCCGCAAAGAGCCCAGCCACTCCTGGTTTTCGTTCCTTTCGTGGCCACGGCAGAGGCGCCTAGGCGCGTTCATTCAGCAAGCCTGTGCAGAACCAGCCTCAGCATGGCCGCAGACGTGGCTTTTGCAGGGGCGGGTCTGGGATTCAGCGTGGGGGTCAGTCCACCTCCGCTGCTTCTACCTCCAAACCTTCCTAATCCGAGCTTTGTGGAGCACCCACGCCGGTGGGTGGCAGGATTCGCCACCACCTCCCCCACTGGCGCGATATCACATCAGACAAGTGGGTGTTGCAGATCATCCGCAGGGGTTACTCCTTTCCCGTCCAGTCCTCCCCTCCAACCATGCCACCTCGGTGCCACCGCATGTTGGGGGATCACTTGGTACTTCTCCAGCAGGAAGTCACGGCCCTCTTGGCCAAGGGGGCCATTGAGTGCGTTCCTGGGCTGGAAGTAGGGAGTGGTTGTTATTCCCACTACTTTCTGGTCCCCAAAAAAGACAAAGGGGGCCTGCGCCCCATCATGGACCTCTGGAAAGTCAATCGCTTCCTCTGGAAGAAGTTAAAAATGCTGACTGGCTCAGGTCCTGGCTGCCCTCGACCCTGGAGACTGAATGGTAGCGTTGGACTTGCAGGATGCATATTGTCACATCCCCGTCCTGCCGCCCCACCGGCGTTACCTGCGGTTCACGGTAGGCCAGGAGCATTTTCAGTTTGCCGTGCTCCCCTTCGGCCTTACCAGCGCCCCTCGGGTGTTCACAAAGGTGATGGCGGTGGTTGCAGCTCACCTGCGCAGGTCGGGGGTTTCAGTCTTCCCTTACGTCGAAGACTGGAGGTTGAAGTCGGACTCGCCCCAGGCAGTCGTGAACCACCTTCAGACTACGGCCGACCTCCTGCATTTGCTGGGGTTCTCCATCAATGTGCCAAAGTAGCACCTGAGTCCCTCTCAGAGGCTGCCCTTCATCGGAGCGGTTCTGGATTTGACGCTGTTTCGGGTTTATCCTCCTGTGCAGCGAGTCTGGGGATATTCAGGCTATGATTCCGATCTTCAGCCTTTGTCCCGGGTTTCAATCAGGATGACAATCCGGCTTCTGGGCCTGATGGCCTCCTGCATCCTGCTGGTATCACATGCCAGATGGCATATGCGGGCTCTGCAGTGAGACCTGAAGTTCCAGTGGGCGCAGAATCAGGGCAACCTGTCCGATCATGTCCAGATCTCAGAGGGCACTGCACGGCAATTGCAGTGGTGGATCACGAATCGTGATTGGGTTAATGGCAGATCCCTCTCGCTTCCCCAACTGGAGTACACAGTGGTGACGGATGCGTCCCTCCTGGGATGGGAAGGCCACTTGGGAGAGGCGGAGATCAGAGGCCTCTGGTCTCCGGCGGAGTCCCGGCTCCATATCAATCTGTTGGAGCTTTGGGCGATCCGACTTGCGCTGAAGGCATTCCTTACCTCTGTCCGGGGAAGTGTGGTGCAGGTGTTCACGGACAACACCACCGCCATGTGGTATTGCAACAAACAGGGCGGGTGGGGTTCTGGACCCTATGTCAGGAGGCTCTGCGCCTCTGGACATGGCTGGAACATCAAGGCATCACCTTGATGGTTCAACACCTGGCAGGTTCTCTGAACGCCAGGGCATACGTACTCAGCCGCCGGTGCTTGATGGATCACGAATGGCATCTTCACTCGGAAGTGGTGCAAGGTATCTTTCAGCAGTGGGGAGAGCCTTTGTTAGATCTATTCGCCACCGAAGAGAACGTGCAATGTCTTCAGTTCTGCGCGTTGGACTTCCCAAGGCGGCACTCGATAGGTGACGCTTTTCACCGCGAGTGGAGTTGCGGTCTATGGTACGCCTTTCCGCCTATTCCACTTCTGCCCAGAGTGCTGAAGAAGATTTGGCGCGTCCGGCCCCAAGTCATCCTTGTGTCTCCGTATTGGGCACGAAGATACTGGTATCCCGAGCTACTCTGCATGGCGACCGATCCCCCGATCCGTCTGCCTCTTCGGGAGGATCTTTTGTCGCAGCAGAAGGGGACGGTCCTCCACCCGATCCTGTCCAGCCTCCACCTCCTGCGTGGAGATTGAGCGGAGACAGTTGACAGCTTTTAATCTTCCTCTCGAAGTCTGTGATGTCATTCTGGCAGCCAGGCGTCCCTCCACTAAAATGGTATACGCCTGCAGGTGGAACAAGTTTGTGGCATGGTGCACAGCTAAGGCTGTGGATCCCCTTTCTGCCCCTCTTTCCGAAGTCCTTCTGTTCCTTCTTTCTTTGGCCCAGCAGGGCTCTGCTCTGGGCACTATCAAAGGTTATCTTTCGGCTATCTCCGCCTTTTCACGGCTTCCAGATCAGCCTTCTCATTTTAAGTCCCCGGTTGTTAACCATTTCCTAAAAGGCATTACTCACACGTTTCCTCCCGTGCCATTCATAATGCCTCAGTGGGACTTAAACCTTGTCTTGACATATCTGATGTGCGCTCCCTTTGAGTCCCTTCATACCTGTCCTTTGTGTCTTCTCACTCTCAAGACGGCTTTCCTGGTAGCTATCACCTCTGCCAGAAGAGTGAGTGAGCTCCAGGCTCTTTCTTCTAAACCTTCTGTTCGAGGCATATGAGCTGCAGATTACACACTGTGCATAGATCGCCATCTGGTGTTGGGCCCGGATGTTTGCAGTTGTTTTTCTTCTTGGAAAGTCTTTGGAAGTCACGAGGTATGTGACTCCTCCTTTGGATCATACTGCGCATGGGCTTCGGCTTCATCCTCAGATTGTTTTTTCCCGCCATCGGGCTCGGATGTGTTCATCGCGCTCCGGCTCTGAACCGTTTCCAGTTCTCCTAATCGACGCGCAATCCTTCCCTTCCGCGGTATTGTTCTCGATCGCGATCTCCCCTCTCGACGCGACTCATCATTAGACGTCTTTGATTCCGGTCGTCGACGCAGGCCTTCGGGCCTACCTCCGCTCCGGTCCTGGCTCATGGAAAGGACTCCATTTAAGAAGTTTCCTCGATGTGGGTCCAAATTTCCTCACACCGATCTCCATGAGGTGTGCAACCTCTGCCTGTCCCCAGAACACGAGGCTCGAGACTGTCCGGCGTGCAAATCCTTCTGGTCCAAAAAGACCATTCGGGACCGAAGGGCGAGGAGAACCATGGAACACTCGTTGACTGCAATCCCCGACGGCATATTCGGAGAAGGCGTCGATGTTCCCGAGGACCAGCACACCGAAAGAGGGCCTCATCGGCGCCTCCGAAGCAGACGACTCCGATGTCGAGGACATCACTCCGGCACAAAGGGGCGTGAGTACTAACATCGATCCCCACCCCCCACCCTCGACGGCATCGATAAAGGCTTCGGTCGCGCCTTCGCCCTCGGGCCTAGGTACGACCAAAGACACTGCTTCACATACCTCGCTTTCGGGCGCGGTTAAGAAGCCCATCAAGCCTCTGGCAGCTCGGGCTCAAGCCAGCCTGCCGTCGGTGCCGAGAAACACTCCTCCGCACCGGCACCGAAAAAGAAGATGGCTTCCTCTTCCTCCTCCGCGCCGAGCTCCACACTGAAGCGCTCGGCGCCGAAGACAACCACTAGCTCCTTGGTACCGACACCATCCCCGGAACCGAGCAAAAAATCCAAAGCCATCGACACCCACACCTCGAAGCCGAAAGTCATCTCGGAACCGAGGAAACAACCGGACTTTTCTAAACCACACAGTTCAAAACAACGAACTGATGACTCCAAGACTAAAAAACCTACGGCTCCGACACCTTCGGCTCCGACGGATCGCCCCTCACAGAGAAACTATTTCGGCCCGATCCACTCCAAGAAACACTTATCAAAGACCCTAAAACTGGACATTTGATGCTCAGCATCAAGAAGAGACCGCTGGACAAGCCTGCCTCAGCTCCACCTACAAAGAGAGGAGACTTTGCTACCTCCCCTTTGAGACTACCCTCACCCCCTCCTCCACCTCCTCCTCCACCTCCTCAGTCTCCTCCGCCTCCCCCACCTCATCATTCCCCCACACCCTCTCCGGGTGAGGATGATGACGATGTCTACGACGACACAGGTGACGGACCCCATGACCAACCCACAGGGGACCCCACTCCTACAGGCTCCCCAGACCCATGGGACGACTACATCATCCCAGACATCCCTAACGTCCCGCAGGACGACCTTTACCCTTCAAGACTGTCCCCCCAGAAGACACTATGGGGTTTAACCAACTGCTCCATAGGGCTGCACACTATCACGGAGTAGATCTCCACACAGACCCCGTGGAGGAGGACTTCCTCCTAGATATTTTTGATACTACACACAGGGCCACTTCCATTCTGCCCATGCTTAAAGGGGTTATCAAACACGCGCCAGAGGTCTTTAAAGACCCGGTCAGAGCCAGGGTCATCAACCCTCGCATCGAAAAGAAGTATAAGGCCGCTCCTACAGACCCCACCTACATCAGAGGGTCCCCACCACTAGACTCCCTAGTAGTCTCCTCTGCAAGGAAACGTGCAAACTCCCAGTCATCAGGCGAGGCACCACCACCTTATAAAGAGTCCAAACTCCTAGATGCCTCTGGCAAGCGAACTGCATCCCAGGCTGCCAACATATGGCGAATTGCAAGCACCCAAGCGCTTTTAGCACGCTATGACAGGGCACATTATGATGAGCTAGAAGCCATAATGCAACACCTCCCTGACAAATACAAGAATAGAGCCAATGAGCTAATCCAGGAGGGAAAAACCATCACCAACACCTCCATACGCTGCGCCCTCGATGTTGCTGACACCGCCTCTAGGGCAATTAATACCAGCGTCCTCCTCCGTAGGCATGCCTGGCTACAGATTTCGGGTTTTAAACCCGAGGTGCAGGCTTTCATCCTCAACCACCTTTTTGACTAAGAACATCTCTTTGGCCCAAACGTTGACGTTGCCCTTGAGAAAATAAAGGACACCGATACGGCAAAGTCTATGGGAGCCTTACAGTCACACTCTCCTAGGCGCTCCTTTCGCCGTTCTTCCTTTCGAAGTACCGCCAGAGGCTACTCCTCCGACAGCGCCTCTACATCCTATAAAGCCCCTACACAATCCACCTTCACTAGGGGTTACCAGAGAGGTGGCTACAGGGGTAACAACAATAAAGGCAGAGGCAAAACTAATACCTCCCGCTCTGACTCCACCCCTACCCAATGACTTCCCTCCTTTTCCCCAAGACCATCCCACTCCAGTCGGGGGCAGACTCCACAATTTCCTTCATGTCTGGGCTCCTATCACCTCAGACAAATGGGTAACACAAATAATTCGGTCAGACTACTGCCTCGAGCTAAAATCTATCCCCCCAAACATTCCACCCAAACAACGCCCAATATCACAGGAACATTTGTCACTTCTAAAGCAGGAGGTAATCTCCCTCCTACAAAAGAGTGCGATAGAGCTAGTTCCTGCCCACCAACAAAATATGGAAGTTTACTCCCTATATTTTCTCATACCAAAAAGGGACGACACTCTAAGGCCCATCCTGGACCTCAGACCCCTAAATCACTATATACACTCGGACCATTTCCACATGGTCACACTCCAGCAGGTACTTCCCCTGCTCTCCCAAAACGACTTCCTTGCCACCCTAGACCTCAAGGACGCCTATTTCCACATTCCCGTTCACAAAGCTCACAGAAAGTTTCTCAGGTTTGTAGTGGACGGTCAACACTATCAATTCAAAGTGCTCCCATTCGGAGTTACCACAGCACCGCGAGTGTTTACCAAGTGCCTAGCGGTCGTGGCAGCACACCTGCGAAGACAACACATCCACGTCTTCCCATACCTAGACGACTGGCTAATAAAAGCCAGCTCATACAACCAGTGTGTACAACTCACTCACGCCACCATCCAACTACTTCACGAACTGGGCTTCACAGTAAACCACACGAAGTCCCATCTGCAACCGTCCCACATAAAACAATACCTAGGTGCCACTATAGACACCTCAAGAGCGCTAGCCTACCACAGTCCTGCCAGGATAGCAAGCATTCAGGCTCTACGCGCCAAATTTCAGCCGGAACACACTCTTTCAGCTCGAGTGTTCATGCAACTCATAGGAATGATGGCCTCTTGCATATTTATAGTACCTCACGCAAGACTCCAGATGCATCCTCTCCAAGAGTGCTTAGCGCGCCAATGGAACCAGGCCCAGGGTCAATTGACAGATCTGGTGTTGGTAGACGGTCGTGCCCACCGTTCTCTGCAGTGGTGGACCACCAAAAACCTTTCCAAAGGGCGACCGTTCCTGGTGCTGTTCCTCAGATAGTACTAACAGCGGACGCATCGCTCTCCTGCTGGGGAGCTCACCTACTACATCACACCATGCAGGGCAGGTGGACATTTCAACAAAAGTTACTCCAGATCAACTATCTGGAGTTGCTAGCCATATTCTTAGCACTAAAGGCTTTTCAAACACAGATATCAGGCAAGGCCATCCTAGTCCGCACGGACAACATGACAGCCATGTACTATATACAGAAACAAGGAGGCACACACTCTCCGCAGCTCTCTCAGCTAGCACCGAGCATATGAAGATGGGCCATACCCCAAAGAATCTTTCTCCTAGCCCAACATGTCCCAGGAGTCCAAAACAATATGGCCGATCTGCTGAGCAGACAAACACAACAGATCCACGAGTGGGAACTCCATCCACAAGTTCTTCACCCGTACTTCCAAATGTGGGGGCATCCACAAATAGACCTCTTTGCCACCCACGAAAACGCCAAATGCCCAAGCTTCGCCACCAGGTATCCACACCCATTGTCCAAAGGGAATGCGATATGGATGAACTGGTCAGGCAAATTTGCGTACGCTTTTCCGCCTCTCCCACTCATTCCATTAGTGGTGCGCAAACTACAACAATACTCCCTTACTCTCATTCTAGTAGCTTCAGCTTGGGCCAGACAACCGTGGTACACCACACTGCTGGAACTATCTGTAGTACCGCACCAAAAGTTAAACCTCTCTCCACGCCTCTTAACCCAGAACCATGGAGAGATCAGGCACCCGGACCCAGCTCAGCTCAACCTTGCGATCTGGCTCCTGAAATCATAGAATTCGGTTATCTAAATCTTCCCCCAGACTGTATGAACGTCATTAGAGAAGCTAGAAGGCCAACCACTAGAGCTTGCTATGCAACCAAGTGGAAACGTTTTGTGGTTTATTGTCACAGCAATAAATTCAATCCCCTAGATGTGTCCATTCAACACATCATAGGCTATTTATTACACCTACAAAGATGCAATCTAGCTTACACGTCCATTAGACTGCACCTTGCAGCCATAGCAGCTTATCTACAAAACAGGCAATATCTGTCACTCTTTAGAGTACCTGCCATAAAAGCCTTCATGGAAGGCCTCAAACGAATAATTCCCCCCAGAGTGCCACCCTCACCTGTGTGGAACCTAAACATCGTTCTCACAAGACTAATAAGGCCTCCATTTGAACCTCTGCACAAATGTGAACTTCAATTCCTAACATGGAAAACTGCTTTTCTTGTAGCCGTTACTTCCCTCAGAAGAGTCAGTGAGATACAAGCATTTACCATTCAAGAACCCTTTCTGTAAATGCACCATAACAAAGTGGTTCTCCGCACTAATCAAAAATTCCTCCCTAAAGTCATTTCTCCCTTTCACCTGAACCAATCTGTGGAACTGCCGGTATTCTTGTCGCAGCCACAGACCGTTGCAGAAAGAGCTCTCCACAAACAAGCCTTACTCTACTACATCGAAAGAACTCAACCCTTTCGTAAGACCAAACAACTGTTTGTGTTTTACTCACCACCACACCAAGGCAACCCCATCTCCAAGGCTGGGATAGCTAGGTGGATTGTTAAATGTATACAGATTTGCTACCACAAAGCAAAACGAACGCTAACTGTTCCCTCCCAAAGCCCACTCTACACGTAAGATAGGGGCTTCCATGGCATTTTTAGGGAACATTCCCTTAGATGATATCTGCAAGGCAGCTACATGTTCTACACCGCACACTTTCACTAAACACTATTGTGTAGATGTGCAAACTAAGCAACAAGCTAGTGTGGGCCAGGCTGTACTCAAAACATTGTCAAACCATTGCAACATATACTGGTGGTCGCCGCTTGGAGCGAGTACTGCTATATAATCTATGCACAGTGTGTAATCTGCAGCTCATATGCCTCGAACGGCAAATGCAATTTACCAGTATGCATCTTTTCTTGGCATGTAGAGCTGCAGATCTACACACGCCTACCCGCCTACCTTTATCTGTTCCATTTTATCTTATTTAGATACAACACACATGGGCATCTTCACAACTTACTACTACGCTCCATCATTTCCCTGCTGGCGAAAAACAATCTGAGGATGGAGCCGAAGCCCATGCGCAGTATGATCCAAAGGAGGAGTCACATACCTCGTGACTTCCAAAGACTTTCCAAGAGGAAAAACTACTGCAAACATCCGGGCCGAACACCAGATGGCGATCTATGCACAGTGTGTAGATGTGCAGCTCTACATGCCAAGAACAGATGCATACTGGTAAGTAGCATTTGCCTTCCTTACTGTTCATCCGGACAAGGTGGTTTTAAGGACTTCTTTCTTGGCAAAGGTTGTCACGCCCTTCCACATTGGGCAGACCATCACCTTGCCGACCTTCTTTCCGCATCCTTCAAAGGAGGAAGAGAGGTTCCACCGTCTGGACCCAAAACCTGCGCTCTCGTTCTATCTGAAGCACACACAGCAGTTCCAGGTCGGGCCCTACACAAACGAACCGTCTCTCGTGGGTCGTTCAGTGCATCAAAGCGTGTTATTCGTTGGCTAAGAAGGAGCCTCCTATGACTGCAGCCACTACTGCCTTGGGACGCGGCGTCGCCTTGCAGGACGGTTGTCAGGCAACTACGTGGGCCTCGCTGCACATGTTTACCAAGCATTACTGCAGAAAGAACTATTGATGGACAGAATGCAGAACCATGTCATACATTCACCCCAGTACAGAGATCTAGGCCTTAATCCATCGTTTTTTTGCTCACCATGCCATTCCAGTTTGGACCCAGCCATATGCAAATCAGTCTAGATCCTGTGCCCAATGGGAACAGTCCAGCCCGAACTGCCAGGCCAGGTCCTCCCTGGACTGGAAACCAGCATCCTAGGACCGGTTTCGGGGTTTCACCCCTCTTCAGCCTTGACAGTCCGGTCCAGAGAGACGGCTTCTTTGGCCGTTCTGTTCTCTGTGACTTTCTGGTGTAATCTATTTGCAGACCCACCTCCGGGGTTGGTATTGCTGGGGTATCTATTCTAAGGTAAGGAATCTATCACTAACGTGTCTCTTTCAGATGCACAAGTTACTACTTGTGTAATGATATATCTGTAAGAGACATTAGCTAGTGATAGATTCCTTACTGCCCCACCCATCCTCCCTGTTCTGCGAACTGATTTCTAGGGTTAAGGTCATCCCTTTCAGGGCCCCAGTTTCTTGGCACCAGTGGTCAGTTTCTTGCATGACTCAGCGTTCCTGGCGTGGAAAGTCGTGTACAGAACTGACGTCAGCACACATGGGTGGCGCCTTAGTTGTCTCCGTGACATCATCTCGGCGCTTACGACGACAGCTACGGACGCGGAGGCACACGACGCCACCTACTGACGCGCAGGGGTACTGCTAGCAAAACTTTACGGATCCAATGTGACGTCTGGGGATATTCTAAGGTAAGGAATCTATCACTAACTAATGTCTCTTACAGATATATCGTTACACAAGTAGTAACTTGTGCAAGTGAAAAAAATTGAGGAACCAACTATGTATATGAGGAGTACCCATAGTCTGTTGTGTACTGCTGAAAAGTGACTGGCTTTATGTTTGTAATATAGTGAAAGGTACCAAACATTCAAAAAATACCTTAAGCTGCAGTGAGTAAAATGACAAGTCTCTTCAATGTGGAGGGATGGTTTGTTAAGCCAGTCATGTGAATCTTGTCCGAATGCTAACCATTTCTTCCCTGAAGTTCGAATGAAGACTAGTAATTGTTTAAATAGTGGTATCCATGATAGTTTCAAAGTTATCTGGAAATTTAGCCGAAACTTTTTGCGGAATCCATATTTGTAAAGAAATAAGTAAATCTGCTGCAGGAAAAAAAATGTAATTAGTGAGCCAAACAACAACAATGGGGCTCAATTTGGGTGGGGCAGATGGTAGGCTATTCTGGCCATACAATCGCATTGCTCAAATATACGGCACACTGCATCCTTTTTAAAACACAACACAAGACCACCGCGAACTATGGCTGATGATTCACCACAGACAGATTGTTCAAACTGAAATGTATATCATGGAATATGCATTGAATGAACAACCCTCGCAGGGCTCGCCTAATCTGCTCTTATCTCACCAGGCATGGTGTTGACATAGAACTACTCCTAGTGAGACATTTAGCATTTTGTGCTAGCACCCTTGGGAGCGGGTGTATTGTGTATCCCGACTTCTCCTTGTTCTCCACTTATGCATGAGGATTCACCATACTGATTAAAAAAGGAGTTCTATTCCGACCTCTGGCTGTCAAGGCAGATCCACAGGACCCCTACCTACTATTGCAAGATCTGCTTAGAAACGTGCATGTTTTATTGATAAATGCCTACTGACCAAATGCTGACGGCTCTGACCTTTATGGGAAGCTTGGATTGAGGCTAGGGCTGCTGCACCTAACACAATCATTTGGGGCGTAGACTTCAAGATCTGGAGGCTAGGCTTGTTTCTGCTGTCAGACATATGTTCTCCCTACATGTCCCTACTGTGGCTCGTAGCTGCAGGCAATGGTGACTGCAGCCTGAAGAACTGCTGTACGAGGCTTTTCAGTCTGAAATCAAGCAGTCTTTTGCTACATATTTTGAATTAAATCAGGACTCGTTCACCTCAGTCCGCCTCTTTGTGTGAGGCTTTTAAGACGCTTGTTAGGGGAGAGTGTATTTCTAAAGGGAATGGAATACTTGAATTCTAGCAAGGACAACTTACAAAACATGGATCTGAAATATACTCTCTAAAGTGGGAGATCGCTGGTAGATCTGATTATGCCAGACTAATTCCAATAAATTTAAAAAGAGTTGACTTTGTGATGCAGCAGACAGAGGTGAAATTCTTAGGTGAATATGTGACCGACAGCGATTTGGTAGGGGCAAACGACCAACCAGGACTCTGGCTTGTATGATCTGTTTTCAGTGGGTGGCGTCATATATTTTTAAGATTCATTTGCATCCTCACCCATCATGGGGAAAAGCTATCTAACAATGAAGCCAATTCCCACGCTCATTACCAGCAATAGGTGGAGTACCAATACCTCGTACTTCAAAGACTTCTTTGAGGAAAAATAAGTTGCACATGTCCAAGTCCAACACAAGATGGCAGGAGTTTGCACAGCTTGTGAGTCTGCATCACTACATGCCACAAATAGATGGTTACATGGTGAGTAACATTTTCCTTATATGCCTTTCCAGACTGATGAGCAGTGGCCACTATTTCTCTGAGGCTGTCACATATATCTTTTGACATAGGCATGACGTGTTTCCAT
The DNA here is from genome assembly GCF_964204655.1 of Triturus cristatus. NCBI lineage: Eukaryota > Metazoa > Chordata > Amphibia > Caudata > Salamandridae > Triturus > Triturus cristatus. The sequence goes on along the minus strand of NC_140590.1, from coordinate 723,035,113 downwards.
AAACCTTAATGCTGACCAACGGGACAGGGTTTCTGACTATATACACAAATGCAGCATTTCCTGATGATCAAGTAATTTTTTTGCACTTGTTTAGCAGTGCCTCATTCTAACTCCCTTCTTAACTGATGCGGGAGCAGTAAGGGAACACTTAATTCTTCACACAAGGTTTCTGAATGTTGGCTTATTTCTGCTATTTCATAAATAAAGGCTCTGTGAAATTTGTATTTGTTATATTGCATGTGACGTTAAATGTATCTACTGGATTTACATGGTTAGAACTAAATGATCGCCCGATGTATATTACTATGAAAAACCATAGAATCTTAAGACGGTATACATTCTTGTGCACTTCACCATATCTAGAGCTTCCTGTGAATGTCCTTACAGAATGCACCATATCCAGAAGGAAGCTATAAGAGTGGGTCTGAAGTGATTTGGCCGTATTTTTAACAGTCTGAGAAATATGCACTGGCCTCCAATGTGAGAAAATAGCTTTAAAATGTATTACTTTTATTGCTTGTCACCCTCTTATGGGTGAAAATATTTAAAAGTGAGCCTTCAGTAAATCCGCATGCCCCTGCTCAAATTCTTTTCATTGTGTCTAACGTCATATTTTCCTGATTTGACAAGAGTTCTTCTTCCTTTCACGGGGTTTCCTAATGAATTTCCTTCTGCTTGACCTGAAGCCTCAGTTTCATGAGACACTTGAACATTCTACTAATGCACGAGTCTTGGAAGAGAGCCTGTGTGGCCTACTCTCCCAGGTTTTCTCACTGGGAATTTCTCCAGTAAGATAAACATACTTGTCTAAAACTAACCAATTAGAACAGAGCAGAACTTAACACCCTTTCAAAATTCAACGCATCAAAGAGTGCTTAATTGAAGTCGCAGGGTAAGGAAAAAAAGACACAGGTATTAGGGTGATTATCTGATTTGCATAAAAGACTGAGTTTCTTTTTGGAAGAAAGTTTGGATGCGTGAGTAAGACCACTTTGTGTGGAAAATACTTGAGTGCTTGCTACCTGAAAATGCATGGGATACATCTTTCTACTGTTTGGACTTCATTCTTGAGTGTAGGTCGATCGAATGTCTGCATATAGCCCTCTGCTTTCACTTTGGGCACTTATCTAATCTCATATCCACCTAAAAAAGGAGGCTGTCACAAGTTCTGGTTATTGTAGAAAAACAGATGTGGAGACTCTGGATGTCCAGTACATTTGCTAAAACTTTCAAAATAAATATATTAGTATCTAACATCCAACAAACTTTATCCATAGTCCTTTTTCTGTCCTTCGTTTTCTTTACTCCAATTTCCTGAGTTTGGTTACCCTTTGCCTTACTGTGTCTTTGTATATGAAAACGTAAGAAAAAGCTATTTATTTTATTTTTTGCTGTCGTTTGGAAGATTGTATGTATTTGGTGAAAGATTCTTTATTATATTTTGCTGTATTGTATGTTCCCATTCAACAAAGTGCTGATTTGGAGGCTACTAAAGAGGACCACTTCTAATTGGTGATATTCTTTTTTTTTTTTAGGTATTCTGCTGTGAATGAGATCAACAAAGCTATGGTACCAGATTCAAGTGTGTTTGTGTACTTCATCACAAAGTTATCCAGAATGGAAGGGGAAATGTCTTACGTGGGGTTTCATGGAGGTAGGGAATGTTAAGCTATGGTTTGTAGTCCAAATAATGGTACATGTATTTCTTTGTTTATTACTATAGGGTTTACATTTTACTGTGTGGGGTGCTGGGACCGAACTTTGATGCCTATTGCCTTGTTCTGTCAGTGTGATGAGAGGAACCCTACAGAAGAAAGGTTCTTTTATGTACTGTGCTGAATAACCTCTAGACTCGGGGGTGACACTGCCATAAAATAAGCAAATTAGTGTGGTGCGAACTCTTGCCCACTAAGTCTGCTTAACTGATTTCATGTGGGGGCTGTTTTTTAACAGCACAACATTTTTTCCCACTTTATTATAGATTTCCCACATACTTGTTTTTATTATTCACCCTATTAGACCCAAATGAGACCTCTTTTGGTGCCTAGGAAAAAACACACTTTTCAGTGTTCCCCTATGACACGCATTGTATGTTATATTTTAGGTGTATGTTTAGCCCAAGTAGCACCCTCCCTTGTGGACTTAAGAAGGAAACTCAAGACCTGGCTTTTGGACGAGACACAGCACCCTCAGCTCCAGATACCCTTAGGGGTGACAGTGTTGCGCTATACAAATGCTGTTTGAGATTGTTACAAGGAAGATTTTTATTCGAGGAGAAACATTTGGAATATAAGTTGCTGTAATTGAAACAGTTTACAATGTGGGATGTGGTTAAGACAAGATTAAAGATACCAGGGTGTGATCTGAAGTGGGTATGAATATGTAATTCGGGTAGTCCTTTAGTAGAACACTCCCTGTGGCAAATGTAAGAGGCCTACTCCTTTACAGTGAAAGTTTTGTGGTATGGGCGAAACAAGTGGTGGATCCTCGGCACACCACTTGTGCGGTAAAGTGGCTGAAAGCTGCTGCGCTGCTCTGGGACATTATAAGCAATTACTTCTTAATTAACACTAATTGCCGACTGTTTGATACTGATTAAAATTCAGACACCTTATTACCCAGTAATAAACTGCTGAGATTGAGCTCTTGCGAGAAACATCTATGCATACTAGCATATTACAAGGCGGACTCCTTCTTTCTTCTTTGCAAAATCATGCAATGAATACAACTAATCTTGATAACAAGAGCAGCACCTATTATTTAAGGGCAACATGCAGTTAATTTCTGACGTGAGTTTTTTTCAAACAATAATTAATTAATGTTTATTTTTCTCTATTATGTGAAAAACATTTCCAAGAATTGTTTTCACTCTAGTTCTTTTTTGTTAACGAAACAAAATTAAAAAAAAACATGTTAGTGTAACTCCCAGCTTCTGTCGGTTTTCGGTTGGAGTTTTAACAAAACTTATTGCATGGGCATACTATAAAATAATCTCATACTTTTCTATACTTCAACTAATATCTTGTCCAATTTTACTTTTTTTTCTGGGTCTCGGTTAACCACCATACTCAAAAAAACAATCTGCACTTTTTATTGGCCTTTTTATTACAAACTAACATAAATACAGGCTACATCATAGAAAAATGGTTGAACATGGAAAAACATGAAGCTCAGGCATAGAAACACTGTCCCCCTTCTCCGTAGCTACGGAGGT